>NW_005369934.1:1916897-1927244 GCF_000412655.1 Myotis brandtii | reverse complement strand
TACTGGGGATGTGCCCACAACCAAGGTACATGCCCTTGATCGGAATCAAACCTGGGACCCTTCAGTCCGCAGGCCGACACTCTATCCACTGAGCCAAACCGGTTAGGGCTGTTAATGCTTTTTGAACTGGGCCCTATAAATTATGCAGCTAATTCTGTTTCGAGTTGAAAAATATTCCTGCTTTTGAAATGTTAAATTTGAGATTCCTGGATATGCAATTCTCAAGATCCAGAGAAATTCTATGGTAGAGTCTTAAATGAGGGAGTCCTCATTTATTCTGCTTATTCATCTGCCCATTGGAGATAGGCATGCTAAATTCCACAAGGCATTAGTATGCATGGGGAAGAATTTTTATTTTTTTGGCTAATTCTGTGCCAGTTCTGTTTTGGTGATCTTTTAAGTGAGACTCATTTCCATTCCAAAACTTACGAGGGTTGACAGATTTCTCAGTAGAGGTGTTTGCTGTGAGAATCTGCCTACCATGAATGTACACATTTATCCAAGGTCCTATAGGTCAAACAAATAACTCCCTTTGTTCTTCTTGTGCTAATCACTCTCATTTGAACTCACTGGCCCTCACCAGACACAGAACCTGCCACTGTTTTGATCTTGAACTTCTTACCCTTTAGAGCTGTAAGAAATAAATGTTTGTTTGTTTTTTGTTGTTCACTGTTTTGATCTTGAACTTCTTACCCTTTAGAGCTGTGAGAAATAAATGTTTGTGTTTTGTTTTTTTTTAAATATGTATTTGTATTGATTTCAGAGAGGAAGGGAGAGGGAGAGAGAGATAGAAACATCAATGATGAGAGAGAATGATTGATTGGCTGCCTTCCACATGCCCCCCACATGATGAGAGAGAATCATTGATCGGCTGCCTTCCACACACCCCCCATTATGGATTGAGCCCGCAACCCAGGCATGTGCCATTGACCAAAATCAAACCCAGGACCCTTCAATACACAGGCTGATGCTCTATCCACTGAGTCAAACCAGCCAGGGTTAAATATTTGCTCTTTAAGCCACCTAGTCTCTGTGTTTTCTGTTATAGAAGCCTGAGTGGATTAAGACAAGGGTCATTCTGTTATTAGCAGATTTGCAGAAACATACTTTATGAATGTATTTCAAAAAGTATTATGTCAGTATTCTGAGTGATTACATCTCTGCTATATTCTCCAAGACTTGAGTCATGAAGAAAAAGGTTGCTGCCACTTGAACTTTAGAGCACCTTTCCAACAAATATTTGTTGAATGAATGAGCGAAAAATGTTCTTTGGAATTAATTAAGATTGGTTCAGTCAACTAAGAGCCAACTATGAACTAAGTGCAGTCCTTCTAATGCTAGAATTTAATTACTCTATTCATTTTTCTGAAAACTACTATCCTCCACTACTGACAAGGGCAAAATATCAAAATCTACTTCATCACCCCTTACACATAAACCCCCCACCACGAAGCACATCATTACCAACACTCTCCACCCACATACACCTACAATCATTTAAACCTGCTTTCTCTGCTTATGCCCCTTCTCTATCACTTCCTCAGTAACTCAAGCTTAAAAATCTCAGAATCTTTTTGTAACAGTTTCCTCAGATCTCATTAGTCACTAAGCCCCATAGATTGCACCCATGAAAAATATCTTGAATTCATCCTTTTCTTTCCAGTCCTACTGCTACTCTTATAGCTCAGGTTCTCATTAAGTGTCATCTAATCTACCTCAATAGCTACCCAGGGTGTCTCTTCACTTTTATTCTCTCCCTCTTCCAATCTACTTTACACATTGCAGCCAGAGTAATTGACCCAAAGTCAATTTACTCCCCTACTCAGAAACATTCAATGACTCCCCATTTTTAACCAAAAAGAGCATCAAATCTTTGGCCTGGCATTCAAAGACCTATATGATTTGGCCCCAATTTATCTTATATTTTCTAGTATTATTTTATAGTACTCCCCCTCATTGTAGCCAAACTGGCTTTATTTTCATTTCTGGAACTTGCATTTTCTCCCTTTTATCCTTTACTCATATTTTTTTTTCTGCTAAGTTTGATCTGCCTTTCTCCTAAAATCCTGCTGTCTTCTCTTGCCATTATTTAAATGGAGCTTCAATTCACATCATGTGGATGTTTCACAAATAGAATGAATAGAATTATGTAGTTACATAATTCACTTCTGAATTTCTTGGTTATACTGTTCCCCAATTATTGCTTTTGCTTTTTACAATTCCTCTCCTTTCTCTGGCCACATTCGACACATATATATTTTTTAATATATTTTTATTGATTTCAGAGAAGAAGGGAGAGGGAGAGAGAGAGATAGAAACATCAATGATGGGAGAGAATCATTGATTGGCTGCCTCCTACACACCCCCTACTGGGGATCTTGAACCCAAAACCCAGGCATATGCCCTTGACTGGAATCGAACCTGTGATCCTTCAGTCTGCAGGCCGATGCTCTATTCACTGAGCCACGCAGGCTAGGGCTCAACATATATTTTATTATTTTTATAATCTTGTTCAGGAGCTATTATGTCTTCTCTTTCTATTTCTCTTTACTCATATTTTTGGTTTTTCTTTATTAAATTTGTCATAATATAAAGGACTGGATTGCTATATTATAAATAGTCCATTAATGGTTTTCTTCAATAAAAATGTTTATTTCAATTATAATAGAATATTATACTTTGCTTTTTGATTAGTTGATGATTTGGGAGACTCAAGAGATTAATTTTAAATTCAGTGAATTATATTTATTGAGGATAATGTTGCCTCCATGCAGGAGACAGCACCAATGTTTATATGATATAGAATAGCTACTAAAGTCATCTCATATGTCATGTGCTATAATCCTTTTCTTTTTTTCCCAACTGCAATTGTTTAGGTTTCATTAAAAGAGATTATTGTAAAACATAACTATTATTTAGCATTCTGCATAACTTAGGTTTATTAAACTAAAAAATTTGGTAAAAATATTGAAATTAAAGTGAACTTATATTTCTCACCATCAGGATGTAAGTAGATCAGACACGACTTCCTATTTTAAACAATTAGAAAATTCAACAAAATATATGAAATAATTGTCCTCAGACATTATACTATTGAGAGTCCAGGCCTATGATTACTGAAATAAGAAAATTGGCCTGCATTCTATAAATTTCATGACTCTCTGTTTTAAAAGCATAATCTGGGAGGGAGAATGCAAACAAATTATGGTAGTCTTTTAAAGTTGAAGAGACAAAAATCAGAGTTCAGTGAAGCTGTACTGGTTGGAATGTGTAGGGCAAAATACCAGGGAGGAGAGAACTATACAAATAAGTGGTTGGATAAAGCTTTCTAGAAATCCCAAATTTTTTGCTGAATTCTAAGATGCACATGTGTTACTGTGAGATGCCTTGAGACTGGGAAAAAAACTATTAGGAAAATTACTACCATTGGGGATTATAACCTGAACAGTTCTAACAGCTTCTAGGGATGGAATATACTTAAGTTTGAACCAGTCAATGTGGAGACACCTCAATGAACAATCAGGATTTTGATAAATACCACAGATGGGCAATACCTAGTTAGAAAGGCTAAACTAGCACTGGAATACAGTTAAAAACTACACTATACCTGGCATAAGAAAACAAAAATAAGCATAAAAAGATCAAACTGATAGACAAGATAACTTATTTTTTAATTTTAATATCCAATATATACTTTAAGAAAACAAGAAACCCCAGAAAATCAATAGTATAATATTTATAATGTCTAGCATCCAATAAAAAATTACTATATATGTGAAGAAGCATGAAAACATGACCAATATCAAAGTAAAAACCTTTATTAACAAGACCCCAAATGGGCATAGATGATGGAATTAGTGGACTAAGACTTTAAATGAGCTGCTATAAATATATTCAAGAATTTAAGGAAAAATATGAATATTCAGAGCAAAGGGATGGAAGATATGAAAAATGGAACTTAAAACAAAAAAAAATCTGAAATTAAATATGCAGTAGATGAGCCTGCTCACAGACTGTTGGATGTGAAAACATAGCAAGAGAAACTATGCAAAATGAAGCATATAACATAAAAGCTAAAACATGAACAGTCTCAGTGAACTTGGGACAATATTAAATAATTGAAAAAATTTTGAATAAGTAATATCCAAGTATTTAATAATTTGATAAAATCAACAAATATATAAGAAACTAAACAAATACCAAATTAAACATAAAAAAAATCTAAAGCAAGGTGCATGATAATCAAAATGCTAAAACACAGTAATGAAGAAACACTCCTGGGAGCATCTTAAAAAAAAAAAAGACACATTACAGACATGAAAGCAAAGATATTAACTACTACAGATATCTCTTACAAAACAATGAAAGAAGATAATACAATGTGACATCTGTAATGCACTAAAATGAAAAGATATCTAGCAAACTAGAATTTTAGTGCTATTGGATATGTACTTCAAAGTAAAGTAAAATAAAGACATTTTTCAGCCAGACAAAGCCAAGAGAAATAAATCTAAGGTATCCATTACCCAACAAGATAAAGGAAGTTCTTTAGTTGAAGGAAAATAACCCAAATGCAAACTTGAGTCAGTAAATGATCTAAATCAGGGGTGGGCAAACTTTTTGACTCAAGGGCCACAATGGGTTCTTAAACTGGACCGGAGGGCCGGAACAAAAGCATGGATGGAGTGTTTGTGTGAACTAATATAAATTCAAAGTAAACATCATTACATAAAAGGGTACGGTCTTCTTTTTTTTAGTTTTATTCATTTCAAACGGGCCGCCCGCGGGCCGTAGTTTGCCCACGGCTGGTCTAAATGGAAATTTGGATTTTCACTAAGGGAATGAAGTTTTCCAGAAATCATAAATATCTTGGAAATTATAAAATGTTATTTTTTCTCTCATTTAAATTACTTTAAATATAATTGGCTTTTATAGAAAAAAATGCAATGTATCTGAGGCTAATAATATACAGAAATGTAAAACATATAACAGTAAAAACACAAAAGAGAGGTGGATGAAATAGAAAGATTTCTACATTATATGTTAAGTAATATATTTGAAGATAGACTCTAAATGAAGGAAAATGGTGAAAATAAAATAGAATATTAGAAGTAGTCAATGGATTGAAATGCATGAAAGGATGAAAAATAAGCAAACTACAGAAGGACTTATAGAAAACAAATAACAACATTGTAGCTTTAAGTTCAGTCTAAGTACATTGATAATTACATCATTTTTCAATGGTCTAAAATATCTGAATTACAAATCAAGACCCAATTTTTCAATGTCCATAAGAAACCCAATTTAAATACAAAGACAGTTTAAATAGAAAGTATAAAATAATCATAAAATATCAAAACACCAATCATCAGAGAACTTGAGTATGTTAATATCAAAGTGCAATCAGTACAAAAAATATTTTCAAACATAAAGAAATTATGTAATGACAAAGGGTCAGTTCATCCAGAAGACATAAAGCCGAGTATGTCTGCATAGGTGGTAGACGGTCTCAAAGATAGCCATGTCCCTGGAAACTCTACTTCCTAAAATCAAAAACATAAGATGACATGCTGTCAATTCTGATATTAGGTTATAAAAAGATTTATGAAAATATCCAAATATTATTGAAATAAAATCCCAGGGAAAATGAAAAAAATAATATAAACTGAATAAAAAGAGAAATAAA
This sequence comes from Myotis brandtii, assembly GCF_000412655.1. Taxonomy (NCBI): domain Eukaryota; kingdom Metazoa; phylum Chordata; class Mammalia; order Chiroptera; family Vespertilionidae; genus Myotis; species Myotis brandtii. The sequence goes on along the minus strand of NW_005369934.1, from coordinate 1,921,558 downwards.
ACATATTATGTGTGGTATTCAGATAAAGTAATGCTTATAGAAAAATTTATAAATTTAAATACTTACTTTAAAAATGGTATTAAAAATTAATAAGTTAAGCTTCCATATTAAGAATCGAAAGTGGGGGGGGGGGGGGGTTAAATTTAACCCAAGGTAAATACAAGAAAGTAAAAATAAAAATGAAAGTGGAAGCCAATTAAATTAAAAAAAAGATAACATTGATGAAACTAATGTTGTGTTTTTAAAACAGCCCATAAAATTTATATACATATAGCTAGACTCACCATTAAGTAAGGTAAAAACACAAATGATTCATATTAGGAATGTAATAGAAGATACCAAGTGGGGTTTATTCCAGGCATGTGACTTGGTTTATCCTTCAAAAGTCTGTCAATAAAATCACCATATTAACAGAGTAAGGGAGAAAAGCCATAATCATAATAGTTGTAATAGTTGTAGAAAATGCATTTGATGATATTTAACATCCATCTTTTACAAATTGATTAGGAAGAGAAAGTATTTCATTACAACTGATACAGTATCTACTAAAAACCTCCACTTACACTCATAATGAATTGTAAATTCCAGAATGAGTTTGCCTTAAGCTCAAGAATTAAAGATACTTGCTCTTACCTCACCTTGGTTTGAGGGATGGTTACCATTGAAATAAGGTGAGAAAAAGATACAAAGGCATAAATGTTGGAGGGGGAAAAAAGCAAAAGTGTCTTTATTTACATATTACATTGTAATTTATTTTTCATAATTAAAGAACTTAGGAATAAAACATAATATCTAATAAGGAAATTTATCAAGGTTATAGCATACAATATCAATATATAATAGTCAATTATAACTGTTTATACTAAAAGTAAACAATTAAAAAATGAATATCAAAAATACTATTTATAATAACATTGACAAGATATTAAATCATAAAATTTTCAAAATATTTACAAGTTTTGTATATTGATAATTATAAAGCATTATTGAGATAAAAATCTTAATATATAGTTATGTCATTTGAAAGACTCAATACAATTAGATTGTAATTCTCCAATTATTCTATAAATTCAACTTAATCTTAGTCATAATCCCAGTAAGCATTATCTTGTAGTATTTGACAAGTTGATTTCAAATTTATTAAGAAAAGTAAAAACCTCAAATAGCAAAGAGCTCTTTTTAAAGTAGAGCAACTGTAATTGAAACAGTGTGATAATGATAAGGATAGACATGTATTAAATTAAAAGAAATAGATAGCTTAGAAACAAACACACATATATCTGGCAATTGGTGGTTGAAAAAGTTTCCAAATTAATACAATGAGTATTTTCAGCAAATGTTGATAAAGCAAATGGACATTTGTACAGAAATTCAAATATCTCAATCTTTATACTAAATAAAGAATTAGCCCTAACCGGTTTGGCTCAGTGGATAGGGAGTTGGAGGGGGGACCGAAGGGTCCCAGGTTCGATTCTGGTCAAGGGCATGTACCTTGGTTGCGGGCACATACCCAGTAGAGGGTGTGCAGAAGGCAGCTGATAGGTGTTTCTCTCTCATCGATGTTTCTAACTCTCTATCCCTCTCCCTTCCTCTCTGTAAAAAATCAATAAAATATATATTTTTTTAAAAAAGAATTAATTTGATATGAAAATATAATTAAACACAAAATCTAAAACTATTCAACTCTAGGATAAACATAAAAGAAAAATCATTTGATATTTGGATAGACAAATAAATCTTATATGGGGAAAATATTAACATAAAACGGCTGCTACATTAGAATTCACAAAATTATTAATATCTGTTTTTCACAAGAAACTCTTATGAAAATGAAAGGCAAGCTACTGACTTGAAGATTATATTGCTAATCCATATATCTGACAAAGAGTTTGTGTTCAGAAAATGCCTTTTTTTAAAATTCCTTACAACCCAAGACAAAAATCCCAATAAAATTAAAAATAGGCAAAATATTTTAACAGTCACTTCACAATAAGCACTTACAAAGTTGCTCATCATCATTAGTCATCTGAGAAATGCAAATTACAGCACATTGAGATACCCGTATACACTCATAAATTAACATGACTTGATGACCTAAAGTACTAGCAAGACAAAGAGCAATGAGAACTCTCAGAAATAGCTTGTGTCAGTATAAAACAAAACAAGCACTCTGGAAAAGTCTTTGACACTTTCTTATAAAGTTAAGTATATGTGTACTGCATATATCAGCAATCCTATTCCAGGATATTTACCCTAAAGAACTGAGTAAATACGTCTATAAAAAGACTTATACATAAATATCCATAGCACATTTATTCAAATTACCCCATACTGAAAAAACAACAAAAAACACAAAACAAAACATCCATAAAAAGGTGGATGGATAGATGAGTAAATCTTCACATATTTATACAATTCATGCAATGAAATGCTATTCAGTGGTTTTAAAAATACAGATATTAACCACTGTTTAACACCAGTTTGAAGGAATCTAAAAAAAATATTATGTTGACCAGAAGAAGCTAAATACAAAATAATGAATACACTATGATTTCACTTATATGAAATCCTAGAACAAGCAAAATAATGTATACTAGAGGCCCAGTGCACAGATTTGTGCACATTGAAAGTAAATTAATTAGAAGGTGGCTGGCGGGTGGGACTGTGTGAGATGGGCCAGACACACCCTGGAGCCAACCTCCTGCGGTCCCTCCCCAGCTGGCCACACCTGGGGTGACACCGGGGCTCGAAGGGTGTTTGCGGTGTGAGGTGTCCCTCCGGCAGGTGGAATCCCTCGGCCTGGCCTACAGGCATCGGGCCAAAACCAGCAGTCTGACATCCCCTGAGAGGTCCCAGAGTGCGAGAGGGCATTCTGCAAAATTGCTGTCACTCGGCAGCTCCTGCATTGAGCCTCTTCCCCCTGGTGTCATTGCATGTCATAGCAACCGGCCGGTTGGCTGGTTGGCTGGTTGCTGAGGGTATATATATATGTAGTATCCTACTTTATTGTAGTCATTTATAAAAAAAAAGTATCTATAATAATAAAAGCGTAATATGCAAATCGACCAAATGGCCGAATAGCAGAACTACCTTCTGGATGACCATGCTAGGACACCCACTGGCGCCAGGCCAGCCAAGGTGGTGTGATGTGATTGGTCAGAGGGCCCCATCATCACCCCATGATCGCCCCACAGAGGGAGGCCCAGGCCACCGACCAGCAGGCTGCAGTGGGTGGGCATGGCTTCTCTCTGTGAGGATGATCCATCGCAGACCCCTGGCTGGGTGGACAGGGCCTCCCTCTTTGGGGCGATCAATTATGGAGCCCCACGATCAATCGCCCCAAAGAGGGAGGCCCAGGCTACCGGGTGGTGGCGCTGTGGCGGGTGGGCGGGGCCTCCTTCTACAGGGCGATCAATTGTGGGGCTCCTGGACTGCAAGAGGGCACAAGCTGGGCTGAGGCTCCCGCCACCACCACTGTGCTCACCAGCTGTGAGCCTAGCTTCTGGCTGAGTGGCGCTCCAGCTGTGGGAGCACACTGACCACCAGGGGGCAGCTCCTGTGTTGAGCGTCTGCCCCCTGGTGGTCAGTGCACATCATAGCAAGTGGTTGAGCAGCCTTAGCATATCATTAGCATATTACATTTTGATTGGTTGAACAGATGACCAGACAACCAGACACTTAGCATATTAGGCTTTTATTATATAAGATTATTAAACATTGTAACCTGCAACATTTTGATTCACTTTTATGGTCTCCTTTATCAGGTTAAATTATTTCTTAAATTTAATTGTAAAATGAAATCAGCCATTCACTAAATTATGTATCATAATCTTGAAATAGAATACTTCATACTTTTCATATAAACCTAGAGAAATATATAATAAACAATTTTCAAGATAAATAATTTAGGATAATATAGTTGACTAAAAATAATGCTTAACTAACTCAATATAATATAATATATTGTTATGATAACCTTTGGCTTATAGATTTGTTATCCAGACTAAAAAACAAAGTGTTATAGTGCCATCTCCTGGAAGGTTTAATGATACGGATGATGAGGTGTAATTTATTATGAGGTAATTAATAAGTATTTCATGTTAATCAAAACTACAAGGAAGGGGAGAAGAGAGAGATAAATCTATAGATTATATGTCTGTGAGCAAAAATAACATTTTTTTAATATAGAGTAAATATGATGTTAATATTTAACCCTTAATTGAACCTGGGACCTTTCAGTCCGCAAGCCGACGCTCTATCCACTGAGCCAAACAGATTTCGGCTCAATTTTAACTTTTAATGACAGCATTCTTTGCCTTTAGATACCATGATATCCCTTATTTTTCTTCATTTCTACCTGTATTCTGTAATCAACTCAAAATGGAGCATGATGTCACAACTATATCACAGGACAAACATTTTTATATATTGTTTTCAAAATTAACTTTAGCTACATCTGTTCATAAACATAAAAACTAGGTTTGCTCTTATTTCTTCTCATTTCTGTCCACCACAATCACCAGAAAATATTGCCATTATATGAATAACACTTTTAATGTTTCTTTATGAATGTCTCAGTTTCATTTTCTTACTTATGCAATGTTTTTTACATAGGGCATGACAAATGAGAAACATCCATACTGAAAAAATTATTTTTATAC
>NW_005369934.1:1898007-1916835 GCF_000412655.1 Myotis brandtii | reverse complement strand
ATACATACTATTAATATCATATATGCACATGTACTTTTTACTCATAATATTCCCTTTTATGAAATATTATATATAATAATTTCTGTTTCTTGAATTTGAAAATATCAACATACTTAAAAAAAAAAGCACAACAGTGTGAAGGCATTAGTAAGTAGTTTAGAGGAAACTGCCCAAAGAATTGTTGCAATAAAGGATCAAATAGATTTGCTGGCAGCAGTAACCCTCCAAAATCAGAGCGTGACCTCCTCGCAGCCAAGAAAGGGGGGCTATGCCTATTCCTAGAGGAAGAATGCTGTTTCTATGCCAATCAGTCTGGCATAGTAATGGACAGGGCCAAGAATCTAGTTGATAGGGCCTCAAAAGTCTGACAACAACTTTTGGAATCTTGGGGCACCTGGCTACAGAATCTTAACTGGGTCTCCGGCTTTAACCTCTAACTGGGCACCTCTTAATGCTCATGTTAGCACTTATCTTTGGCCCTTGCTTGTTAAACCTCCTAATTCATTTTGTTTCTTCTCGAGGCTATAAAACTCTGGATGGTCCTACAGATGGAACTACAAATGCAAGCAACCTTCTTCCCTGGACCCTCCCTAGATAGGCAACCTGACAGCTGCTTCCAATCAACACCCCTACTCAGCAGGAAGCAGCTAAAGCGGTCATCACCCCTGTTCCCAGCAGCAGTTGGGGTTTCCTAATTGGAGGGGGGACTGAGAGGAGTTAGAAACAGTTCCGCAAGCCGATGCTCTATCCACTGAGCCAAACCGATTTCGGCTCAATTTTAAGTTTTAATGACAGCAGAGGCAGACAGAGTAAGGGGTGGAAGAAGGAGGAAGCATGGACAGGGCAGTTGGAGCTAGCTGATACCACAAAATGTTTGTCTTGCAGAAGAACAGATGTCAGAAAAACAGGATGTCATGAGACAAGGATGTTTGTCTTCAAGTGCAAAATAAAATGTTGCAGAAGAAATGGAGGGAGAATGCTTGGTAGAATTTGAAATTGTTGCTAAGCCAATCAGAGGGTGACAGATAAACAAGGGGTGGGCTTTTAGCAGATATAAGGGAGAAGAGCAAAATGCTTCAATGGCAACCCATTTGGGTTCCCTCCTGGCTTATTTGGGTCCCCTCCCCTCCCCGAGCCAGGAGTCTGTGTTTTCTTACAATAAACTTCTGCCTTGCTTGAACTCCTTTGGTCCAAGGTTTCATTCTTAGATTCCGTGAGACATGACCCAGGAAAGAATTCCTGCTCATGGGTTCGGGTATCACTATCATCCTATGGAAATGTGTGCTCTAGCTACTGCTATCGCTGCGAGTTAAAAGGTGTCCTTTTTCTGTGGATCATATTCTGAGAAAATTATTAGAAAAATCATTGACTCCTTCACAGCCAGAATGGATTCCTGAATCCTTGCTGTTACTGCAGTGCCTTCAGCATGAGGAAATTCAGATGCTATTGTGGCGGTAAAAGATCAACCCAGACCAGAACTAGCGCAGGGATATTTTTGCTTTATAAAGTTGAAATGTCCATGGGCAAGGTCCTGGTGAATAGCAATACATGGGTTCCTTATTTCCCCTCCAGAGAGCTGCACTCCAAATTCAGAGTCAGATTAGAGTTAGAGCCTTATTGGCTTTCCATTCTTGACCAGCTTTCAGCCATTGTTATTTTGTGTCTCCCAGCAAAGGAGGTGCAAATTTAGTAGCCCTAGTAGAATTACATAAAGGCTTGACGTTTGGTAAATAACCAAATGTTTTCTGGTTTCTGACAATGCCACTTTTGCTTCAGTTGGCAGTCATTGGCTGCAAGGGTGCTTGCATAGTGAACATATCCTTCGAATGTTGCTAGAGCAGAGATGGTAAGCATGTTTGAATTCCAGATCAGATTTGCCTAGAAGGGGTAGGAGGGAAGTGGACAAGCTCACTTATGCAATATCAGTGGAGGGATAGGTGGTAGAAAATATAAATGCAAGGAACGATTGAATAAGCAATGAATATCAGGAGTGTTGTTTGTGGAGCTATGGAAGATGTATCAACCAAGAGGAAATTGTTACCCAGGTTAATTTATTTAGATATTATCTATAATTAATTCCCTCCTTACTCTCAAGAAAAAGATCTAAAGTAGAGGATTCTCTTAAAGGGTGAGTTCTCTGTTGTGAGTTCATTTGTTTTGTTGTGGAGAATTTGTGTGGGGAAATTATTCTAAAGTGGGGGTGTATATGAGCTGGGTGGTGATCTAGTGAGAACTTTGAGATTAGAGAGGTTTCTGAGAACATCACATCAGATGTGTTCAGTAAATTAATAGGGATATTTACAAGAATAATTCTCTAGATTTTAACATGCAAAGCATTTGCTTTTTCCTTTGCCATTTGGAGGACTGAGCAAATATTTTAATTTTTTATTTGTAGGTTTTTCGTTATTGTACTGATTCTCTGAATACAATATTATGCTAAAACTTGAACTTGCATCAAGTTAGATGTGTTTAAGGTACTTTTTCTTTAGTTCTTTTTTTTTATGTGAAAAATATGTTTTTATTAATTTGAGAGAGAGCGAGAGGAAAGGAAAGGGAGAAAGAGGGAAACAGTGATGTGAGAGAGATACATCAATTGGTTGCCTCCTGTTGAATCCCAACCTGGGCATGTGCCCTGACTGGGAATCGAACTGGTGATCTTTCTGTGCATGGGAGGACTCTCAACCACTGAGCAACACTGTCAGGGCCTTTTCTTTATTTCTTAGTGGGAAATTGAAATTTTAAAAAAAATCTGAAGTAAAAAATTTTTTTCCTCTTCATCCATACAAATATATTTTCTATAGTAATGCCTTCATTAAAAGCAATACCTTCATTAACATTTGAATACAGAATCATTACAAGACAGTCAGTCACAATAAAAAATTGTCTGCCTATTCCTTAATTTGTCTTTTTTCCCATTTTATAGTCAAATCAGTTACAACAGAGTTTACGTAAATGAAGTATTCTCCTATCATCAATTACAAGTTAATATAGTCTATTCTGCAATTTATCCTGAAGACAGGCTTTAATCTTCTCACTCATTTTAGAATAAATGAAGCTGTTTTCAGCCCATTTTACCACTGCATAAACTGAGGTTTTTAAAAAGTAGAATAAATCATATGGGTGATATTAGTGTAAATCTCAGAATTTATAATTTGACATTGTTTCTGAACTCATAGAAAATTTAACCTCCTACTGATAAAATTTAATTGACAACTCTATAGAACTATTATGAGAATGTACTTGTAATTATATGTAATCTACTATTAAATTCTAATTAAAAAGTATAGAAGTAATCCTATTTGAAATATTAATAATGCTGTTTGTGATATATTATTATATGTATGATTCTGGAAAGTAAAATTATGTGTCATTCAAGATGTCACAGTCACACATAAATGTAGAAAGAAATCTAACTGAATAGTGCTTTTTAAAATCACCAAATAAATTATAAATGCATTAAAGACAGATCTGTAAAAATTGTCTTCTAGAATAAAAATGCATATATTATCTATTTGCTATTGTTCCAAGTATATGAGTTAATAGCTATAAGAAATACAATACCTGGTTACTCATACTATGTATCTGAAATCTGTCATACTAATTGTTTCTTTTAGAAATACAGATAATTGTAATCCAGTGATTGCCTTTGTTCTAAGCAATAGATTTTAATTACATTTGAAAAAATGTAATTAATAATAATTATATTATTATAACTGCACAATATTAATTACAATTACATTTTAATTAGAGCTTTCATTCCATTTGAAAAAAATAGAAGTAATTTTCAAGCTCAAAGTATTCTTTCAAATCCTAAATGTTGTTTTTTTAAATTATTGCTATTCTCTTTAGAATAAGTATTTTCTCTTTTTACCTAATTGACCTCATGATTTCCTGAATATATTGTATTTTTTATTCAATATTCATCTTTAATCAATAAAAGAAGAATCAAATCAATCAGAAAACTAGTTGGATAAGTTATTTCTGTTTGTTTGTTAAAATGCAAGGAGGGTTTATTGTTATTAAAAATTGTTGAGTTGATGTATTTTATTGAATTGACCAATTATAATAGTCTAGATGGCAGACTATTGGTCTCCAAGTCTTGTAGAGAGGAGTCAATTTATTTGACAATAATATATAAATTCTTAGGACACTACATCAGTGAATCAATTTTATTTTTCAAAATATATTTTTATTGATTTCAAAGAGAAATGGAAAGGCAGAGAGAGAGAGATAGAAACATCAATGATGAGAGAGACCCAGGCATGTGCCCTTGACCTGAATCAAACCCAGGACCCTTCAGTCCACAGGTTGACCCTCTATCCACTGAGCCAAACCAGCTAGGGCTCAATTTTATTTTTGGATGTATTTGAGGTTATCTCCAGTTTTATAACTTTGGATCTTAAAAATAAATAAATAACAAAATATTTAGGAATGAATTATAAAAACAGTTCATATAGAGATATGCTAATTTTGACCCAATCTCTGGATTGTTTAGTCAGTTCTGGAGCATTCTTAGTTCTTACAACTGTCTCACAGTCTATGAAGATATTAGATGACCATTTTCTAGATAAAATAATAGCTTCTTTATAATTCTCCAAACTGTAAGCTCTAACCATTGGAAATATTAGAATTCCAGGATGGAGTAGATGAAACTAATATTGAATTAGCAGAGGAAAGAGGATTTTAATATATTTTTATTGATTTCAGAGTGGGAGGAAGGGGGAGAGAGAGATGGAAACATCAATGATGAAAGAGAATCATTGATCAGCTGCCTCCTGCACGCCCCCAACTGGGGATTGAGCCCGCAATCCAGGCATGTGCCCTTGACTGGAATCAAACCCAGGACCCGTCAGTCTGCAGGCTGACACTTTATCTACTGAGCCAAACCACCTAGGGCAGGAAAGAGGATTTTAAATTTATTCTGATCAATCTCTATCTTGGAGTTTTGAAAAGGCTTTCTTATGACACAAAAGCCAGATGTGCATGCTAAAATCCCACCAGGTTATGTAACAGTATGCCAAAAAAACCCCACAAAAAATCATTTCTATGTGTTCTGCAAGGGAATCCTAAATAACAGAATAACATATGAAAAAGCCAAAGACTTAAACTTCTTATTCAATAGTGATTTGCATTTTTAACTAGTACCCTAGTTGATCATGATACATGAAGTTTCTTGATTGCACTTCTAGGATTACCAAAGTGCTAAACATATCAGGATCAATTAGAATAAATAAAGATGTAATAAAAGAGAGAAACATAATACCAAAACCCTACTATCATGGAGTAGAGCATTTCATCCTTAAATAAAAATCCAGACTTTGATTCAAGAATAACCAAATGTTGAGGTCACCGGAGTTCATCTTTATTAAATAAATGGATTTAAAACTACCCAGGCATCATTTTAGAAACTTATAGGGTAAAGGGTATTCCAGAATTTGGAAATATGTATTGGTTGGAAATGAATTTTTCTTAACAGGATCTTAACTTATGCATATTTCAAATACTCCTTTGACATTAACACCATTGTTATATGGTTTCTCTGTTTTGAGAAGAAATTAATAACTAAAACCAATATATTACTGAGATATGAAAATGCTAATTAAAACATAGTCTTTCTACTAGGAAATGATCTGGCTGCGATTATTTAGGCTCCATTGATTGCCAAGGTTGTTGGCTAATTTAACTGGATAGGTAGATCTCCTCCTTATCCACACTGCCCCCATGGGACAACTTCTTGAAGTTGCATGTTAGGGAGGGTTAGTTCCTAAAAATCAGGTAAATGATGAGTAAAATGTTAAATATTTGGCCAAAGGTGAACAAGTTATTGTATTTCTGTGCGAAATCCTTCAAGCAGGACCAGCTACATAATTTGAAGGGTTCAGCATAACATAAAAAATGTAAGGCAACTTGTTAAAAAATCTTAAAAATTTCAAAACAGCAATAGCAGAACACTAAACCAAGTGTGGGCCTCCACTGAGTATGGAGGCTCTGTGCTATTGTATAAGCTGCTTGCTCAGAAAGCCCACCCTGCCGCCCCGTGTATAGGAGTCTTGAATGTAGAAAATTCTTGGGATTTTGGAAAGATGGCTCAGTTGTTACGTTAAAAAATATAAGTAATATAGATGAAGATGATACATCCAAGAACCAGTTGGGAAAGTTGTGATAATTATGTGATTAAAATACATATTCTGATGGCTAGTGACATGTTACATATATTTACTGTGAAAGGGAATGTTGGGTGGCTTAATAGATATGGCTAATTGAAATGATTCCGAGTAGCACGTAGCATGCACTCCGACTAGTTTCTACCACTAATTTGGAATTCAGCAGAATAATGTGAAGTCTTTTACTACTTAATTAAACTTTTGTAATGCCTGTTTAACCAAGATGAATAAAATACATAAATTGTATGAGGTGACATCTCATACACACAATAAAAGAGAAATGTAAAAATCAGAACAGTGGGTACATTAAACCGAGTCTTAATAATTGAAACCAATTTAATCATTTGAGATTTTATCCTGGCTGACGTAATACTGCAGCAGTTATATTCTAATTGTAACCTGTTTCATTTTACTCTGCCTTTGTAGTTAATTATTACAGTCAATTTGTAAAATGACATGGTTCCACATTTGCATAGGTCACTATTAAATAAATGAATAGCTGAAATTACTCTAGCATTGAAGTGTCAACTTTGGTAGAAGTCAAGAGGACTTCAAATGTTCTTGTAAAATCCCTTAATGTGTTAATGACCACTATTAAACTGCAATTAAAAGGCCAGAAAAATGCCTAAAACAGTTAATAGAAAAATAGCACAGACACAATTAAAATTATTCTGGAATTTTTTGACTGATAGAAAATAAAGTGGTAATCTGTAAAAGATGTAGTGTGAATCTATTTCCAACTAAAGGCGGATTTGACAGTTTAATGATAACAAATCATAGGCTGCCTTTTGCGGAAGCGTTGGATGTCAGCTTGAAATTAACATCAGGAGTAAACAAGACAATGTGGTGACTTTACCTTGTATTTAAATTACTACTTATTATGTTACTAAATAATAGCTTTAAATACTTTGGTGTCCAGATTACTGATATATAGTCTATCTGTGTGAGATGAAGAGAGAAAGTACTGAAAGAGGATATGTTTAAAATTTTGTCATCGTAAATAAAGGATAACTGTTATGTCTTCACTGTGTAGTCTTGTAAGAGTTGCCGGGAAACCTTTCACTGACTCTGCTGCTCATCAAAACCCTAACGTTGTCATTAGAGCACTTCACTCAGCAGAGACATATTTCCAAGTATCAGGGATTTTAACTTGGAAATATACCAGGAAAAGACTTCCTGAAGATTATACATAAATACTCAACTTGAGAGAAACATCTTAAGCCAAAATAGATTGGACACTTTAATAAAAGATACTTATGCAAATTATAATCTGGGTAAAGGTTTTTATTTTTTGTTATAATCTACCCAGACTATTTCTTCTTGACCCAGATTTCACAAAATGTGAAAATCACCTACATTTTTTCTTTACTAAGTATAAGACATGGATGTACCAAAATGTTTGTACCAAAATATACTTTACTACATTTGCCTATGGGCATGATGGTTAACTATAGTTGTAAATACAAAAGAAAAAAACCACCAGTATAGTTATTAGGGTAACTCAAGTATGAATCCATCCATATACGCATCCTTTTTCCATATTTATTTTAATATTTCAGCCATAACTATTTTTTTTGCCTTGAGTCATTTATGTGATCCTAGTTCTACATTTAAATTCATATATAAATTTCATTATTATTTTAGGCAGACATATGTCCAAGGTAAATTTATGGATAACACTAAATCCTTAATAATGGCAACTTATTCATCTCTGATCACTGATCTTAATGATTGGTAGAACATAATATTAGTAGTGTGCTTCAATGGTGCATAATATTTATGTACTTTTAATGTCAACTACAGCAAAAATCACTTGACCCATATCTAAAGTGTAACCAGTGGGGAAAGTTGCATTAAATACTCACTACCATAGAGATGTTTTATAATAGCCTAAAAGAGAAACAAAATATCTATTTTACTAGGGCAACCAAAAATTGGAAATTCTTTAGGGGCGTCGATGTGAGGTTCCATACTGGAAGCACAAGTTGATACACCATTTTGTAGATTCCTTAAAGGCCTAATGGCCAAAACTAGTTAGGAGAACATTTATAAACAGTATAGCACTAAGTATATGAACTGAACAGTTGAGAGTGAATATTTCAAAAGTGGTATGACCCCCTCTTTAAAAGGTCATGGGAAAATAGATTGAAGCAATTATTAATTCCTCCCAAAGGGCATTTAAAATTTTTATATTACATTGCTATTCAAATAGTACCATATAAATTTTCTAAAGTAAAAATTATATTTTATTGGCAATTCTTTTTAAAAAAATTAATTTTCTTACTTTATAAGTTATTCTTAACAGCAAAACATTTTTCTTAAAATTTTTGTCCTAAAAGAAAAATGAAAGAAGAAAAAAAAAGTCTAGTAGTTACTTCCATGATTATAATCTGGCACATTTGAATCCATGAAACAAAAGTACATATTTGAATGTCACTTTCCCCATGTACATAAAATGGCAATTGAAATAAGGTTATGGTTTTCTGTGTCTCAATCTCAGAAGCTTTCTGAAAAACTGTTTAACTGACTGAATGGCCTTCAGTCCTATGTGTCATATTTCAAATCCATAAGGTGGAATAGGAGTAACTTATTAATCAATATAACTTTTTTTGTAATATTGTACTCTATTATGATAAAAAGGATATATATATATATAAATTTTTTTTCTAGAAACAACTTAGACTGTACCAAGAGCAGGACCAAGACCAGAAATCAGGGCCTGGATTGGAAGTCTGGGGAAAGTAGAGGAGGCTCAGCTTTGTCCACCTACCAGAACATGCTTTGCTTGAGAAATATCAGGGACAGAAGAAAAGGTCCAGTGATTTGTCAACCATTGTGCTGCAAGAAATTTTAAAACATGCAATACCAGACTCTTTAGTCAGGGGCTCTGAACTCTTTTTCCTTAGATTGTCAAATAAAAAATGACAGCAGCCGACACAACAATAGCCACCCAGTGTGAATTCCCTATCTTGAACCATACATATATAGATCATATAATAGAACTGTATCTTATTGGTCATGTGGCATAATAAGGTTAAATCTGATTGGTTAATTCTTGGTACCAGAAATCCTTATATACAAGTATAGGCACCTGCTTTTTCAAAAAGTCACTTTGGAATAAAAAGGGTAGGGAATATTACTTTTGTAAGTCAACATTATGCCTATATTTTTTTCAGATCGGCAAAAAAACATGTTGTGCTGCAGGATTTTAGTAATTCTTTTACATGTGCCATGACGTGAAAAAGGTTGAAAATCGCTGGTCTAGTCTATTACCAAGCTACTGGTATCCTTGATAAGCTGACTTCAAGAAAAAAGTAGACAGGTAATGGGCTAGGGCAGCGGTTCTCAACCTGTGTGTCGCTATCCCTTTGGGGGTCGAACGACCCTTTCACAGGGGTCGCCTAAGACCATCGGAAAACACATATATAATTACATATTGTTTTTGTGATTAATCATTATGCTTTAATTATGTTCAATTTGTAACAATGAAATCGGGGGTCACCACAACATGAGGAACTGTATTAAAGGGTCGTGGCATTAGGAAGGTTGAGAACCACTGGGATAGGGAAACATTGATAAGATTTAGTATTCAGGTGGTTCAATTCCATAGAAAGATGCTTTCATGATGAATTGTTCCTCAGTGGTTTATTTTCCTGTCAGAGAGCAGCCCTAATCAGATTAGGAAATGTCCCCTACAAATGGAGGTCTGCTAAGTGCTCTTTATGCATTCATAAAGAAAGGTTGGAGGTACTTTGAGCAAAAAGTGTGAGGGATGAGTATTGGAAGTATTTTTTTTGAAGTATTTTTAATCAAATAGTTGACATTTGTAATTCCTTATATAGTGCCATAATAATTTAAAGATGTATTCATTTATTCAATCCTTTATCCAATACATATAACTTTATCTATACTAATGAAAGGGTAATATGCTAATTAGACCAGATAGACCAGACATCTTCCAGATGTCCTTCCAGACAAAGCCACGGTGGTGGGGGCCGAGGCAGAGCTGTTAGTGGCTATCAGGCCATCAGGGGAGAGTGGTTAGGGGCAATCAGGCAGGCAGGCAGAGGTGATTAGGGGTGATCAGGCAGGCAGGCAGAGGTGGTTAGGGGCGATGAGACAGGTAGGCCAGTGAGTGGTTAGGAGCCAGCAGTCCCAGATTGTGAGAGGGATGTCCAATTGCCGATTTAGGCCCAATGGCCCTACCAGCGGTGGAGGTGGGGGGCAAGGTCGCCACCCGGCTCCCAGGCACTGAAGGAACCGGGCGGAGGCCTGGCCTTGATCAATCGCCCTGCAGGCAGGATGGTGGAGAAGGTAGGGGATGGCACCAGGCCACAGCAGGGTGCCAGGTGGGGCTGTAGGGCTGAGAGGCTGGGGGCGTGAGCTGGGGCTGGATTCCCGCAGGCCACTCTGAGGGACCCCACCGGTGCATGAATTCTTGCACTGGCCTCTAGTTATTATAAAGTGTGTGGTAAACAAGTGATGGACACTTGGAGGAAGCAGGCAGGAGGCTCCTTTTACCTAGAGTCTTTTTACCTAGAGTCTGAAGGTGGAAACTGAAAGTACAAAAAATACATACAAACAGGAAAATAGTGCAACAGATGAGCTATTAAAGAAATCATTACTTCCAGTTAGTTGGAATCCAAGAAGTTTTCAAGAAACTGATTTTTAGTGAAGCGGCAGAGTTCAGACCCAGCCAAGCAGAGTGGAGAACACTGGGGATAATGTGGGCGATGGCAGAGAGCGGAAAGTTCACTTTGCTAGCGGAAGGGTACGCTCTCCACCCCACTGGTGCATCAGATCAGAAAACAGATGAAAGCCAGGTGATGAGACATCCTTCTAAAGTGAACTCTATTTGACAGGCTTGGAGGGAAGGCTTAGGAGTATATGGGTGACATAACTCAAGCTGCCCATTGGGAAGACGTATCTGGTAGTAGTGTTAGGTGGACTGCTGTGAGACAAGAATGGAAACACAAAGAAAAGTTAAGGAGACGTTTGCATTTTAGGGCTGTACGAAGCATAGATTTGGAAATGGAACATGTTATGTTTACTTATTTTAGAAGCATGTTCACATAAGTCTCCTTAGAGTTTGCAAAGATTAGAGTACTCCTCCTCTTCGGCTTGCTGGCATTGATATATAGTTTAGGTGGTCTTATACACATGTAAATTCAATTATATTTTTAATGAATAACTTAATGGTTTTTTTCCAATTGTTTTAAAAATATTTCATCATATCCAAAATATTTCATTACTTTTATTTTTCTAAATATATTTTTTATTAATTTCAGAGAGGAAGGGAGAGGAAGAGAGAGAGATAGAAACACCAGTGATGAGAGAGAATCATTAATCGGCTGCCTCCTGCATGCCCCACAGCGGGGATCAAGCTGCAACTTGGGCATGTGCCCTGACTGGGAATTGAACTGTGACCTTCTGGTTCAACCAGTGAGCCACAACAGCTGGGCTCATTACTTTTAAAAAGTAAAGTATTATTATAATAATGTGGTTTATCAAAAACAATTCAGTAATTTTGTCATTCAAAATGTTTTAAAAAATTAATTTTAGATAATTTCCATCATGAACATTCAATTTTTTGTTTGTTTTTTTTGAAATTGGAATTCTAACAGCTTTTGAGAATGTTTGGGGAAATATAGGAGAAAGTTAAAATATATTTAGAATAGGAATAAAAAGAATAATATGGGAGGTTGAATAGATCAGAGGAATGAAACTTAGAAGGACAATAGGTGATTACAGCAAGAGAAAGGAAAAGGAGAGAGAAAAAGTCCTGACATGCATTTTAAAACTTCTGTAGTGTAGGACTGACCATTTTCTATGCTGTAGAAAGAAAGGAGGGAAATGACTTAATGAATTTAAAATATTTTATTGTAAGGTCAATTAAACTGGTAACTCAGAAGAATAGAGAAAAAGAAAACATAGGAATGGGCATAAGGAAAAATGCAGATAAGAGAATAAAAAAAGAAACAAAGAACATATTAACAGTGGAGATGGGAAGAGACTACACAGAAAGGGAAACAGGAAAACTACTGAAAGGACACATGCATGGCAGAAGTCAAGAGTAGGTTCAAGTCGGGCAAGGGGAACAAAAGAAAAATTAAACAAATGGCACTACACCAAGTTAAAAAGTTTTTGCACAGCAAAGGAAACCATCATCAAAATGAAAAGACAACCCACTGAATGAAATACCATATTCCCCAATGATACATCTGATACGGGTTTAATATCCAACATTTATTTAAAAAAAAAACTCATACAACTCAACACTTCTCCAAAGAGGACATACAAATAGGCAATAGATGTATGAAAAGATGCTCAACATCACTAATCATCAGAAAAGGGCAAATTAAAGCCATAATGAGGCATTGGCCTCTTTGGCTCAGTTGGTTGGAGCATTGTTCCATGGACGGAGGGTCATGGGTTTGATTCCCAGTCAGGGCACATACCCAAGTTGCCCTTGATACTCAGCCAGGGTGTGTGCAAAAGTCAAGCAAAAGATGTTTCTCTCTCTCTCTCTCTCTCTCTCTCTCTCTCTCCCTCCCTCCCTCTCTAAAAATCAATAGAAAACACATCCTCTGGTGAGGATTGAAAAAAAAAGTCACTTCACACCTGCAGAATTGGAATCATGAATAAATCAACAAACAAAAAATATTGGTGGAGATGGGGAGAAAAAGGATTCCCCATGCATTGTTGGTGGGAATGAAGACTGGTGCATCCACTGTGCAAGCAATATGGAGTTTCCTCAAAAATTAAAAATGGAACTGCCTTATGACACAGCGATTCTAGTATATAATGGGAACATGAAAAACTGAATTGAAGGTCAGATAAAGAGCTTCACAGATAAGAAAAAGCTAAAGGAGTTCATCACCACCAAACCAGTATTATATGAAATGCTGAAAGGTATTCTTTAAGAGGAAGAAGAAGAAGAAAAAGGTAAAGATACAAATTGTGAACAACAAATACACATCTATCAACAAGTGAATCTAAAAATCAAGTGAATAAATAATCTGTAGAACAAAATAAACTGGTGAATATAATAGAATCAGGGGCAGAGAAAGGGAGTGGACTGACTATTCTTGGGTGTGGGAAAAGAGACTGGACAAAAATCTTACACCTATGGATGAGGACAGTGGGTTGGGGGGTAAGGGCAGAGGGTGGGGTGGGAACTGGGTGGAGGGGAGCTATGGGGGGGAAAAAGAGGAACAACTGTAATAATCTGAACAATAAAGATAAATATAATAAAAATTAAAAAATTAAAAAAGAATACTAGTATATGCACCTCTATATTCATTGCAGCCTTATTTACAACAGGCAAGATTTGGAAGCAGCCCAAGTGCCCATCAGTAGATGAGTGGGTAAAAAAGCTGTGGTACATTTATTTACACAATGGAAAACTACATAGCCATAAAAAGAAGGAAATCTTACTTTTTGTGAGAGCATGGATGGACCTGGAGAGTATTATGCTAAGTGAATAAGCCAAACAGAGAACGATAAATATCATATTGTTTTACTTATATGTGGAATATAATGAACAATTAAACAATCAAACAAAATAGAAACAGACTCATAGATACAGAGAACAGAGTGACAGCTGTTAAGAGGGTGGAAGATAGAGGGTCTAAGTCAGTGGTCGGCAAACTGCGGCCCCTTGAGTGTGGCTCTTCCACAAAATACCACGTGCAGGCGCGCACGTTCAGTGCAGTTGAAACTTCGTGGCCACACTTAAGGGGGCAAAGAGCCGCATGTGGCTCACGAGCTGCAGTTTGCAGACCACTGGTCTAAGTGAAAAAGGAGAGGAGATTAAGAAAAAAACAAACACCCAAAACTCATAGACACAGACAACAGTATGTTGATTATTAGAGGGAAAAGCAGGGTGGGGAGAAGTAGAAGATAAAGGGATGATAAATGGTGTGGGAAAGAGACTTGGCTTAGGGTAGTGAACCCACAAGACAATGTATTCTATAATGTATTATAGAATTGTGCACTTGAAAAGTACATTATTTTATTATTCAATGTCACCCCAATAAATTCAATTTTAAAAGATTAGGTTCAAATACTCCAGCTATATAACTCTGGGAAGGTTCAACTTCAAATAATGACACCCTTATTAACTTACATATGTTTAAACATTATAAAATTATTATAAAACGCACTTTAAAGTTTGAAAGTCTGTGAAACTATGATTCTTAATTTTTTAAATGAAAGTTTTGATTAATTTTCATTCTGTGATAAATTGTTTTATTGTTCATTTAGAAGTATTCTTTTTGCTTAATTTTCAGAAGGAATGCTTTTAAATCAGCAATTACTTTGCATGAGAATGATTTAGTTGCTCATATTATTAGGAAAGTAACTAGATTCTAAACAAAAAAGTAATTGTGAAGTTGAGAAAATGTAGATCTATTTAAAGCTGAGATGACAGTTGTTGAGCATTGTGATGTATCATCTTGACATGAACTGAATGATGTAGATTAGTGACTGACAGTAGCAATGTCAGAATTTACATTACAGCACACACAAACTTCATGGAAATATACTATTAGCACCCACAGTAAGCAGTGATGAGTAATGAGATAAAAATTGACAATGTCAATAGCCATAAGTCCTCACAGCCAAGAATAATTAACTACTTGTGTATACATAGAGGTGTGTATTCATAGACATATATGTAATGAAATATACCTTTTATGCTTTCCATCAAAATTAAATTTTTTGTGTTGCAATAAATGCTCAATACCTAAGTGACAAAGTTAATGTTGGTGTAGATTAAATGTATACTATATTTGCCCCAAAGCATAATATCAAAGGTAGTATTCTTTTAGAGATGGGATGATCTGAAATATATGCTTTTCCTACTTTACATATAAAAATGACCAAAATATATATTTTTATTTTTTAACTTCTTCTCTTTTATACAGTGTTAATAGTTAACCTTCTGTACACTTGATCTAGAAATGCTCTAAGTATTAAATAAAATGTATTTTTCTTTTTTTATCCTAGCTATCTCATATATTAGAATTTTTTATAATTTAGAATGACATATTTGACTCAGAATTTTCTTAAGAAATTCAAATTTATAAAAAATAGTAATGATTAAGCATGCAAAAATCTAAGTAATTTTTGTACGTTTAACAATGCTTTGAAAATCATGTTATGAAAGTAAAATTTAACACATTGTTGTGAGTTAAAGAAGACTCTGATTTGTACAAATTCTTCAGGCGATAACTTTATATTCTTTTCCCACTTAATCTTTATTTTTTAAAGAAAATACTATATTAAAAACCTCGTAGACCCCTCTCATAGTTGCTAAGACATCTGAGGTCAACAAAGGCATTTCACTCTCAGTTCTGTGGATCAGTAACCCCTGCACCAGCAAGCTTTGACATCTGATGTACAGCCAGAGAGCAGGGAGTGGGGAGAGAGACGAGGCTCACAGTCCTATTCAGTGACTAGTAGGAGGACAGTGGCTGCCCTTGCCCTGGCAGTGGGGGCACAGGGAAGGAGCACAGTGTCACCACCAGAAAGCCTCCGTGACCACAATAAAACATGGTGAGGAAAAAGGAACTTCTAATCCAAGAAAACCAAAGAAACACTCAGCTTTTGGCAGTTAAGTAGATTGCTACTTCCTTAAATAAGTAAAAAAAAAAGATTGTTGTGAATTCTTTTTACTTCCTCTCTGTGGTGGAGTAGTTGAGTTTCTGGGCTATCAGAGAAAACACATACACTTCATAATGAGTTAACTTCAAGCCAACCACACACACACACACACACACACAAGGATTAATATACACACACACACACACACACACACACACACAAGGATTAATAGTTTTCATCATTTGCCCTAAGATACAGATGTAATGAATAGTTATTATAAAAATCGTGTTTTTTTATATTCAAAAGTATTCCTTTAGCTTTATTGTTATATTTCAAATATTATGGCTACACATTCACATATTTATTCTTCTATTATGTATGCTGAATATATATTTACAATATAGTAAACAAAATATATTTTATATATAAAATGTAAATTGTGTGGACCAAACTAAAATTTTTCATTGTTTCATTGTTGGTATATATATATATTACATTTTATATGTCCATGCATATCATCTCTCTTTTGTCTATACTTGCTTTGTAGTTCTCACCTTCAATGAAGTTATAGTCTGGTTCAGTTCTCCTATCAAAGAGACTAGTTACATGTGTTTTTAGCAAAACTGCAATTTTTGGTTTTAAAACTACATAAAGAAAGCTACCTATCAAAAGTTTAATATGGGGCAGGGGATGGGGGTGGATTAGAAGGGGTGAGTGGGGGAAAAAGGGGACATATGTAATACTTTCAACAATAAAGATTTGATTAAAAATAAAATTAAAAAGAAATAACAATATATAATAAAATTAAAAGTTCACATATTTTTAAAAAGTTAAATATGCTAACAGGGAAATTATGAGTAAATATGTCATTCTCAAAACATAAAAATAAGAAATATATAAATGCAATATATTTCATGAGAGAAAACAATATTTAGGTTGTGGTGAGGAAATTTTCTTCTTTTTAGATACTTTTCATAGTTCTTTCTGTTCCTCAAGAAAAATATTCCCAGAATAATTTTTAAGCTTTGCAATACTTGTTTTATGTAAAAACTTATAAATGCTGCCATCACTTTCCACATTGGATCAATTAGGTCGTGTGAATAAATTAATTAAGCATTTAAAATATGTGCAACTATTGTGAACTGAAATAAACAGGCAGTTTATTTCATTAGTATTAATTTAGATGTTTATGTTTTGCTCATTTTTCTGTGCAGAGTTTATTTTTTTAATAGTAAACCTTTAGTTACTTTTTAAAAGAAAGAACAAACAAGATAGATTTTGAAAATCATTTACCAGATGCCAGTATTTGATTTTGAATGTATCAGACTATTAAAATTATACTTTTTCCTAAACTACATTTTAATGGGTTTAGCAAAAAATGATAATAATCTGAATTCTTTTTAATTCACTTAATTTTATGACTACTTATATTGTTAACTTGACATCTCTCATGCATTTTTTAATTTCAGCTTGTGTTATTTCAAATATATTATATTCTAATGCACAGGTAATTCTTTGGTGAATGTCTATCAAATCCAGTATTTCACTTGCTTTTCTGTGTGTCCTCAAACTTAAACAGAAATAGTAAAGGAAGATAAACTTATAAGCATTTTTTCAAATTCCTGACATTTATACGTCCACTTGTGCAACGCATTTTGTTTTGATTTGCTTTGGTTTATCTGACATCAGACTTTCAGGTGTGTAATTCTTATTATTTAAATGAAAACTGTCTCAACTTAGAATAGTAGCTCTTTTTTTTATGGGTCCACTTACATATCAAAAGTATATCCTGACTCGAGCTGATCAACATGTAGTTTATTTTCCTTTCATTGTTATACATTTAAATAACCCTTGCTCATGAATTTTAGTTTGGTCTTATATTTTGCTTATTGCACTTAACAGAAAGCATTGAATATAAATGCTAGCATATCTGAGTCTCAGGAAATAGAAATAGTCTTGCTTTTGAGTGCATGTGGTTTGAAAGAGGAATTTTAATGTGCAAAAATATTCATATAAATATATATGTGTATATGTTATAAATGAAAGTATAAGTGTGTGTGCATGTGTGCGTGTGCACGTGTGTGTATAAATATGAAATAAAAAAACTTGTAGGTGCTTTGCCCTAGTAACTTCAACCATAGCAGCATTTACACAGTTTGACACACCTGCCCATACTGACAATGTATTTGTATGATAAGCAACGTTATTTCTGTTTTCTCTGATCTCCTTTCCCCAGTTCTCAAACAATCGTATGTGTGTGAGTATATTTGCGTGACAATATGCATATATTTAACACTGCAGCATTTGTGCATGCTATTTGAATCACTTTAAGTGCAAAATAAAACTGCTAGATAAAATATTTTAATATATAATCAGTAAGATGAAAAGAAATACATTTTAGAACATATGTGCATATACTCAAGAGGACTAACAAGTCTAGTATTCAGATGTTTTGAGGAAAAATACATTTGCTTCAAATATGTTAAATAGACGTTGTTCTTGAGTCGGCAGTATTTGAAGAGAGTTTTGTTTGTTTATGTTGTATTTTTGTTTTAGGCGTTCTTGTTTGAAGTCACTGAAAACTGATCATCATAAGAGCCACTATTTATGTGTCAGGGAATGTGCTATGTCCTTTTCATGCATTATTTCATTTAATCTCTAACCACAAAGCTGTGAGTTAGAGATTATTATCCTTACCTTACAAGATGGTTAAGAATTCACTGAATGTGACACAGTCACTAAGCAACAGATGCAAATGTCAAACCAAAGTTTATGCTCTAAGCATTATATTATTCAGCATACGCTAGAAATAACTGAAACTTACCCTCCAGGATTTCTAATAGGAATGCTGTTTGTTCTGATTGGGAAAAAAAATAAAAAAAATAGAATAGAATAAGACTATCATTCTATATTAAATGAGACACAAATAGATATTGCTTTATTCCCCTCCTAAGAATGTCTGTTAGGATCCAGAAAATGAGAATTTCCAACTTGACTCCAAGAGTCTAATAAGGCATACATTTTTGGATTCAAAGTTCCTGGTAATAGAAATATACAT
>NW_005369934.1:1881916-1897101 GCF_000412655.1 Myotis brandtii | reverse complement strand
AGGGGTCCTGGATTGTGAGAGGGTGCAGGCCAGGCCAAGGGACCCCCCCGGTGCACAATCGGGGCCGGGGAGGGATGCGAGAGGTTTGCCAGCTGGGGAGAGACCGGGGAGGGCTCCAGGGCATGTCTAGCCCATCTTTCTCAGTCCCGATCAGCTGGACTCCAGCAGCAAGCTAACCTACTGGTCAGAGCATCTGCCCCCTGGTGGTCAGTGCACATCATAGTGAGTAGTTGAGTGGCCATAAGATATCATCATTAGCATATTATTCTTTGATTGGTTGAACAGTCAACCGGCTGACTGGACTGAGTTTTGAAAAATAGCACAGTAAGCACTGTGCAAAATAATTAAATTGCATTTAAAATCCTCTGCACCTACTGTGTGTAAGGCACTGTGCCAGTGCTTAATAATGCATTGAAATTTAACATTAACATACATACGGATATTTTTACAATAATATTTAAAACTAGAGGCCGGGTGCACAAATTCATGCACCAGTGGAGTCCCTCAGCCTGGCCTGTGGGGTCAGGCCGAAACCAGCTCTCCGACATTCCCTAGGGGTCCTGGATTGTGAGAGGGTGCAGGCCAGGCCAAGGGACCCCACCGGTGCACAATCGGGGCCGGGGAGGGATGCGAGAGGTTTGCCAGCTGGGGAGAGACCGGGGAGGGCTCCAGGGCATGTCTAGCCCATCTTTCTCAGTCCCGATCAGCTGGACTCCAGCAGCAAGCTAACCTACTGGTCAGAGCATCTGCCCCCTGGTGGTCAGTGCACATCATAGTGAGTAGTTGAGTGGCCATAAGATATCATCATTAGCATATTATTCTTTGATTGGTTGAACAGTCAACCGGCTGACTGGACATTTAGCATATTAGGCTTTTATTATATAGGATATGATACAGGCTTTAAAAGGCGTATCTGCAAAAT
This sequence comes from Myotis brandtii, assembly GCF_000412655.1. NCBI lineage: Eukaryota > Metazoa > Chordata > Mammalia > Chiroptera > Vespertilionidae > Myotis > Myotis brandtii. Next base: position 1,896,179 of record NW_005369934.1, on the reverse strand, counting down.
TTTCAAAAGCTTGATAGAATCAGAAAACACTGTGTGGAAGATTAAAAATGGCAGCAGAGTAAGTGGATGCTGCACTGACATGCGCCCAGGAACAAACCGATATTACAACTAAATTACAGAAAGACTTCCTGAATAATCAACAGAAAACTTGCAAGAGAGAACCCTGACACCCGAGGATTGAAAGTGGAGACTGCATAGAGACTGTTTATCCTGAAATATTAAAAAAAAAATGCTTGATAGAATCAGAAATTCATATTTTGAAATGTAACAATATTCTCAAAACTTCTAATTTCTGCTTTACTTCAGAACCACTTTAGAACTTTTTGAAAATTCATATCAAGTGGTTGTATTTAAATCACAGAATTAAATTTGTGAAATATTTCCTCTCAAAGGAATTGTCATTAAGTATTATATCATACTAGAGGCCCGGTGCACAAAATTCATGCATGGGGGGGTCCCTCAGCCCAATCTGCACCCTCTCCAATCTGGGAGCCCTCGGGGAATGTCCAACTGCCAGTTGGACATCCCTCTCACAATCTGGGACCTCTGGCTCCTCACCGCTCACCTGCCTGCTGGCCCTAACCACTCTGCCTGCCTGCCTGATCCCCCTAACTGCCCTGCCCTGCCAGCCTGATCCCCCTAACTTCCCTCCCCTGCCGGCCTGGTCTCCCCTATTAACTTTTTTTAAAAAAATCTTATCCCCTTCACACACAATTGTATTTGACTTCCTTATTAGCCTCTCCCTGTCACACAATTTTTCTCTGTCCTTTATGTAACACTTTTTCCTACTGACCCATCATTTATAAACTTTTCTTTCCTCCTTATTTCCTACTTCTGTTCCATCATCCTTCTTCCCATCTTTCTCCTACCCTCCGTCCCTCCCCACGTTCCTTCTTTCCTTTATCTTTACCCCTCCCTCCGTCCCTTTTTCCTTCCTTCCCACCTTAATTTTTTCTTCACTTCCTCCCTCAGACCTGCTTTGCTCCCTCCCCCATTTCTTCCTTCTTCCCATTCTCCTTTTAAGCTCCACCTGCTCCCTTTAAAACTTTTCTTCCCTCCCTCTTTCTTTCTCATCCACATTCTTCTCTACTTACTTCCACTGTTTTAATATCTATTTACCTGCCTAATTATTCACTACTAGAGGCCTGTTGCACGAAAAGATTCGCGCAATGGCCTGGGTCCTGGGTGCCGGAGGAAAACCAGTGCCGCTCTGGCCGGAGCTGCCTTCAGTCTACACTCGGCCATTTCCCGCCTACAGGGTGCCGGAGGAAAACCAGTGCCGCTCCAGCCGGAGCTGCCTTCATAGCCCTTGCTGCTCTGGCTGGAGCTTCCTTCAGTCTTCGCTCTGCCATTTCTCGCCTACATATGCAAATTAACCGCCATCTTTGTTGGCGGTTAATTTGCATATCTCGCTGATTAGCCAATGGGAGGCGTAGTGAAGGTACAGTCAAGTTCAATCTTTGTCTATTATTAGATAGGATCATTTATCTTTTTTTCTTTTCTGACTCCTACTTTTAAAATCTGTCCCCAGTACATAACTATACTTGATTTTTATTATAGCTCCTACAGTTCACTCACACATCCTCTTTCCTTCTTTAACTCTGCTCTCTACTGACTCCTTTATAAAGTTCTTCCTTCCCTCCTTCCCTTCTTAAAGCTTCCATTAGGGGGAGGCATTAACCCCGAGGCCAGGGCTCAGCCCCGACCTCCCCGCCACTGTCTGCTCCCATTCCCTGCCAGGGACGCCTGGCCCAGCAAGGGTGGCCCAGGTCCATGCGGCAGCAGCGCTAAGCAGGAGCACCTCCGCCCAGAAGGCCTCGGACCATCCCCCAGCCAACGGCCACCACTGCCCTCCTCCCACGTCTGGGTGGGGCTCCCTGCTCAGTGCCGCCTGCACCCCACCCCTCACCGGGCGCACCTGCTCCGCCCCCCCTGTGGTCGCCACCCCCTTCCACGTGCAGTTTTCCTTCCCCTCCTATTGTATCCTGTCCTACCCCGGGCCTTGCAGCTGCCTGAGCAGAGGGCAGGGATGCAGCCTGCTGATCTGGTCGTGACGTGACACTGTAACAGACAAATTTGCATATTCCTCTATTATTAGATTAGATAGCACTCTGTGTATAACCTGCCCACCACGTTCTCTTTTTTTTTTATACAATTTAATCACAGTTGCTAGTTACCAGAACACCTATTTTATATGTGGTCTACACTACTTTGATTAAATTAGAAGTGCAAAATACTTGTTTCATTTAGCATATACATCTTGCCTACTTTCTAGCCAATGTTCACTACAGACATGCTAATGTGAATATCCTTTTAAAATTATAGCTTTTGACAAAACTACTTTTTGTGAAAATTTACTTCTAGAAAACATTTTTAAAAAATTTCCATTAAGGAAGTTCATTACCATCATTCTCTTTTTATATATGAGGCCAGGGACACATTGGGAGTTGGGTGCGGGGCTACCTTTCAACAGTTTCAACTTAATAGCAGTACAGGCATTAGAACTCAAAGTTACTAATTGCTCCAAGCACACTCCTCTTCTTGTCCTCAAAACAATAATCTACTTAAAGGAAGAAAACAATCTCAACACTTCTAATAATATTTTAAACTTATGCAAGTTATAAAATCATTACCTACATGTTTTGTCTGCTCTTTGTCCTTAGAAGTGTTTAAAATAATTCAGTCCTATGTGAAAGCTAAGATTTTTTTTTTTACATTTTCATTTTTTCTTAAACACGTCTAAAATATCTGGTTATAAGTAATGATTTCCTGATGTCAATGATCAGAGCAACAAACTTGGATCTATATTTGTGTATTATTGGTTTAAATGTTTAAAGATAGTCCACAACTATCATTAACATTCATGTGTATAGCTAATAAGAATGCATATCCTCGTTGCAGGTAAATCTGTGTTGCTCTGCACCATCGCTAGAGAGTGCATCTATCAAGAGACAAGTGAGCTTGGCTAACAATGGAAAACGAGATCAGACTCCACCCACAAGAAAGAAAATGAATAATCTTACTTTGGATTGTTAGAAGGATAAAATTACCTGTAACAGATATAACTTAAATAATATTTTTGCTTAATAAGATATTTACTGGCCATTATAAGAAATAAAATAATCCTGTGTTTTTCTGACATTACCCATTTGTTCATAAACATTTTATTTTAATTGTATGTGTAATATGTAAATATACGTCTTCCACAATAATGCCTACCATGATTAAGCAATTGTTACGTGTTTACTTAAATAATACTCTCCAAACCCTGCCAGGCAGATATTTCCATTCCCATTATACAGACGTGGAAGCCAAAGTCCCGAGGTAATGGATATGTCTCCAGGATTTCCGGACAAACAGTAGCAGAGACATTTTGAATCCAGGGCTTCAGGGTTCACTCCATGGGCCACAGTGACTTCCCCCAGTTCTAAAGCACCCTCCTTTGTACCAGACCTCAGAATCTCTTTTAGTTTTATTAATAGTAAGGTGAAGATTACCAGAAGTAAATTCTGTATGTCCAGCCTTCAGCACATTGCAGTGAAATGTTAATGCAAGCACCACAAAAATGTGCATTATCATTTATCTCATTCCATCTCAACATTATCCAGGAAGGTAATTAACTAATTCATGCTAAGATATGAATGACTATTAAATATTCTTCTTGCCCTCTGCCTTCCTATTAACCTATCTGAATAATTTCAAGAAGGATTGTTTTCAAAGTAGAACGTGGTAACCCAATGATTATCTGATTGATAGAGGTAAGATAACAAAGGGAATCAAATAATTCCAGGAAATATTTCTTAGTATTATCTGGGGTTAGTAGTAATAAAAGATAGTTTAAAATATACTATAAAGCCACAAAATCTTACTTTAATTGAGTAATTTAGATAAAAATCTATTACATTCATTGATATATCTATATATCTTTATCTCTGCACATATGTGTATACACACACACACACACACACACACATACACCACTGGAGAGCAATACATCTTTCTGTCTCTCAACCTCTCTCTTATATACACACACACACTATATATACAGGTATGCATATGCATGCTTATGAACGTATATCAAAGCCTATAATCATTCAGTCTTATTATATGGAGTTAGGAATGCCACAAATCAGATAATGTCCTTAAAACATAAGATTTATGTAGCAAGATCCATTGTAGCACTAACTATAAGGCAAGTGTTTCCTACCAGAATGGCTATCATCAATGAAACACCAATCAGAAAGAATATATGCACCTCCATGTTCATAATAGCATTATTTACAATAGCCAAGATCTGGAAGCCCAAGTGTCCATCAGCAGGGTGTACATTTACAAGATGGAATACTACAGAGCCATAAAAAAGAAGGAAATCTTACCTTTTGCGACAACATGGATAGACCTAGAGAGTATTATGCTAAGCGAAATAAGCCAGTCAGAAAAAGACAAATACCATATAATTCCAATATGTGTGATCTAATGAGCAAAATAGACTGACAAAATAGGTCCAGAGACATAAAAGTATGGAACAGACTGACAGATCTCAGAGGGAAGGGGTGGGGGCAGGAAGAGATTAACCAAAGAAATTATATGCATATATACATAGCCCATGGACACAGACAATAGTGCAGTGAAGGCCTGGGGTGGGGCAGGGACCTGGTGGAGGGACAAAGGGGGGAGGGACGTGGGAGGCATCTGAAATACTGTCAACAATAAAAATAAAATTAAAAATCAATCAACAAATAACAAGTGTTGGCGAGGATGTGGAGAAAAGAGAACCCTCATGCATTGTTGGTGGGAATACAAACTGTTACAGCCACTGTGCAAAGCAGTATGAAGTTTCCTCAAAAAATTAAAAATGGAACTGCCTTATGACACAGTGTTTTCACTTCTAGGAATATATCTGAAGAAAACCGAAACACTAATTTGAAAGAACATATTCACCCCTATGATCGCTGCAGCATTTACAATCAGCAAGGTACAAAAGCAGCCCAAGTGACCATCGGCAGGAGTGGATAAAAAGCATGTGGTACATTTACACAATGGAATACCATGTGGCTGTAAATAAAAAGGAACTCTTACCTTTTGAGACATCATAGATGGACCTGGAGAGTATGATGCTAAGTGAAATAAGACAATCATACAAATACCATATGACTTCACTTATACTAGTATGTGGAATCTAATGAACAAAACAAACAAAACAGAAAAAGACTCATAGATACAGAGAACAGACTGACAGCTGTCGGGTGAGGGGGAGAAAGAGTTAGGAGGCTGGGTGAAAAGGTGAGGGGATTAAGAAAACAAAAACTCATAGACACAGACAACAGTATGGTGATTACCAGAGGAAAAGCAGGTTGGTGGGAGGTAGAAAAGGGTAAAGGGGGCATAAATGGTGACAGAAAGACACTTGACGGGATTGTGAATACACAATACAACATACAGATGATGCATTACAGAATTGTACACTAGGAAGCTATATAATTTTAGTAAATAATGTCACCCCAATAAATTCAATATTTTTTTAAAAAAAGACAGGTGTTAGACAAATCCTCAAAATCAGTGTTAAGAGGACATTCCACTGAATCTACTTTTTAATCATTGCCAACATTTGATGGCATAATTATTATATAAAGGTGATATGATAATTTCTTGCCATTAAAATATAACTTCTTATTTACATTCCATATGTTATAAATAATGTATGTGTCAGAAATAATATTACTAAGTGTAAAATGAAAAGAGTATGCTTTCCCTGGTTTTGTTGATGACAATTTGTCATGTAGGCTTGGATTTCCAGATGGAGGTGTCATTCTGAAAGTCATTACTGGAGAATTAGATAATTAACTGTATTAAAAATCTGTGTCTTCCCTTCATTGGTGCTAAACATGTTTTGCCTATTTTTTATATGATGTCTGTACACTTAAACTAAATTGCTTTGATTGAAAGTAAAAGTTAGGTATTCTCATAAATAAACTCAGAAAAACATGTTCCCCAATAAGCATTCCTTTTAGTTACTGGAATTCAGAGTTCTTTATATCTCAACAATATTATGGTAAAGACTTGAATTTGAGCTTTTTCTTCAATTTTGCTTTTCCTTGTTATACAAATTTCCATCTGGAATCACACAGGAGTATTAGGAAGATATTTCATGGGTTTAAAACTAGACAAACTCAGGGCTATTTTGTGAACATAATTCTGAATCACAAGTGGTACCTACATTGGAATGTTAACTTTTTCCAAAATAGCACTCATAATGCTTACTGGAAACAAACATTAGAAGTGTATATACAAACTTTAGTTTATTATAAACAAGGAAGAGTAATATGCTTAAGAAAATAAAAAAAGCCTCATTGTACAGTTCAGATATTAAGGAACACTGCTAAATTCTAGCTCAAGTAGATGGGTATTTAGATGACAGATATATCAATGGATAAATATATGAATAGATGGATGAGTGCATGGATGGATGATTGGATGATTGATTGATTGATAGTTGCACACACCAAGGAAAGGAAAAAAAAGGGAGGGATCATTTAGTATGGGTTTTAAATTTCTGCTAAATTTAACAGTGGATTTATATTTCTTAAGTTAGAGATATAAAATATGATAAAGCAACTGTAAAGGTGCTCATATTTTTAAAATATTTACATTTTAGACAAAACACTAATTATAATTTGCACAATAAATCTTTAAATAGGATTTTCTCTAGAATGATGCTGAAAAAATCTCATATTTTATACATTTTAACTGGACACTTATTAGTCATCAATCAACATGCAACTGTGTCTTTTATAATATAATATAATATAATATTCAAGGCTTTAATTATTATGTTATGGGAACTAATCATTATTTACTCCACATAGATACCAAGTTATATATGGAAATCCTACCAGATAACCGATCATCAGGATCCTTCCATAAGAGAAGATAAATTAGAGTAGTGGGAACCAGGAGAAAGAATAGAGGAAGACAGAGAGATGACAGTAAGTTTGTGTTTGTTTTTACATGTTTTAATCTTGGTAAATAAGCCTTCCAAGGTAAACAAGGATGGTAATTCAATGCAAACAAAACATCATTTTGGGGACATTGGGTGAGTTAAAATTAGGCTGTGTTTTGCCAAAGCCACTAGCTTGCTCTCATAAGTCATCAAGCTGGAGTCTGAGATCAGAAGAGAGGCTGTGCGTCCAAAAGGCCCACCTTCCTCTGGCTTCCCTGTCTGCTCCCAACTTCTCTTATCTACTTCTGAAAACTTCTGTCAAAATGTTTTCCTCCCTCTCTCCCTTGCTCTATCCTTTTCTTTCCTTCCCCCCTTCCTTCCTTCCTTTCTTTATCAGCCCAAACTCCAGGGTATTCCCTTGTCACAGAGTACAGTCTTAGCTGGCAGCTTCTTACTGGACCACACCTTGTGGTCTATCATAGTTCATGGCCAGAAGCCAAATGGAATACACTGGTAGCACTGGCTAAATTTCACCATTGTTTGGCCTGTTGTATTAACAGATCTTCGGTTTAGCAACTTACCCTCACTCTTCTCATATTGTCACCTTTGTCATTTATCTCTGTCCTTTTTCTATCCTTTAAAGGTCATTTACAAGTCAGTAAATCAATATTTATGTGCAATGTTTTTTAACTTAGAAACTTCTGGAAATGTCATTAAATAATTTTGCCCAAAAGAAGTTCTACCATCCATATAGAAGGTCGTTAGAGACTATTACATTTGGGTTCGGCTGTCAGTGGGGACTGACACTTCTTTGACTGTAAAATGTTAGAGAAATTTTGGAAAAGTAATTTATGTTTTATCCTAACATAGTTATTTATCTCTAAATAATTTTTTCTCCTTATTATCAGTAAATATATTCCTTTCGAAAAATAATAGTCAAGACTACAGTGAATCATACCATTGAACTGGACAATAATCTTTTCTAAGGTTCCAACAGGTTCTGATACAATATAAATTTCTTTTCACTGTGTCCATGATGATGAAATTGATAGGAATAAACTAAAATGCCATGAGAGATGTTTTCCTTCTTACACTTATAACTGAAAATAATCATTCTGCCAAATTATTTATACGAGAACACACTTTTGATGCATCAGAGCAATTTTAAAGTTTACACATAACATAAATGTCCACTTTGAGAAAATTAAGAAAGATTTTTAGAACTTATTTTCACTTTCCCACTCATTTCTATAGTCATCTCTTTCTGGCCATCAAATTTAAAAAAAATATATTTTTGCACCTAAGTCCTTTTTGATGATGTCTAATGCAGTTTATCCTTCTGACTCTCAGTAGTTAAACTCTTTTCCAAAACAAATAAACAAGTTGCAGATTCTAAATACTATTAAATAGTTTAAAAGAAAATAAAGACTTACAATAAATTGAAGGCCAAACCTCCTCTGGATTTCTACGGAGTAAGCATGGTTACTTCCAGTAACTGCAAATAACTGGGATAAAAATCAAAGAAAAATTATTCCAAATTGATTGGATAATGGCAAACCTTTAGGCTCTCTTCAACCACTCAGAGAGAGGTTCAAATTAGAGTCTGATTATGATACTTGAAGTATTTGTTGATGGAAAAAACCCAACAACAATAAATAGTATATAAAGGAGACTGAGCCCTGGCCAGTGTGGCTCAGTGGGTTGGAGCATCATCCCGCACACCAAAGGGTCATGGGTCCGATTCCCGGTCAAGGTACATACCTGTGTTTCAAGTTCAGTCCTGGTTGGGGCATGTGCAAGAGGCATTCGATCGATGTTTCTCTCACACATCAATTTCTCTACCCCTCTCTCAAATCAATAAGACACATCCTTGCTTGAGGATTAAAAAAATAAAAGGAGGTTGAAATGTCATCATGCTCTCTGCAGAAACTCTAAATTGGTCTCTAACCATTTATATAAATTCCATGCAACTATTTACAATCCCGATAAATAAAAAATGAACACTTACCATAGTGACTGCATCAACAAGTGTCACCTGTGCTACCTCTGACCCACCCCAAATACTTTTTCTTCAAAACATTCTGCCTGATTAGGTATGGCAAGGAAAAAATACACCAAAACTGTGATAGAATGTAGCCTGGAGCCTTGTGCCATCTCCAGGAAAAGTGTACAGTATTCTAATGGAGGACAAGTTATTTTTGTTCTGTTGGTCAAGTAGATTATTTGAACATTAGTAGTTGTGTAAATTTTTAGGTTGAAGAAAGTTTTAGAGTCAGAATCAGGAAAACAGAAGGTGAATATGCTGTCTGTTTCCATCTTGCTACAGGAAAAGTGTTCTAATTCCATACTAATCCCATGATTTGAAACCACATAGAATTTTTACTCTAGCTGTTTCATAAAGATGGATTTGTCCAGGTAATTTCTCTGTTCACTAGTGTCCTCTATTAGAATCTATAGCTTTAGTTTACATGATACGAATCCCAAACTACATAGTTTACTATAAAGGCACAATATCTACAAACCGCAATTTGTAGCACAATTGAATTAAATTTGCTTGTTACCAGTTTTGTTCCTTTCAGTTGAAAGCTGCCCTGGCCAAAGGAGTATGCTAGTTTGTAGATGATGTTGGAAACTGGCAAAATGGGGTAAGAATGATCTCAACCTCAAAATGATGCCTATGCCTCAGTGAAGCCATCAGATTGAAACCACAGCAAATAGGTGAGTTTATATCTGTCATTTAGTATCTTGAGAAATTAGAGACGCACAGTCTTGATATTTCTGATTGTTTCTGTATTTTTATAAAAGTACAGGCACAGGAATGAAATCACAGTCAGAGCTGGAGGATACTAAATTTGCTGGATGCAATTAAAAAATACATAATTACCACTGAAGCCACTTAGCAAAAGAACGCAGACCAGCTCTGCTTTGGGAGTCTGCACTTGATTTCCTATGAAAATTAATCGGCTATCAAACAATCTTCAGCCACTGAGGATGATTATGAAAAGGGAAGAAAATGCCCTTTGTGTAGGTGAAATGTGTCGTGGACTGTCATCGTAATATACCTCAGTGAAATGAAGGTTAATTCTGATGTACAACCTGCATGACAGTCATTATCAGTGAATCATGAAAATAAATTAAGGTACTGAAATAGATACGTTCTTCTCTCATACACAGTGGGTATCCTGTGAGGAATGGACAGATGAACTTTACAGATTATTATTGGAAAATAGTGTGGAATTCAATTAATACACCTAAAGACACCTTTATAGAGGGCAGCCATAATTTAAATGACAGCAGGAAGTAATTTTACTGGATATAAGTCAAATTTTCAGAATTTCATGTTCTACATTATTAATTTTAAAAAATCCTTAAAAAAAATGGTTCCTTTTGCTTCAAGAGTGGACCCTTTGTTCAAAGTTTCCTTAAATTGAAATAATTTTACATAACTATTTTGGCCTTTTCTCTGTAAAATTAAGCCTCATTCTTATTGAGAAGTGGAATAAATCAGTTAATACGTCCCTTAAATACTCCCTGTGTTTTTCAGTATTTAGTGACTCCAGATTTCTTAGAGATAACGAAATCAGTTCTCTAAATCTGTTCTCCAAAGCAAATAGATGATAATTTTTTTTATGTGGAAATTCTGGGAGGAAAATAAATTGAGGCACTAAAGAATAGGGTAAATGGCAACCTTCAACAATAAAGGTTAGATTTAATCCAAGCAGGCATCTGACAAGCTGCTGTACACGTTGAATCCATATCAGTGTGACCCTACCACAGACCTCCTTTATCCATTAATCTACACTTCTTTTAGCAGAGAGTGGAATTAGCTCACTGACAGGGCATTGCCTGCTGATTAGCGTACATCATTCTATAGAGCAGAAATAAAAGGATCACCCTCCTTCATTTAACTTCTCTGTACAAAATGGAGCTAAATTTCCATCTTTCCAAAAGCAACAAGTTCATATTTAGGCTTTTAAGCTACATGGAAGCTCTGGCTTCGTTGTTGACATTTTTTTTTTCAAAGAATTTAATCCAAACCTTATACAGAGAAAAAGAAAACATGGAAGCTCTGGCTTCGTTGTTGACATTTTTTTTTCAAAGAATTTAATCCAAACCTTATATAGAGAAAAAGAAAGCACCTCTGAGTGTGTGTGTGTGTGTGTGTGTGTGTGTGTGAGTGAGTGTAAATCTGATTAAGTACAAGTTAGTAAGTACATTTAAATGGCTCATTATAAAAAAATAGAATAAAATCTGTTTTTACTAATTAACTGGTGGCATTTTCTTGCCCACCCCCCCAAATCAAAGCAAAAAATGTTTACTGTGGCATAGTTATGGGCAATGGATTAAAATTGTCTTTGTTATTTTAAAAAGTAAAATAGATAAAGGATTATAAATTGGGGAGGGACACATTTCTGAAATATTATTCATAAAGATTGTTTTTTTAACTGTATGTATCATAAGAACTATGCTGAAGGTAATGATCAATGCTGAATTTTTTCAGGTAATGGAAACGTAATTAGCCTACAAAATATTTTAAAATTCGAAGTAAAAGTAAAATTATTTAGGTCAATTTGGTGAAAAGATGCAGAACACTTTAGATACAATAATATCTATGACATTGAACAATTATGTATTTTAAATATTCTCTTGAGAGGTTATGCATTTTTGGACAAAGTAAGTTCAACTACTATCATTAAATGCATTTAAATGTTCAACCTAATAAAACGCATATTATATCATGCCACTTTCATCGCTAATCACACAATTCCCTATAATATTTTATGCACTTAGCTACCATAGAGATGACCTCTAAAGTCACTAGTTAGGCAATAAATTTTATATATCATTCTTTTATGGTAAAATATGTAAAACTGTGACTTCTTATTTAGATTCAATGGCCATTTTCGTGTTTCTATTCATCAACATTTGTTTAGAAAGTGAATTTGGAGTTTGGTAGGTCTGAGAGGAGGCAAAGATAATTCCTCAGGCATCTCTCAAAGGCAGTGGATTTCGGAAGGCTGGATGATTCTGGACTTTGCCATCCTACCTAACAGCACTATGTAATTATTTTGTACAATATCATTTGCACAAGCCCCATTTCCTCGGAAAAATAAAAATAAAAATAAAAACAATCTTTCTGAGAGTCTAGTTTCCTTGAGCCCTGATTTGCCAGGGATACCACCTACAGATAGTATTCTCAGCAACGAGGTAGGATTGTGGCACTTTTTCTCTGCGCAAAAGCATGCAAAATAGTGGAGAGAATGTCCTGTGCCAAAGTGGGAACAGGTCAATTCTCTTAAAATCTTACCCTCTATCTTAACGGGCCCTTTAAAACGCCATATATGCTTCAGTTGGATGTTGTCAAGCACATGAGACGACAGCAACATCGGAAGGAAATAATAGCACCGAGGAGCAAGCATCCTGCCCCCGGAATCTCCTGCTCAGACACAGGAGCAAAATTAACGCGCTGGAGCCATCTTCTGACGGCATGCGGCCGCACAGCTCACATGGACGCCGCCTTAATCAGTGAGGTGGCCAGCAGCTCCCACCGTCACGTCAGGTTTTTATATCCTATTTCTTTTCCCTAATGACCTGCCTTCATATGTACTACACTTTGGTCCTCTCCTGTCTCCTTCCCCTCTTTCAGAAAAAGAAGCAGAATGCAATTATTTGGATTTGGGTTTCATTTGTGACAGACTCTATAAGAGAGCTGTCTGAGTCTACACAGGCAAAGAGATCCGGTGAAAGGAGGCAATTACCCAGGGTTTCAGGCCCCAAATCTCACAAAGAGAACAAAATTCCCATCTGCCATGGGGAGTCAATCTGATTGACCCGGACGGAAAGATTTCTGAAATTAATTGCTTTATTGAAGAAGGAAAAATATTGAGGGGAAAAAAAAAACACACCACAAGTCTTATTTTAGAGAAATCTTCCTACTGTACATTAGGTCTGGCTGCAGATGTGTTTGAGAGCTGTGAAAACACGGAAGCAGCAAAGAGCACCAGGAGCGACTGGGGGGAACACCGTCCCGTGGACCGAACTTAAAAGCACAGCTCCTGCTCGGGCTCCAGTTCACTGAGCCACAACGGCGCCTGTTTAACCTTTCAAAAGAAGCACATTTCGTTTTTGCTAACATTCAGAGTAGATCCATATTGGCATAAATCCATACCCCGACACTGTTTACTCGAACCCTGCGCCTCCTGATATACCTGTAAGAAGGAGAGCGGCGAGAAATACACACAAATGTGCCCTTTAGGATATTGTGACCCCGGCAATATATTCCTCTTTATGATTTCAAATATTTGATCGATTGCTCTGCACACACAGCATCTGTAAAATGTTTTTCGGTATATTCCTATGAAATGTAGAAAATCTTAACATTGTAAAAAGTGCTTGCCATTAGACTTTATTGATTAAAAAAATACTCAAAAAAAGTCTGCTTACACCCTGGCCAGTGTGCTCAGTAGTTAGGGTAGTCAGCCTGAGCACCAAAGAGTTGCAGGTTCGATTCGGGTCAAGGACACATACCTGGGTTGCAGGTTCCATCTCTGGCCGGGTTGGGGTGCATGCAGGAGGCAACCAATCACGGTGTCTCCCTCACATCCATGTTTCTCTCTCTCTCCATTCCTTCCTCACTTCCACTCTCTCTAAAAATCAATGGAAAAAATATCCTCAGGTGAGGATTAACAACAATAACAAAAAAGAAGTCTGCTTAAAACATGTCTATTCTCCCACATAACGACATGATTTGCACTTAAAATAGGAGACATTTAGAAATAATACTAAGATATTGTATTTGTTGTTACATATTTTACCTACATTATATCTAACAAGAAACAAAATAAGTATGTAACAAGAAAATAAACAAGTATTAGTATTCTATAAAATAAAGATATATTTAAAAACCAGTTTAAAATGCCCATCTTTCAAACATTCACCAGACACTGATGGGATTTGTTTAATTTCAAACTCTAAAAGTTCCTTCTTTCCTTTCTGCTTCTTTCCTTTCCTTGATATTTTACAAAGTTGTTTTTAGTGCTGTAGGGAAAAAAATACAATTCTTAATAGGAAGACCTTAGAGAGTGTGTTATTTAATTAGCTTTCTCAGTATAGTTTTTGTTAATATGAATATATACATAGTGGGACAAAAGTATTTTTATAGTTCATATGGAAAATAATACAATAATTAATAAATAACAATACAAAAATAAACTTTCGCATACTTACCACTGTAAACCTACTTTTGCCCCACCCTGTATAAATACACACATATAGAAATATTTTAAAACAATGCTTTAAAGGGCTAGATTTAGTGTCAGTTTA
>NW_005369934.1:1874416-1876916 GCF_000412655.1 Myotis brandtii | reverse complement strand
AAAAGAACTATAGGGCCATAATAAGAGAGAATTTTTTGTTTGTTTCATGTCATTGGTTTCTTTCTTTCTTTTTTTAATAGAGGAGTAATGGGCTCAAGCTACCACTTAGGTATAATAATCTAGAAATGCAATATATATAATGGGTTATGGCAAAGAGGATGAAATTAAAAACTCTTATAATTAGGAGACTATGATAAAAATCCAAGTGTGAAATGTCTAAATTTAGATAGGAATAACAAGGATAACAATCGAGGATTAAATTGATGAATATTTGAGAAGGTGTTGTTGTTTTTCAATGATAGTCTAACTTGGCTGTACAAGACCATTTACTAGTATGTAAGCATGCTATTCTCTTTCATGCTTCCATAACCTGAATAACCAACTGAAGGCTAGCTGAACTGAAATATTTTAACCAAGGATTTACAGAAGAAGCCACATAGAGACTGCAAGAAGGGTGAAGACAACAAAACGTATTAAAATTCTCTTGAAAAGGGCAAGACCCCACACCCAGGTGTAGTGGCTGAGAAGCCAGAGGGCTTTGTGGTGGTGGCACAACCCCTCCCTCCCAGGAGCATAGGGTCTCAACCCCACACAGGGATCCCCAGCTCAGAACAACAGAGATGGGAACAGGAGCCCTCATGGCATCTGGTGGTGAAAATCAGTGGAAATTCAGTCTGCCTAGGAAACCCAGACACCGCCTTCCCAGGAAGGAGCATTCCTGTTGTTACAGCACCAGTCTGAGGCGTGCACTTCAGAGTCCCTGACTGCTGGTGAGGCCACTCTGCCTTGCTCAGTCTGGTGGAAGGGTCTGCTGGCCACACCCAGCAGTGAGTTTTGGGGCCCTCTTTTTCTGGGAAGGTTCCTGGCTGAGGCTCAGGCAGTGACTAAGCTGTGGCTTTGTAAAGAGGGCCAGTCCCCCCCACCTTGAGCACACAGCTGGCACCCCTTACCTCACCTGTTGAACCACCTGGCCAGCCCCATCCTGCTGAGTTCAGTCATGCAGGGGAGCCGGAGTATCGTGTAGAGCTGGGACTTTGGAGTGGTGTCTCTCAGGGAAGCTTTTGTCTAGGAACCAGATGAGCAGGTGCTGGGATGTGTTACTACATTGTGGGGGGTGGGAGATACCCCTATCTCCCTTGTGAGCTTAGCTCCTCCAACGCAGGGAAGAGAAAGAAGTGCCCACACTTCTCTTAAGGCTTGCGGGCATCATGCCCAATGGGAGACTGTTTAGATCAGCCCTGCCAAGTCCTGAGTACCCAACCCCTGCAGGGGTTAGTTTCACATGAAGTACAGAGAGTGGCTCAGAACCGGGACATTCAAAATGTTCATCCCTCAGAGTCTATTGTCTGGGACTGGGACAAAGTGCTTGCTTAGCAAACACCTACAGGCTGGGGCAGCATCACCCCCAATGGGAGACTCCTTTCATCTGTTTCCCTGAGCCCAGGGCAGCTGAGCTTGCTCCTGAAGAGATGGCTGGCTGGCAGCACTCAACCTGTACCTGTAGCATGCCCCTCCTAGTGGAACTAGAGTTGAAGATTCTGACAGAGACCAAGTGGTTTGGCTTGCAACCTGTGGGTTGTGGCCAGCCTGGGTTCATGCTATAGTCTTTCTTCAGAAGGCTCTGGAGGAAGACCGAGCAACCTCAAGGGGAGGCTGGGTAGCTAACAGGTTGAGGCAGACCTCAGGGAGGCTCAGTCCTTTTTCAGATCTCCCCTCTGTTCTAAGCTGGAAGAAGCTGACCCTTATACAAAGATTGGCCCTTCCCATGCATGCCAAGCCCAATAGATGCAGCCACAAACAGTGAATGGCATGGCAGTTATAGGCAGGGCACACACAATGTCTGACATCAACCTATACCTGAAGCCTGCCCAAGTGGTCCCAGAACTAACACAACCAATGGTTGGATTCATACCACACCAGACTTTGATCCAACTAGCCACATAAGCAGCACATCCAAAGGAAGATCTCAGCAGGCACCAGATCCTGATGGGAACAATTCTGCCTTGGTGGGCAGCCCCTGCACAGCATCATATACATGTTGATTGAGGTTTACCCTTATAGTCAGCCTGCCTGATGATTTAACTCCATCAGCAAAAGGGCCAATAGCATTCCAGACTCAAGTACAACATGAGGGTGCATGCACATAACCCACAAGAAAGTTTCCTAGAGCATGAAGCTCAGCTGATCTGTAAGGTTGTATCACTGAGCTCAACAAGCCACCTTCATCATAAAGCGATCCTAACAAGTTTGGGAGTCATAGCAGACCTACCCAATACACAAAGACAAAAAGGGGAAACAAAGGCATAAGCCCAAATGAAAGAACAAGAGATGCCCCCAGAAAAAGAATTGGATGAAATGGAAGCAATCAAAATACCAGATGCAGAGTTTAAAACAATAGTTATAAGAACGCTCAAGGACCTGAGGGAAGAATGGATGTTATCAGTGAGAACTTAAATGAAGACATAGTAAACATTAGAAAGAAATATATATATATATATAT
>NW_005369934.1:1858109-1874304 GCF_000412655.1 Myotis brandtii | reverse complement strand
AATCAGAAATAAAGAATGCAATATCTGAAATGAAGAATACACTAGAAGGGATCAACAGCAGGTTAGATGAAGCAGAAGATAGAATCAGCTATTTAGAAGACAAGATAACAGTAAGCAACCACGCAGATCATCAAAAAGAGAAGAGAATTTTAAAAAGTGAAAGTCTAAGAGAACTCTGGGACATCAAGCATAACAGCATCAGCTTCATAGGGGTAACAGAAGGAGAAGAAAGTGAGAAAGAGATAGAGAACCTGTTTGAAGAAATAATGACTGAAAAGTTCCCTAACTTCCTTTAGGTTACTTCTGTAAAAAAAATAAATAAATTTCTTCCTATTGTCTCTCTTATCACATTAACCTGGTGAAGAAATAATTACTGAAAACTTCCCCAACCTGGAAAAAGTCACACAAGTTTAGGAAGCACAGACAGTCCTAATCAAAATGAAGCCAAAGAGGCCTACATCAAGAGATATCATAATTAAAATGCCAAAGAATAAGGACAAAGAGAGAACCTTAAAATTAGCAAGAGAAAAGCAATTAGACATTTACAAAGGAGTTCCCATAAAGCCCTTGAATTCACTACAGAAACATTTCAGGACGGAAGGGATTGGCATGAAATATTCAAAGTGGTTAAAAGCAAGGACTACAACCAAGACTATTCTACCGAGCAAGGTTATAATTTTAATAAACCGATGAACAAAATAGATCCAGAGACATAGAAGCATGGAACAGACTTTGGAATCTCAGAGGGAAGGCAGGGGTGGGTGGGTAGGTTGGAAGAGATCAACCATAGAACATTATGCATCTATGCATAACCCATAGACCCAGACGATAGGCTGTTGAAGGCCTGGGATGTGGGAGGGGGGCAGGCTTGAAGAGGTCAATGGGGGGGGACCGGGGACATATATAAGACTTTCAACAATAAATATTTAATTTAAAAAGAATAAAATGACAATAATTATCTATTAATAATAACTTTAAATGTAAATGGATTTAATGCTGCAATTAAAATGCATGGGATAAATAAATGGATAAGAAAACATGACCAATATACATGCTGTCTACAAGAAACCTATCTCAGAACAAATGATACACACAGGCTGAAAGTGAAGGAACAAAATGAAAAGGGAATCCATTGAATGGGGGAACATATTTGCCAATCACTTATCACCTGATAAGTGATTAATTTCCAAAAATATATAAAGAACTTATACAACTCAACACAAGGAAGACAAACAACCCAATGCAAGATTGGGCAAATCATCTGAATAGATATTTCTCCAAAGAGGACATACAGATGCTCAACAGACATATTAAAAATGCTCAACATCACTAATCTTCAGAGAAATGCAAAATAAAACCACAGTGACATACTACCTCACACCCCTCAGAATGGCAATGAAAAGGGAATCCATTGAATGGGGGAACATATTTGCCAATCACTTATCACCTGATAAGTGATTAATTTCCAAAAATATATAAAGAACTTATACAACTCAACACAAGGAAGACAAACAACCCAATGCAAGATTGGGCAAATCATCTGAATAGATATTTCTCCAAAGAGGACATACAGATGCTCAACAGACATATTAAAAATGCTCAACATCACTAATCTTCAGAGAAATGCAAAATAAAACCACAGTGACATACTACCTCACACCCCTCAGAATGGCTATTATGAGTATATCAACAAACAAGTGCTAGCAAGGATGTGGAGAAAAGAGAACCCTCATGCACTGTTGGTAGAAATGCAGACTGGAGCAGCCACTGTGGAAAACAGTACAGAGTTTCCTCAAAACATTAAAAATGGAATTCTCTTATGACAGAGAGATCCCATTTCTGGGAATATATCCAAAGAAACCAGAAAAACTAATTTGAACGAATATACCCCTATGTGCATTGCATCATTATCCTATCTAATAAAGCGGGAATATGCAAATTTACCATCACACCATCTCAAAGATGGCGGCACTCATAGCCACAGATGGTGGCTCCCAGTCCCCTCAGCCCTGCAGGAGTCCCCGCTCCTTGCACCTGCCGCCAGAGTCCCACAGTACTTTCAGCCCACCTGGGGGGGCGGCAGGTGCACAGTGCAGCTGGACCTGCCCTTAGCTCCCAAGCCCCCAGGGCCAGCCCGAGGTGCAGGCAAGCCTCAGATGATGGCTACCCAGCCGCCCAGGGCCACCGGAGGCTCAGGTAACCAGGGCCAGCCAACGCTTGCACTGCCCACAGTGGCAGCAGCAGAGGTGTGATGGAGGCGTCGCCTTCCCCTGATGGCCAGGTCACCTCCTGTCCCTGAGGGCTCCCGGACTGTGAGAGGGGGCAGGCTGGGCTCAAATTGGATAGGGAAATAAATCAAATCAGAATAATTTAACTCATAAACAGAACATAAAGATGAGTTTAGGCTTGAAAATTATAATGAGGATAAAAAATATTGTTGACATAATTCAATGAGTAGAAAGTAATGTTATGATGAAAAATGGCTGTGATTTAAGAATTTGTGATAGAATAATTCTTGAAAAACGAATCTGCCCACAGGTTTTTTGTTGTTGTTCATTTATGTGACCTTTGTTGGAACACTACCCCAATTACTGTTAACATCTTTTTCTCCACCAGCCCTATAAGCTTTATTACATCATGTGGATAGCAATGGAGAGTATAGGATTGTGCCCAGCAGTAGATGAATGGATAAAAAAGCTGTGGTAAATTTACACAAATGAATATTAAGGGGCCATAATAAAGAAGCCAATCTTAACCTCTTGTGATAGCATGGACAGACCTGGAGATATTTTGCTACGTTGAATAAGCTACTAAGAGGAAGACAAATATCAGAAGATCTAAGTTACATGGGGAATTTAATTAACAAAATAAACTAATGAACAAAATAAAAACAGGCGTGGATACATTGAGCAGACTGACAAATAAAAAAGCTGTGGTACATTTACACAAAGGAATACTAAGGGGCCATAATAAAGAAGCTAATCTTAACCACTTGTGATAGCATGGACAGATCTGGAGATATTTTGCTACATTAAATAAGCTACTCAGAGGAAGACAAATATCATAAGATCTCAGTTACATGTGAAATTTAATTAACAAAATAAACTAATGAACAAAATGGAAACAGAGGCATGGATACATTGAGCAGACTGACAGCTCTTTAGAGTCTTGATATAGTCCAGATTCTTTCCAGCCATACATGATTTGCAGGAAAATTTAGAGTATTCCAAGCTGCCAGAGGGGAGATTGGTGGTGGGACTGGATGATTGAAAGTGAAGGGATGAGCCCAAAAATATATATATCTAACAAACAGAGACAGGCAACTGTGTGGTGATAGTGAGAGGGAAAGAGGATGAGGGTTAGGCAGAGGTGGGCAAAAAGGGTGTGTGAAATTGGGATGGAAAGAGGCATTGCTTGGGTGATGGGTACACGATGCAGTGTGCCAATGATGTTTTATTGAGTTGTAGTCTTGAGACCTGTATGATTGTCCAATATCTAACAAACAGAGACAGGCAACTGTGTGGTGATAATTAGAAGGAAAGAGGATGAGGGCTAGGCAAAGGGCGTATGTGGAATTGGGATGGAAAGAGGCATTGCTTGGGTGATGGGCACACGTTGCAGTGTGCCAATGATGTTTTATTGAGCTGTACTCTTGAGACCTGTATGATTGTGCAAACCAATATCACCCTAATAAATTCAATTTTTAAAAAAAATTTAAAAGTGCCTGGAACATCGTATATACTGGATAATTTTTGTTGGCTGAAAAAATGGTATGTTCTTCCAACTGATGTCTCGATATGCTTGAGAGTTTCCAGAATTGAATTTTATATCTCATATTAGCTGAATTAGGTGAGTCTGCAAAAAAAAGGGGGGGGGGGCAAATATTGAGAACTTTCTTAAAGAAAACATATAATAAAAACCACATCTTTTACTCTTTGGACTTTTCTAATTTTACTATTCTATCTTTGATTTGACAGAGGATCTACTTCTTTCTTTGAACCCAACATTACTGCAGTAAGAGTACTTTTGGAGAAGTTAAGGTTATAGATAAGATAACAGTTGAAGTGATTGGCAGATTGGATAGGGAAATAAATCAAATCAGAAGAATTTAACTCATAAACAGAACATAAAGATGAGTTTAGGCTTGAAAATTATAATGAGGATAAAAAATATTGTTGACATAATTCAATGAGTAGAAAGTAATGTTATGATGAAAAATGGCTGTGATTTAAGAATTTGTGATAGAATAATTCTTGAAAAACGAATCTGCCCACAGGTTTTTTGTTGTTGTTCATTTATGTGACCTTTGTTGGAACACTACCCCAATTACTGTTAACATCTTTTTCTCCACCAGCCCTATAAGCTTTATTACATCATGTGGATAGCAATGGAGAGTATAGGATTCTTTAGAGTCTTGATATAGTCCAGATTCTTTCCAGCCATACATGATTTGCAGGAAAATTTAGAGTATTCCAAGGACTGGTTATGGGTATTTCTTATATTCAACTTGGTAAGGGGAAGAATTCTATGCTAGAATTGTAATTCTGAATCTTCTTCCAAATGGGTTTTGCTATGACTTGTTTAATTTCTATCTATCTACTTCTTCATTTTATCTTGTCTGAAATTCCACATCTGTCTACTTATGCCTTTCTTTGCTTCCATTTTAGATCTTAGCATAGATCTACTCCTCCACACCAAATAAGGTGTAAGAAAGAACAAAAGAACCAATATCACCCCAATAAATTCAATTTAAAAAAAATTTAAAAAGTGCCTGGAACATAGTATATACTGGGTAATTTTACATTGGCTGAAAAAATGGTATGTTCTTTCAACTGATGTCTCGATATGCCTGAGATTTTCCAGAACTGAATTTTATATCTCATATTAGCTGAATTAGGTGTGTCTGTAAAAAAAAAATATGGAGCAAATATTGAGAACTTTCTTAAAGAAAACATATAATAAAAACCACATCTTTTACTCTTTGGACTTTTCTAATTTTACTATTCTATCTTTGATTTGACAGAGGATCTACTTCTTTCTTTGAACCCAACATTACTGCAGTAAGAGTACTTTTGGAGAAGTTAAGGTTATAGATAAGATAACAGTTGAAGTGATTGGCAGATTGGATAGGGAAATAAATCAAATCAGAAGAATTTAACTCATAAACAGAACATAAAGATGAGTTTAGGCTTGAAAATTATAATGAGGATAAAAAATATTGTTGACATAATTCAATGAGTAGAAAGTAATGTTATGATGAAAAATGGCTGTGATTTAAGAATTTGTGATAGAATAATTCTTGAAAAACGAATCTGCCCACAGGTTTTTTGTTGTTGTTCATTTATGTGACCTTTGTTGGAACACTACCCCAATTACTGTTAACATCTTTTTCTCCACCAGCCCTATAAGCTTTATTACATCATGTGGATAGCAATGGAGAGTATAGGATTCTTTAGAGTCTTGATATAGTCCAGATTCTTTCCAGCCATACATGATTTGCAGGAAAATTTAGAGTATTCCAAGGACTGGTTATGGGTATTTCTTATATTCAACTTGGTAAGGGGAAGAATTCTATGCTAGAATTGTAATTCTGAATCTTCTTCCAAATGGGTTTTGCTATGACTTGTTTAATTTCTATCTATCTACTTCTTCATTTTATCTTGTCTGAAATTCCACATCTGTCTACTTATGCCTTTCTTTGCTTCCATTTTAGATCTTAGCATAGATCTACTCCTCCACACCAAATAAGGTGTAAGAAAGAACAAAAGCACACAAAACCAAACTAATTAAACCAGTACATTTATATTATATTATAAGAGAAATTCAGTAGACAATAGGGCTATATTCAAACTATTGAAATAAAATACATTCTGGTCTAAAAATTGGTTAATTTGCTTCTAGTGGTAGCTTTGCCAGGATATGTTGTCTGGCCTTTGGTGGATTATCAACCCTGTTGAGACCTCAATTTCGCAAGGATGTGGAGAAAAGGGAACCCTCATGCACTCTTGTAGGAATGCAGACTGGTGCAGCCTCTGTGGAAAAACAGTATGGGGTTTCCTCCAAACATTAAAAATGGAACTCCGTTATGACAAAGAGATCCCATTTCTGGGAATATCCAAAGAAACCTGAAAAACTAATTTGAAAGAATACACCCCTATGTTCATTATTTTACTAGCTTATCTTCAAGCTTCCTGTTTGTTCAGGAGTTCTAAAGCAGATTATCCATGTGTGTGTTTTAAATCAGTCACAGTTGATTTTTTATCAGTTTATTAATGATATTGAAGACCTCATAAATCTTGTTTGGTAGGTATCTTAATAATATCATACATAGCATTTAAAATTTATGTTCCTTGAAGTTTTTCATTTTTTTTTATCATTTTATATTGTGAAGCCAAATTATTAGAAATATAAAAGTTCTATTGTATCTTCCTACTAAATTGAATATTTTATCATTATTTATTGTTTCTCTTTATTGCTAACACCTTTGCCTTAAAGTCTACCTTGTGGGATAACAATATAGGACACAATTTCCTTTGGTTAGTGTTAGTTTCTATTTGTTTGTATTCTTTTATTTAATATTAATATAGTTGTTTCTTTTAATTTGTTCTGACATTTTAGACTTTTAATTTCAGAATTTAGTCCATTTATGTTTATTATAACAATTAATAATTTGAAATTCTTCTACCCCATTATGTTGGGCTTTCTATTTGTTCTCTTTTCTAATACACCATTTTCTCTTTCTTGCTTCTATAAAATTTATATAGAGTATTATTGTTATTATTTGCTTGTTGTTTGTCCCCTTCCTGCTCCCATATATTTCCATTCCGTTATTTTGGATGTTACCCCAAAAGTGTTAGCATGCTAGCATGCTTTTATCTTGTCTGAAATTCCACATCTGTCTACTTATGTCTTTCTTTGCTTCCATTTTAGATCTTAGCACAGATCTACTCCTCCACATCAAATAAGGTGTAAGAAAGAACAAAAACACACAAAACCAAACTAATTAAACCAGTACATTTATATTATAAGAAAAATTCAGTAGACAATAGGGCTATATTCAAACACTATTTAAATAAATACATTCTGGCTTAAAAATTGGTTAAGTTGCTTCTAGTGGTGGCTTTGCCAGGATATTTTGTCTGGCCTTTGGTGGATTATCAACCCTCTAAGACCTCAATTTTAAATTAATTATTGCTACTATCAAGTAATCTTGAAAGTAACCATATCTGATTTGTGAAAGTTGTTTTATACCATCAAGTTTTGTTTGAACTAATCTTATGCTTGCTAAGGACTGGTTATGGGTATTTCTTATATTCAACTTGGTAGGGGAAAGAATTCTATGCTAGAATTGTAATTCTGAATCTTATTCCAAATGGGTTTTGCTATGACTTGCTTAATTTCTATCTAACTACAATTTTTTCTAATTGTCATCCTTCTATCACTCTTAGTCTTTCTTAATGATTTTTAACTTTATGAAGCTCATCCTCTAGAAATTTTTTGATAGGTCTATTGAAAATAAGTTGTCTCAATTTTTCCTATCTTAAAAAGTCTTTATTTTACTCTTATTCTTAAAATGGAATGTTATAGGATATGTAATACTATGTATAAATTAAAACTTTTGAAGGTGTTATTCCACAGCTTTTTGGCTTTCATTGTTACTCTATTGCAATGTCAGAAATCAGCCTAAAAGTTTTCCTTTGTAATCTATCTTTGTTCTCAGTCAATATTTATTTCCACGACAGTGAGTCATGGTGGGGATGCCTTTTGGTGTATCCTTTTAATCATTGTTTGGGCTTCAAGTATGGTAATTTCACAGTCATTAATTACCTCATTGAACACTGCTTTGTCCCATTCATTCTATTCTCTATTTATGGAACTCACATTACATACACCTTGGAACTTCTAATGCTATCCATCATGTCTTTTAGAATGTCTTTTGTATTTTTCATATTTTACTAGCTTATCTTCAAGCTTCCTGTTTGTTCAGAAGTTCTAAAGCAGATTATCCGTGTGTGTTTTTTTTAAATCAGTCACAGTTGATTTTTATCAGTTTATTAATGATATTGAAGACCTCATGAATCTGTTTTGTAGGTATATTTTTAATAATATCATACATAGCATTTAAAATTTATTTTTCTTGAAGTTTTTAATTTTTTTCTCATTTTATATTGTGAAGCCAAATTATTAGAAATATAAAAGTTCTGTTGTATCTTCCTAGTAAATTGAATATTTTATCATTATTTATTCTTTCTCTTTATTGTTAACACCTTTGCCTTAAAGTCTACCTTGTGGGATAACAATATAGGACACAATTTCCTTTGGTTAGTGTTAGTTTCTATTTGTTTGTATTCTTTTATTTAATATTAATATAGTTGTTTCTTTTAATTTGTTCTGACATTTTAGACTTTTAATTTCAGAATTTAGTCCATTTATGTTTATTATAACAATTAATAATTTGAAATTCTTCTACCCCATTATGTTGGGCTTTCTATTTGTTCTCTTTTCTAATACACCATTTTCTCTTTCTTGCTTCTATAAAATTTATATAGAGTATTATTGTTATTATTTGCTTGTTGTTTGTCCCCTTCCTGCTCCCATATATTTCCATTCCGTTATTTTGGATGTTACCCCAAAAGTGTTAGCATGCTAGCATGCATACTTAACTTTAAATGTCCAGAGTTAAGGAATATCTACTCTTTCTTTCCAAACATTATGATGACCTTAGAATGTTTTATTTCCAAACTTATATTTTTATCCAATATATTAATTGTGAAATTTAATATTCACAAATTAATTATTGCTACTATCAAGTAATCTTGAAAGTAGCCATATCTGGTTTGTGAAATTTGTTTTATACCATCAAGTTTGTTTGAACTAATCTTATGCTTGCTATTTTTTTCTAATTGTCATCCTTCTATCACTCTTAGTCTTTTTTTAATGATTTTTAACTTTATGAAGCTCATCCTCTAGAAATTTTTTGATAGTCTATTGAAAGTAAGCTCTCTCAGTGTTTCCTATCTTAAAAAGTCTATTTTACCCTTATTCTTAAAATGGAATTTTACAGGATTTGTAATACTATGTATACATTAAAACTTTTGAAGATGTTATTCCACAGCATTTTGGCTTTCATTGTTACTCTATTGCAATGTCAGAAATCAGCCTAAAAGTTTTCCTTTGTAATCTATCTTTGTTCTCAGTCAATATTTATTTCCACGACAGTGAGTCATGGTGGGGATGCCTCTTGGTGTATCCTTTTAATCATTGTTTGGGCTTCAAGTATGGTAATTTCACAGTCATTAATTACCTCATTGAACACTGCTTTGTCCCATTCATTCTATTCTCTATTTATGGAACTCACATTACATACACCTTGGAACTTCTAATGCTATCCATCATGTCTTTTAGAATGTCTTTTGTATTTTTCATTTTTTTAAATTTCTCTATGTTGATCTAGACAATTGTTTAACTCTGTCTTCCATTTTACTATTTTTTTACTTAACTTGTGACTAGTCTGTTTTTAGTTGCCCTAATCAGTTTCTAATTTCAGGGTTTTAAAAAAATTTAATGTATTTTTATTGATTTTAGAGGAAGGGAGAGGGAGAAAGATAAAAATATCAATGATGAGGATCATTGATCGGGTTACTTCCTGCATGCCCCCTACTAGGGATTGAGCTTACAACCTGGGCATGTGCCCTTGATGGGAATCAAACCAGGAACATTTCAGTCTGCAGGCTGACACTGTATCCACTGAGCTAAACCAACTAGGGCTAATTTAAGTTTTTAATTCCTATTTCTATGGCTGTTTTTTTTTTTTTACAATTATGCATTGATAGCTGTGATAATATCCTTCTCATTAGTCACACTTTTCATTTTCTTTTTGATTTCTTAAAACATTTACTAAAATTATATTTTATATATGAAATTCCAATATCTGAAGGTTTTGCTGGTCTGATATCAGAGTTATTGGTTCAACTAAATCTAACTCATGATAACTTGTTTCTTTCTTTATGTGCTTTAAGGTTTGTCAGCTTTATCTCCTATATGTCTCTGGAATCCATCCATTTCTCTCCAGCTGCACTACCACTGCTCCACAATCCAGGTATTGCACCCACTGCAGCTAAAAAATATCTTTTGAATTCTGCCTTCCTTTCTCAACACGTATCATTTGTTGTCATTACCTTAGACTACTGCAACAAGCGCCTAACAAGACTCATTGCCATCAATTTTTCTCTAGTCCAAATGATTAGCTACAATGCTGTCAGCTATTTTCCTCAATTAAAAAAATAAAAAGATAAGAAAAGTATTGCCTAGTTAAGATATTTGTATGATACCTGTTACTAATTGGGAAAAAATATCAAATTTCTTACCTTAGCTGTGACTTCCACGATTTATCCTCGGCCTCTGTCCAATGTCATTTCAGAATATTCCCAAACTTCATCAACTCTAATTACAGGCAGTAGTAAAGTTCCTTGTCATTTTTTCTTGGATTGCCTATGCCTTTTATGATTCTTCAGGCTTTTGTATTTGCTGATTCCTGTGTTGTATACTCCTCTTTATTCTTCCAGACACAAGTCATGTTATTTGCAGCTGCCATTGACTGCCTCAGGTAGAATTCTTTTAGTCTGCAGTGCTTTTCTTCCTCAGTACCCATATTTTTGTTTCCGTACATACCACGCTGTATTTTAAATTCCCTGTTTATATGTATATCGTCCCAAGGAGACTATGAAATTCATGATGACAAGTATTGTTTTAATCACGTCAGGTACTTATCTGTATATATAAAAGCCAAGCGACCGGAACGACAGAACAACCAGAACAACTGGTCGCTATGACGTGCACTGCGGCGGCCAACCGGCCTGATAGGCAGTGATCTCTTTAAGGTCATATAGGAATGTTTGTCTTTGTCCGCTTCTATAAGAATTAGCAATGTTGAGAACTTAATTTAAAAGGTGCTCAGTAATTATGTTTGGAATGAAAATCAGCAAAAAGCATAGTGTTTGTGATGATGATATGAATTTTCAAGGCTATTAGTGTTTAGGCTATGCTCCTGTACTATGTAATAAAAGGCTAATATGCAGATTGTCCCCTCAACTGGGAGTTCGACCCAGGGCCCTAATCAGCCCCCCAACTGCCCGCGGCCCCTCCCCCCAGCTGGCCTGGCCCCCATTGGCCCTCATTGGAGTGGGTGACCAGACCCCATCCATGCATGAATTCATGCACCGGGGCTCTAGTCACATATAATAGGTTCTCAGCCAAAGCTTTAAACTAAAGTATTAGAATAGTATTAAAATCTAAGATATAAAGAAAGGTGTGAAAGGTATCATAAGATAAAAGTGAAACTAAGAACAGTGACACTTGCTATTCGCCCTCCTGCAAATGAGCCGTGCTGACAGCTTGTGGGTCTGGCTGGTGGCCGTGGAGTATTCTGGGGCCCGGCTGTCTGAACTAGTTCAGCAGTTTTCCTTACAAGACGTGGACCTGCTGGACACTGAGGCTTCTGTGACTCGGAGTGACCAGCAATCACCGATCTGTCAATAGCCCGGACCAGAGGACATTTGGGACTCTTGGACTTTTGTGTGTTAACTCACAATATTTGTGTGTGTATGTTCTGATGTGTCTGAAATTTGGATTAAAACTGCAAATAATAAAAGCTAAGTTGACAGTATAGTCACCTGTGTTGACTCACTGTTGTTACTTGGTGCCAGGAACCTAGAGCACTAACCAATCTCCTAGGGTCCTGGCCTCCATCAGGCACCCCTGATATATCTGGGGGTCAGGACATTGAGTGACTTTCAGAAAAGACTATACTTACAGCTAGAGTGCTCATGACATTTACCCAGTTCCAAGTGACCTTAGTCAAACGCTTCAACTGTTTCAGAACTCTCAGGTCCAGACCACAGAGTCTTTAGTGTCCTTTCATTTTTTTTTTTTTACTATACTGTGGGTCTCCAATTGTTCTTCCAGAATCCAAGTACTTCTTGGATAGAAAAACTGCTGATATAGCTGTTAATGTTCTATACAGTGTGGGGCAAAAGTAGGTTTACAGTTGTTCATATGGAAAATAATATAATTAATAAATAATAATACAAAAATTAACCCTGTTTCTTGTGTAATTATAACTATAAAATTACTTTTGCCTAACACTGTATTCCTAACTCTGTATTCCTTTTTTATTGATTTTTAGAGAGAGGAAGAGAGGAAGAACGAGATAAAAAAATCAATTTGTTGTTCCACTTATTTAGGGGCCCATCATTTCTCCCTGCTTGTGCTGACAGGTACAAGGCCACACGCAAAGCAGGGAAAGGCCAGGCATAATCTCATTCTCTTCTCTACATTGGATTATTGGGGCTGCTCTCTGTAATCAGACACCTAAGTCATGGAATTTTATACTTTGATCACTCTAAAGTTACTGACCTTGCTTTCCATTCCCTTGACATCACAATTCCAGATTTCTGACCTGACATTGCCATGCATATCACTGGTTTTCTAGCCTGTTTTGATTTTATGATTGCTGGTTTGTCAAATCGCTGTTAAGACCTGAGAATCCACATTGTCACCTAGATCTGGGGTCTTTTGGACCCTCGGCTAATTCCTTATTTATAGCAATATTAGGAACCTCCATTCCAATTTTCATGATCTCAGACTCAGGCCTCAAACCACTTTCCTATTGGTTACAGTTCCTTGTCTGAGTAAACCTGACCCAAGTCCTCTTGCAAAACGACGAACAAAACAAACGAACAACTCAAAAATGGTTCCTACATATCATTTAAAAAATCCAGAGAATACTAAAAGGCTGAAGGATGGCTTAAAATAAACATATAATTTTAAAAGTGTTAGTAAGAGGTTTACTAGTTTCCCACTAATATGTAAAATGCTACTAGAACAAATTAATATTTTGTTTTTCTACATATGAACTTATGACAGATAAAAATAGCATTTCTTGTCATAATTATATGGCTGTTAAAAGGAAAGTATTACTATTTTAACAGTGACTATTTAATTGTTAAGTTATAATTAGTAGTAGATTAAATATATTTTTAAAATTGGTGTGGGATGAGTCTGCATTTGGGATATGCATGTGATGCATATACGCAGGCATGTGTCCAGTACAAAGGATGGTAATTTTTTTGCCCTGAGATTATATACCCAAGTTTGTGAGTCCAATCTGAAGTTGCTAAAATACTGCAAGTTGGCAAAACAATGGCAAAATGTATCTGGAGCCTAGCTTCATCATGATAAATTAGAAGGTAACGTTTAAGATTGGGACAGAAATTTAGGGAAAAGCCCCACAAAAACATCTGAGAAGAGGGAACTGAGAAAATTTCTACTCCATTGGTTGAGGAATGGGAGTTTGCGCATTGTTCCTGGGAAGTGGATTCTAAGAGGATAAGATAGGCAATAATATATATATGTCTGGAGGAGAGTACACATACTTGGTATTTTATGAAAAGGGCAATGAGAGGGAAAATGAGTTGTTTGCATAGATCCTTCTGCCTTAGGATTGCAATTGCTTGTACAATATTACAAAGCCTGCTTCCTTGGTCCGAGGAAAACAAACATGGAAAATAAAGTTTTCTTATATGTCTATTTTCCTGAGAAAACATTTGAACATAATTATATTTTCTTTATACATTGTCCTCTAGCCTTCGGAGACACCAAGTCTCTGTGAAAGTGGCCTGAACTGTGTATAGTTATGTTTATTTTGTATACAGGGGTGGGGAAAAGAAGGTTTACAGTAGTAATACAAATAAATAATAAAATAATACATATTAATATAAGAACAAACTGTGTTTCACATAAACTGTAAACCCAATTTTCCCCACCCTTGTACTTATTTTTGTCATAGCAAAATTTAGGGACATATAAAAAATTACATAGTGAATACTAAATATTCATTGACAATTACAACTTACAAAGTTGTAAATCTTAGGAAAAGCTCAATAATGATATTACTATGGAAAAATTACATGTGATGCATTGAACGTCATTAAAATCTATAAACATGAAATAGGTTTAATTTCCTACAGTT
The DNA here is from genome assembly GCF_000412655.1 of Myotis brandtii. NCBI lineage: Eukaryota > Metazoa > Chordata > Mammalia > Chiroptera > Vespertilionidae > Myotis > Myotis brandtii. The sequence continues at coordinate 1,860,275 of NW_005369934.1, read as the reverse complement.
ATCATCACTTCATGAATTATCCAAAGCAGAAGAGTTCATCTAAAATCTGTTATTAAAAAGTAAGTCATAAGTGGACTTTAACTTCCCATGCCTCCATGTCAGTATGACTTGACAGCTCACAAACTGCCTTCAAGGAATATTTTTTTTGCCACAATATATATTTTCTTTGAATCAAAATATGAGGCACTGGATCAAGTTGGTCAATACACCATTTCACAAGAGGGAACTATTTCTGAAAGCCTTTAACTTTATATCAATTTTAACTTATAGTTTCAGTGATGTTTTTGGTACCTTTATAAAACGACCATTGCACATATATAAAATTTGTATTTCTTAGTATAAAATTGTTATGAGCTTTTCTTATAAAATCATATAGATTTCTTATTATAATCCTATAGCATAATAAAGATAACTGTCCTTTGACAGTTTTCAAATTCCTGATTTAAAGTCTAGATTCCATTATAATTTTTGATGTTTACTCCTAACCGCAATGTATGCAAGAAAAGGAATTGAGCTTAATAAAAAATTAGTTAAATATCAACACTTGATATTCCATATCTTTAATATTACTCAGACATTGACAGAAAATGAATATATGTATATATATAATTAGGGCGCCTTATATGAATTATTTTTGTTGTTGTTGTGAGTTCCATTGGGAAATATTCCATAGACTTTTAAGGACTAATAATTCCTCCATATAGGCATATGCACAATCTCCACATCTCAAAACACACACACACACACACACAAACACACATTCTAGTGTTTTATTAATTATTCTTTCTCACTTTTTCAAATTAGGGGTTTTTGTGTATTTTTTATTATTGTATTTGGGTTCATTTTTACTAGTGACCCAAATAAATATCCCTATTGAATTCTTTAACATCTCTATTATAAAATACATTTAAAAATTTAGTAGAACACCTATAGGTACATTTTATAAATATTTATGCAGAGTAGAATGCCTGTAGCTACTTTTGTAAATATATATGTAAGTACATATACACCCACAGCAGAATAGAAATAGCAGACCTAATTAGCATTGATATATATTTAGAAAAACTCCTACTCACTGTACAAAGATGGAGACTTTAGTATTAATAAAAGATTTGAAATTAGTTATGTTTATGATAAATTAATACAAACTCAAGGCCAGGTTTTTGCACCTGTACTCAGCAAATTATTAAAGATATAACACTCTTTCAAGAGTCAATATGCATATTTTCAGTGACTCAGAGAATTGAGGGAAATTATATATGGATATTAAAAGGGGAGCCCCTGCCTTCCCTCTGAGATTCTGCACTCTGTTCAAAATTATACTTTTCATTAAAATAATAAAAATTCATTTTTAGATAAAAATAATAATTGAAGAATAACTACAGTCCAAATAATGAGTACATAACTTGACAAAAACTTTCCAACTCTACTTAACCTATGATAAAAATAAATGAGTGATTGCATTTCTATTTATCCTGGCAATGTAAAAGTTGTAAAAGAATTGAGAGAGTTAACAGAAAATTAAAACTACAAAAAGACAAAGTGTTTGATGTGATATAGGGTCATAGACATATAGTCAAGAGAAGAGAAAGATTGAAGGGGATTTGATCTGTCTATAAATACCTTACAAGCATCTGTATAAATGAAAGAATGTGATTATTCAAAGAATCAGAGATAGAAGGACAAGGAACACTGATCTGAAACTAAAGAAGAATGTTTCAGCCTTATATTATATTAAGAAAGACTTTGCAACTGTAAGAGGATTTGGCATTAGAAATAAAAATCAAGGACAATGCATAGGTTTAGAAAAGGCCTGAAAATGATGTACCTATGAGTACAGAGAATAAATCAGAAATGATGAAGGAAAGAACAAAGAACAGTAAAGCTCATAGGATCAGAAGTTACACTTGTTCAGGTTATGTGAAAGTGCTAGCTGCTGATCTTTCTGGTATGTTTGATTTTACAACAAGTCTCACCCTGGGAAAATATACCAAAACTTGGGAAACAATTTAAATAAATGAAAAATTTGTCACATATACTGTGACCAACTAGTTTACTATACTCTGACACCCAATAATTTCCAGTTATTGGTTATGTTCTTGCATTTGATAAAGAGGAATGCAGTTACATGCTGATAGCTGGAATTACAATAATAGATTTACATAT
>NW_005369934.1:1854806-1857329 GCF_000412655.1 Myotis brandtii | reverse complement strand
AAAGACATCTACACATAGATACTCTTTAAATTGCTTTATTACACAGCTTCAGACCCTTTCCAAAAGAAAATCCTATATAATAAAAGGCTAAATGCAAATCAACTGAACTGCGGAATGACTGGTCGCTATGATGTGCACTGACCACCAGGGGTCAGATGCTTAACACAGGAGCTGCCCCCTGGTGGTCAGTGTGATCCCATAGCCAAAAGCCTGGCTCACAGCTGGAGAGCTCAGCAGCAGTGGTGGGAGCCTCTCCTGCCTGGGAAACAGCACTAAACCAGTCAGTCAGACATCCCTTGAGGGCTCCTGGACTGCAAGAAAGTGCAGGCTGGGCTGAACGCCCCCCCCTTCCTGAGCCCCCCAGTGCAAGAATTTCATGCACCAGGCTTCTAGTATAAAATAATAATATTAATAAAAATAAAGAGGTCACTAAAAACAAATATATCTTTCTATAGATAATACTTTTCCACCTGAGAAAAGAGAAAAACCCAATAATAAATTATCTATTTCCTTTTCTAAAAAGTTACCAGCCTAGAAATAAATGTTAATCCTCTAGTTAAATATTGAAAAATAAATAAAATGCTTGTTGCTTTCAGACTGTTTTCAATCATCTGTTTTTGTCATTTTTCAAACTTTAGATTTTACTTGCTTCCTCTATTCTTTCTTCTTATAAGTGACACCTTATATTGTCTTATCACAAGCTCTGGATCTTTTAGTTTTAAAAAAGATGCTTTGAAGAGTAACAAGAGGCTTGGTACTCCCTTGGTATAGGAGGTAGTGAAAGATAAACAAAGGGTGGTCAAGATGGCAGAGTAGGGAACCATGGTGCTGGCATCCTTCCACAACCACATTAAAATAACAATTAAATGACAGAAGAGCCATACTTTTTTATTGATTTAGGAGAGAGAGAGAGAGAGAGAGAGAGAGAGAGAGAGAGAGAGAGATTCATTGGTCCACTTATTTATGCATTAAATGGGTGATTTTTGCATGTGCTCTGACTAGGGATCGAATGCACAACCTTGGTGCATGGGGACAATGGTCTAACCAACTGAACAACTCAGCAAGGGCCACAGAGAAACCATTATTGAGAACAACCTTAAGCCTTGCTGAACATAAGTCCTGTAACCAAGGACAGAGAGAAAGCTACATCTAGAACAGTAGGAGAGGCAGAGACACAGAATTGGCTAGTGACATGCTCAAATGTGGTAGCTAAAAATCAGGAGGTTTATCTCAGCTGTGAATGTTTCCTCTGAGGCACTGGGTTCCAGTGCCAGAAAGAGAAGTCCCTGTCACGTCTGCAGTGAAAATCAGTAGATATTATGGTTGAGTGAGACAGAGGGCTCCTGGAGTCCCGGGAAATTATCATAAAGGTCCAGCACACAGACTCACTCACTCAGAAATCCAGTGGTGGGGCAGAAGCTTCAAAAGTTCTAGGGAGATATGGGGGATAATGAAATCATCTGGCTTCAGAGAAGGGACTGAGTGGCAGCTTTCTCCTAGAGAGAAGTGCTAGCAAATACTGTTGTTCCTTTTCTAAGCCCTCCCTCTACAGAGCCAGCAGGTTGGGGCCATATCTGAGAATATAAAAGGACATAGAAACCATAAGAAAGAACCAGTCAGAAATAAAGACTACAATAACTGAAATGAATACTGCACTAAAAGAAATTAATAGCAGACTAAATGAAGCCAAGAACTGAATCACTGATTTGGAAGACAAGGTAACAGAAAAAACACAATCATAGCAGTAAAAAGGAAAAACAATTTTAAAAAATGAGGATAGTTTAAGGAGCCTCTGGGAACTACATCAAGCATAACAGCATCATATCATAGGGAAGCCAGAAGAAGAAGAGAGAGAGCAAGGAAACGAGAACCTATTTAAAGAAATAGTGATTGAAATCACTAACCTGGTGAAGGAAAAAGACACACAAGACCAGGTAATGTAGACAGACCCAAACAAGATGAAGCAAAAGAGACCAATACTAAGACACATCATAATTAAAATGGTAATAAATATTAAACTTTAGAAGACAAAGAGAAATTCTTAAAAGTAGCAAGAGAAAAGTAGTTAATTATTTATAAGTGAGAACCCATAAGACTGTCAACTGATTTATTAACTAAAAATTGCAGGCCTGAATGGATTGGCACAAAATATTTAAAGTGATGAAATGCAAGGGCCTACAATCAAGATTACTCTGCCCAGCAAAGGTGTCATTTAGAATGGAAGACCAGAAAATGTGCTTCCCAGACAAGAAATGTTAAAGTGTCTTCTCTAAGAAGAAGAAAAAGTTTAAAAATATGAGTAATAAAATGGCAATCTATCCTATCTAATAAAAGAGTAATATGCAAATTGACCATCACCCCAACACACAAGATGGTTGCCCCCATGTGGACACAAGATGGCCTGCAGGGGAGGGAAGTTGGGGAGGGAGGGGACCCAGGCCTGCAGAGGAGGGCAGTTGGGGGCAACCAGGCCTTCAGGGGAGGGCAGTTGGTGGGGACCAGGCCTGCAAGGGGAGGGCAGTT
>NW_005369934.1:1850010-1854575 GCF_000412655.1 Myotis brandtii | reverse complement strand
CACAAATTTCATGCACTGGGCCTCTAGTCCTCTAGTATGTGTATATATATATATATATATATACACACATTGTATATAATTTCTAATCACTGGGTTGTACACCTGACACTAATATATATTGCACATCAACTGTAATTAAAATAAGATTAATAAAGGGCTTGTTGAGAACAAGGATGTGCTTAGCTGGTAGTAAATAAAGTAAATTTGCTATGGACCCAATTCATTAATTCACTCACTTTTTTTTTTAAAGACATCTACACATAGATACTCTTTAAATTGCTTTATTACACAGCTTCAGACCCTTTCCAAAAGAAAATCCTATATAATAAAAGGCTAAATGCAAATCAACTGAACTGCGGAATGACTGGTCGCTATGATGTGCACTGACCACCAGGGGTCAGATGCTTAACACAGGAGCTGCCCAACCAAGGTACATGCCCTTGACCGGAATCGAATCCGGGACCCTTGAGTCCACAGGCCGACGCTCTATCCACTGAGCCAAACTGGTTCTGGCAATTCACTCACTTTAAAACAAACACAACTTAAAGGAAATTAAAAAGATTCCAGTCACCTTCTATGTAGTAGAGTTAAGGGTATAGTAAAATTCTCGTTCAAGATTATTTTGATCCAATCCAGGTATATTTGGCCTGGTTTGTTTCCATTTCCCTAGCTTCCTATACCCATTATTTTGTGATGACAAATAATTCACAAGTGGAGATTTGTTACAGGTGAACACCGGTTATCTAGGTATTTTGATAGGAAAAGGAATCTCTAGGATGCTAATCTGGTTATACTACTGACAAGGTTGACTATGCTTAAAGGATGGGTGGGAAGTAAGTGAAACCAGAAAGAAATGATGTTCTTAAAGAACACATCATCCTATATAATAAAAGCTTAATATGCTAAGTGTCCAATCATCTGGTCTTCTGTTCAACTAATCAAAGCTTAGTATGTTAATAATATGCTAAGGCCGCTCAACCACTCACTATGACGTGCACTGACCACCAGAGAGCAGATGCTCTGACCAGTAGGTTAGCTTGCTGCTGGGGTCCGGTCGATTCGGACTGAGTGAGATGGGCCTGACACACTCTGGAGCCCTCCCGTGGTCCCTCCCAGGCTGGCCAACCTCCCGTGGTCCCTCCCCGGCCCCAATCATGCACCAGTGGTGTCCCTCAGCCTGGCCTGCATCCTCTCGCAATCTGGGACCCCTCAGGGATGTTGGAGAGCTGATTTCGGCCCAATCTCGCTCAACACAGGAGCTTCCCCCTGGTAGTCAGTGCTCTCCCACAGGAGGACTGCTGCTCAGCTAGAAGCCGGGCTCACGGCTGGCAAGCACAGTGGCGGTGGCGGGATCCTCTCTCACCTCCTTGTCAGTGCTAAGATGTCCATCAGTTGGACATCCTCCGAGGGTTCTCAGACTGTGAAAGAGTGCAGGCTGGACTGAGGGAACCCCACCCCACCCCGAGTGCATGAATTTTGTGCACCGGGCCTCTAGTATTTAATAAGAGTAAATGATAAGAAAAACAGATTCAAGATAAATTAAGAATTGGAGACAGTGGATATCAGAGATAATAGAGAGAGGAAAAATTTCTGAAATTCAAAATTATAGAATTTTTATTCTAAAATCAATATGGAGTAGCCATTGTGTTACTATTAAAGAATGGAAAGGCAGATGATTGTCAGCAAGAGAGCATAAAATTCTTTTATTATTATTCTTGAATTATTATTTATTAATTATCATGTTATTTTTATATGAATAACAATAAACCTACTTTTGCCTCACCCTGTATGGATGCTTGATGAAATAGCACAGCTTTAAAAATTTTTTTTAATCTTTCTCCCTTTTTCATTCTTCCTTCTTCTCTCCCTCTCTTTCTTTAACTCCTTTTCTCCTTCCTTCACTTCTCACAATCATCTAATTTGAAATGCTACTTAAGTTTAAATCAATTATGTGTCCCATACTTAAGCCTAGACTATAATATTATTTTTTAAATCACATATTTCAGAAAGCTTCAGTCCCTAACTAATAGAATTTTTGAAAAAATCTATAAAAGTGTTTCAGAACATAAGAAATATATCAATTGGATAGAAACAATTCTTCATTATTCTTTACACAGTTTTGCTCAACTGCTTATTTTAATTAGAGCAGAACTCTAGCTTCTGCTCATTGGTTTAGCATGAGCAATAAAATGAAGTTTATTTAATTTTCTAAAGTAAGTAAAGCAAAGTTAATTAAAAGTTAATTACAGAATAATGAATCATGTACTCTTGCTGTGCCCAGATGATTAGGTGCTGTCCTTCCTATTTCCATTTCCATAAGCTGGATATTTGATTTGTTCAATATAAGCATTTTCATTTGTGTACTTGAAAAGTTTATACTGCCTTTTTCTGAAGGAGTCTTTTTCAAATATAGACGTAGAGATACAGACACTCATCTTCCCAGTTTATCTCCTTTTACATGCTTTCCTCGGGCATAATTTTTATTTAGACTTTCGATTGCCTTTTAAATTTGACAGAATATACCTGTAAAATTTGTTAGTAATTGTTTCATTTCCCAGCATGGCATGTGTAGTTAACCTTGAAAGACAAATTGGACATTAACTGTAGTGAACCCAACCTTTGCCAGTATCACAAAGGTCATGGATCTGTTCTCCCTGGTCCTGTGTCTTAAAGTAGAAGGTTTTGTACATATTGGAATTAGAATGCTTTTACTAGACATTAATTCATCATTAAAATGATGTTAACTAATCATTCTTTATAAGGCTTCAGTATGTAGACTTTCTGGCATGAAGTGCTATAGCTTGGTTACCACACACTTAACATTTTCTGAAAACAACAGCATTCATATTTTTCTGTTCTTTTTTATTGTTTGTTTTTGATAGATATAAATCTTTTTGTAAAAATTTTTGTAAGTAGCAGGACTTATAAACTCATTGGAAATATAATATGGCTTATACTAAGATAGATGTCTTAATTTTTATGAATGGATATATATATGAAAATACTTGAATTGTGATTTTGCAGCAGGCTTCTCATAGTATAAGGAATAATTATAATGAATATTATGTCCATACCTCAATCATATGTCTTGCATCTTGATATCATAAATACTAAGACATAGTAAGAAATATTGTTACTTAAAAAAGGGAAAGAGGTGAATCAATGTAACTTGGGGGATTTACACTGATAAAACACATTTGCTTTAGCTTTCTTTCTTTATTGATTATGTGACCAGTCTATGTAAGAAGCAAAATTATGTGAGAGTCAATGGTACAATTTGTTATGAGGTAACTACAAATAACTGAATTTATGAATACTTCTTTTAAAATATATTCTATATTCCATATCCATAATTGCTTAACTTTCTTTTAATGGGTACATGAAGAGGCATTTATCTTCTCACATGTTGTTTATCAGATATTAAATAAGAAGAACATAAGTGGAAAAATCTGAAAATAAAGTGTTAAGGGATTTTTTAAACAGGGGCTTGAGAAGTTGAAAAAGAGGATGCAATTTTATTTCCACAATTTATTACTTGCTTTTGTGCCTTTATCTTCACTAACACTTTCCCTAATTCCTATTTTAAGATTTTACTCTACCTTTACATTTTAATCCTATCTAATAAAAGAGAAACATGATAATTAGCATACGACTGCTACCCTTCCCATTGGCTAATCAGGGCATATGCAAATTTAACTGCCAGCCAAGATGGTGGCCGGCAGCCAGGCAGCTGGAAGCAAACAGGAGGCTTGCTTGCTTCAGTGAAGGAGGACTCCAACGTTCCACGCCTGCCTTGCCGGCCTCAGAGCTGGCAGTTTGAAACATTGTAACAAATATAGAAGCTAAACAAAACCGCAGAAACCAGCTTTCAGCCAGTGGGATCTCAGAGCTGGAGATGATACAGTGTTTTGATTATAGAACCGAAACAAACCAGATACCTGCTTTCAGCAGCAGAGGCCTTGGCCCAGAATTTTAAAAAAAAAGATAAAAAGGAGTGGTTGGGAGCTTCAGTCACCTACCAGCCTGAAAACAGCCCTCAGCCCCTCACCCAGATTGGCCAGGCATCCCAGTGGGGACCCCCACCCTGAAAGGTGTGTGACCAGCTGCAAACAGCCATCATCCCCTCATCCAGGCTGGCCAGGCACCCCAGTGGGGACCCCCACCCTGATCCAGGACACCCTTCAGGGCAAACCAGCCAGCCCCTACCCATGCACCAGGCCTCTATCCTATATAGTAAAAGGGTAATATGCCTCCCGGCACCGGGATCAGCGGAGCAGCGAGGCTCCCGGCACCGGGATCAGCATGACAGGGGGCAGCGCCCAAACCCCCTGATCGCCCTGCAGCTCTGTGTGTGACAGGGGGCGGGGCCACAACCTCCCTATCCGCCCTGCTCTGTTCGTGACAGGGGAAGGCACCCCAACCCCCTGATCTGCCCTGCTCTGTGCCTGATAGGGGGGAGCTCCCCAACCCCCTGATCGGCCCTGCTCTGTGTGTGACAGGGTGCAGTGCCCCAACCCCCTGATCCGCCCTGCTCTGTGTGTGACAGGGGGCGGTGCCCCAACCCC
>NW_005369934.1:1848369-1849818 GCF_000412655.1 Myotis brandtii | reverse complement strand
GCAACCTCCCGATCCGCCCTGCTCTGAGCCCGACCAGGGGCTGCACCTAGGGATTGGGCCTGCCCTCTGCCACCCGGGAGCAGGTCTAAGCCAGCAGGTCGTTATCTCCTGAGGGGTCCCAGACTGCGAGAGGGCACAGGCCGGGCTGAGGGACCCCCCCTCCCCCCCGAGTGCACAAATTTTTGTGCATCGGGCCTCTAGTTATGTATAAAACTTCTTCATTATTATATTACTAGAGGCCCGGTACATGAAATTCATGCACAGGGGGTGGGTGTTCCTCAGCCTGGCCTGCACCCTCACCAATCCAGGTCCCCTCAGGGGATGTCTGACTGCCAGTCAGGCCTAAACTGGCAGTCGGACATCCCTCTCGCAATCCAGGACCACTAGCTTCTAACTGCTTGCCTGCTTGCCTGACTGATCGCCACTAACTCTCTGCCTGCCTGATCACCCCTAACTGCCTCTGCCTCGGCCCCCGCACCCGGGACCCAGGCTTCCCTCCCTCTGGCCAGCCGTAGGCACCTGGGACCTGGGCCAGCTTTACCCAGGCTGGCTCCAGGCGCCCAGGACTGGGGGTGGCATTTCCTGGGCTGTCTGCAGCCGCAGGCACCCAGGACTGCAGCGGCTTTGCCCAGGCCTGGCTTTGTCAGGAAGGACATCTGGAAGGTCGTCCAGAAGACATCCAGTCTGATTTGCATATTACCCTTTTATTAGTACAGATAATTTTCTCATTCTCAATTTTCCACACTTTAATATGATAATAATAGATGCTCAAAAAAAAAAAGAAAACTTTTCAGTTTAGAAATGCTGACTTCTATTTCAACTATCATTTTCAAATGTTAATTCAAAAATTCATATTCATATCCATCTTGCAAATATAGATATTGGCTGTTCTTTTCATTTGCTTATAAAAAACATAAGCCAAAATTAGGAAAGTGTCATTTTGTAAGGGGACTCTTCATCATTTTTTTTCTTGGCATTATATTTTTTATAGTAATGTTATTTATATGATTCAGATAATATATGAATCATATATTATATGATTCTCTTAAATAATGTCTGAAATTCTTGAAATAAGAAAAAAACACACGAAATAATCCAATCTATGCCTTAAATGAATTATGGGTATAGCTAAGCAGAAATAAGTAGTGTACACTGAACAATGAAAATTTCCTCTTTTAGCTTTTTTTGACCATCTCCTTTTGTAAGAAAGATGGTCAAATGGATGCAAAATGCCAAGTTTTATAAACAACTTCACATTGTCTTCACTGCTGGAGTACAGTTAGGTTTCAAAATGTTTTACTCTGCATAGAGACAAAGTTTGTGATTAAAACCTTCAATCTTAATAATCACAAAAAATTTCTATGAAAATGCAATAGAAAAAAATTATGAATTGGAATTTAGCATTCCACATATGTGAGATCTATTGTTTTTATATTGTTATATTGTTAT
>NW_005369934.1:1814024-1848336 GCF_000412655.1 Myotis brandtii | reverse complement strand
TAATTATTCCAGTAAATGAATAAACAAACATCCAGTGTTTATGTCATAATCACAGAATTCATTTATAAATTTAATACAAAACATGGCTGGCTGGTATAAAACAGTTAATTATAAAACAGATAATTTTCTTACCATAGACAGTCCAAGCACCAGGGACTCTCCCCCATTGGCCAAGATGGAAGTAGGGGGAGGTTGTTTCACTGAGTGCACCAGAAAGCTATAAATATGAGTGGATAGGACCTGAGTGGCCAAAACTTAGCAAGATAATTGGACAGGAAAGAAGAAAACCCCCGCCCCCCTGCCTTTTATATCCCTATAAGAACAGGGGGCTTGAGCAGGAAGAGAGATTGGTCTCTGAGATGGGAGTCCACCATTCTCCCAGGTCATGTGGCTCTGGAATAAAACCACTTTCCTTTTGCACCAGCACCTGCCTCAGGAGTTTGGCTTTGGTTGTGGCAGCAAACCTCCATTTTTTGTTTGGTTTCAATTTATCTTCATTGAGCCATATGAGTCACATATCTTGACCATAATACAGTATATACATATGTTCAAAGGAATTTTTATACATTTCACAGATATTTTTATTGTTGTTGAGTCCTGAATCAAATGTTTGAATGTTAAAATGAGTATAAAGATGACAATACCATATGTAGAAACTTTGTAAAACCAATGATGAAATAAAAATGCAATTAGAGCTCATATAGAAAAAATGGGCCAGAGTGTGTTTCAAATATATGTGTATTAAATAAGCAAAATTTGCTGATACTACATTAATAATAAAGACATACTAGGAAGGCTACGCTATAATTATTATTAACCATATAGAATGAGAAAAGCAATTTGATAAGTAACTAAATTATAAGCCAAGTAGTACAGAAGGCAGATTGAATTTCTTTCATATGTATGTACCATAAATGAATAATGGGAGAGCAACAGACATAATATGTGAACATTTTTTTCTCTGCTTCACAGAAAGTTTTTGGTAAATACGCTATAAGAAAACAAAAAAGTATGCAAAATTAGTCTCAAATGTCTTTAACTCTGCCAGCTAAATGTATCTTTCAAGGAGCATATAAGTGCATACACCATTGCCGATCTGTGAATGTTGTTTAGAGACTTGTACAACACAGCCACACACTGAACGGATTGACAAGACAGTCCTCCAACACGGTGTTTGTAGAAAGAAAAAAACAAAACAAAACTTCTGCTGGATTCATTCCCAATATTTACATCCGACTTCTGGAACCCAAATAAAATTAAGTACTGCCTATTTCAGGCATAATTTCTAATTCTCTTTGAGATAAGAGGGGTGTTCGATTAGCACTTATAAAAAGCAAAGGCAAATCAACGACTCAATTATAAAAACAGCATTCCGCCACAAGTTGGTATACTTCCTAACTACCACTTCCCTTTCTTTACTTAATTTCACTCACTCCCCTCTGGTTTCATTGATTTCCTCGCTATCCCTTAAACCAGTGGTTCTCAACCTGTGGGTCGCGACCCCTTTGGCGGTCAAACGACCCTTTCACAGGGGTCGCCTAAGACCATCCTGCATATCGGATATTTATGTTACGTAAATCTGCCTATCAGCGGTTCTCAACCTGTGGGTCGCAACCCCTTTGGCAGTCGAACGACCCTTTCCCAGGGGTCGCCTAAGACCATCCTGCATATCAGATATTTGCATTACGATTCGTAACAGTAGCAACATTACAGTTATGAAGTAGCAACGAAAATAATTTTATGGTTGGGTCACAACATGAGGAACTGTATTTGAAGGGCCAGAGGTTGAGAACCACTGCATGTTCCTACATGCCCCTACATGGCTGTTCCTTCATGGAACACTCACTTCCTAGGTACGTGTATGTTCCTCGCTTTATCTCCTTCAGATCTCTGCTCAAATGTCTACCTGTCTGTGAGACCTCCTTAAAATTACAACCCTTCCCCAATCTTCTCAATGCTACTTCCTTGACTTAATTTCACTATATAATTTATTTCATTGTTTTACTTGTTGTATATCTCTAATCACTAGTATGTAAGTTCTCTGTGGACAAACTTTTTAATCTCTTTTGTGTATTGATGTATCTCTAGTCCTAGAATGATGCCTGATACTTATGGGCACTCAGTAAAACATTTCTTTGAATAATGAATGTGAATCATTAAAATATCTCACTGAAGGAACGAGAAGATTTGTTTTTCTCCCCAAAGAATGCCATAATTATAAAATATACTTCTTTCTAACTATTTAGGTACTACAGCTTGAAGCAAGCTAAGCCAAACTCATAGGCCATTACTGAATCCATCGTTGTCTCAGCCAGATGTGTTTATCTCTACATGCAGAACTTATACTCTCTTGTGCTTCAGTTCCATCTATCTTATGCATCAAAGACTATTCTGGTTTCCAACCAGAGTTCATCTCTCACTTTTGTTATATAAAGAGAAGGGGAAAGAACACAAGCAAAGAATATAATCTTTCTCCTTTATAAAATTAAAATATTACCTGTGATTACCTGGCAGGCCACATCCCACACCCCTTCTTCTAGTATTCTCATGCTCCTTAAACATCAGGGGGCAGAGATAAAGCAGGGCAATTTTAAGGTTATTATTAATTAAAATTATTAACAAAACCCCAAAATTTCCTGTAATAATACTTCAAGGTTTATGTTGACAAACCCATACAGAAGGCAATTATAGTTACATAGCCTACTCTTGCCAAAAACAAAACAAGAAATGCTTTTTCTTATTGAATTTATTGGGGTGACATTGTTAATAAAATTATACAGGTTTTGGGTATATAATTCTACAATACATCATCTGTATACTATATTGTGTGTTTAATGCCCCAGTCAAGCCTTCCATCACCATTTATTCTCCCTTTACCTATTTTTACCTCCCCCTCTCTCCTTCCCTTTGGCAATAACCATACTGTGCTCTGTGTACTCCAGTCTTTTTTTTTTTTGCTTTCCCTAATCCTTTCACCATTCCACCATTCTTACCCAGCTCCCCTCTGATAGTTGGCAGTCTGTTCTCTGTGTCCATGAGTCTGTCTCCACTTTGTTAGTTTATTTTGTTCATTTATAGATTCCGTATATAAGTGAAATCATATTGTATTTATCTATCTATGACTGGCTTATTTCACTTAGCATAATACTCTCCAGGTCATCCATGCTGTCCCCAAAGGTAAGATTTCCTTCTTTTTTACATTGTATAAATGTACCACAGCTTTTTTTATCTATTCATCTACTGATGGGCACATGGGTTTCTTCCAAATCTTGGATATTGTAAATAACTCTGTAGTGAACATAGGAGCTCATATATTCTTTCTAATTTGTGTTTCCGGTTTCTTTAAATATATTCCACAGATGGAATTGTTGGGTCACAAGGTAGTTTCATTTTATTTTTTGAGGAACCTCTATACTGTTTCTATAGTGGCTGCCTCAATCTACATACCCACCAACAGTGCAGGAGGGCTTCCTTTTGTCCACCTCCTAGCCAATACTTGTTATTTGTTGATTTGTTGATGATAGTCATTCTGACAGGTGTGAGGTGATATCTCATTGTGATTTCAATTTGCATTTCTCTGGTGATTAGTGACATTGAGCATCTTTTCATATGTCTTTATGCCATCTATCTGTCCACTCTAGACAAGTACCTATGCAGGTTTCCCCCATGTTTTATTTAGATGATTGTTTGTATTTTTGGTGTTGAGTTGTATCAGTTCTTTATAAATTTTGGGTATTAATCTCATCATATGTATCATTGGCGAATATCTTCTTTCATTCAGTGGGTTGTCTTTTCACTTTTTTGATGGTTTCCTTTGCTGTTCAAAAACTTTCTAGTTTGATATAGTCCCATTTGTTTATTTTTACTTTTGTTTTTCTCTTTTGAGGTGACAAATCAAGAAAAAAAATATGGCTATAAGAAATGTCTGAGACTTTGCTGCCTGTATTTTCTTCTAGGATTTTTATAGTTTTGAGTCTAACATTTAAGTCTTTATTCCATTTTAAGTTTATTCTTGTGGATGGTGTAAAAAGTTGGTCTAGTTTCAATTTTTTGTACATATCTGTCCAATTTTTCCAACATCATTTATTGAATAGACTACCTTTACCCCATTGTATATTTTTGCCACCTTTGTTATTAATTGTCTATATTGATTTACTATAAAGGTGTGGGTTTATTTCTTGGCTCTCTATTCTGTTTCATTGATCTATATATCTGCTAAAACAAGAAATTCTTCAATGTTTTCTTTTTCATTCAAGTATGAAATTATTTATCAGCTTTAATTAACCCACAAAGAATATAACCAAATTTGAAAGAAAATAGAGCTTACTAGTTTTACAAGCTACTATTCCCACTAGCAAACTAGAAAATTAGGTTATTTAGAGATTATCCCTGTTCCATGTAACAGACACATGTCCACATCACAGGAAGTTACTGCTCATGAAAGGCTCAGCAGACACCAACACTTACACTAACTTTGAGAATAATTTATATTTTGTAATAAAACTTTGAACCATATCATTTAAAAGCATATTCCCTTCTTTTTTTGCAAATAAGAGATCAGAAATTACTAGATCAGAATAAATTAGACCTATCCTATATAATAAAGAGGTAATATGCAAATTGACCCTCATGCTCTCACTAGATGGAGGTGTGTACAGTGAGGGCGGGGCCGAGAGGGTGGGGCCAGTGGCCACTCCGTGTGGCTTCAGCCAGGGTTCCTGCGGCCCTGTGGAAGCGCGGGGGTCCTGGTGGCTACTTTGTGCAGCTTCTGCTGGGGTTTCCACGGCCCTGCATGTGCGCCTCAGGGGTGGGGCCGGCAGCCACTGCGTGCAGCCCAGAGGCGGGGCATTGGGGTGGCACTCCAGGACTCAGGGCCGCCCCAAGGTGCACCTGTCACGCGGGGTGGGACTCCGGGACTCGGGGCTGTCTCATAGCACGGAGGGTGGAGGGAGAGGGGCCCCGGGTCTCACATAATTTCGCGCGACGGGTCACTAGTATTTCAATAAGAGACAAATGACATATTTTTTATTTCTGAAATGAGATCAATTCAATTTTTTTAAAAAATGTTTTCCCTTGCATTTTTATGTTCCAATCAAAACACAAAATAACCCCCAATAGTAAAAGTTACAGAAAATAATCCAATTACATCTATACTTTCATAATGCTTTTACTATGCCAAAACAGTGAACTTCAAAATTAATCCTGTGGAAACGAATGAATCAAACTGGCTTGCCATTTTAAATACAGAAATGCCAGTCATTTGAGAGGCTGTGTTGAATATTGGTTAAGAATATAGTAATTGTAGCCAACTTTCCTGGGTTTAAGTCCTGCCTTACCTAACTGACAGCTCTGTGACTTTGAGAGAGTTACATAACATCTCTGTTTCTCAGTATATGTTCTCAAATGAGGATAATCATAGTACCTAATTCATTAACTTGATTGAGGATTAAATGCAAACATGCAAAGAAGGCTTGTTATGATGTCTGAGAACTAGTAATTGTTCAATAAATAATTTTTTTGTTTTAGCAGATTAGGCAGGAGAAGGGCAGGACTCAGAATATTCTGGAAGTTGTTATAATTTACAATTTCTATCTAAAATGAAAGGACAAGTATCCCTGTTTTTATTAAAGAATCTCCAAGAAATAAGTCTGCAGGTGATCTTAAGCTAGGTGTTAAGAATTAAGGATCCCAAATTACCCAGGATCATGAAAGTTCTATGCAATGTCCTCCTTCAAACTCTATAGGACTGTGTTATGGATTATCGAGTTAAAAGAAAATAATTTTTAAAATTGTTCCTTACCTATTACTTTTTAAATTATTCCTTAACTATTACTTTTCCAAAATGTAGCTCAGGTCAATTTCACATCATGTCTTGAATATATATTCTATACGTTACAATCAAGGTTTTCAACTAAAATAAGAAAATTATCTATTTTCTAAATGCTTCAAAGTCATATAGATGTGAACTTAATTATTACACACCAATTGATTTGGTAGGAATTTTATTTAAAACATACATGCATAAAGGTTTAGAAGTCAACATTGTCTAAATGAAGATTTTCTCTTTAGTTTTATTATGTAACCTTAATTACAGAAAATACATGACAACTTGACACTACTTAATCAGGTAAATCTGTTTTAGTAGAACTCATACTGTTCAACAAATACCTCCAACTGTATAAATATTTATTGTCTTATCATAATTGTAGAAAAGTTACAAGACTAAGTGACTAACCTACTTTTTATTTAAGATATTGTTTCTAGTTAAAATCTTTATATTTCCAATTTGATATCACATACCTGGCTTCAGACATAAACATATATAGAGACAGAAATGCATATTTATAGGCGTTTCTATATGTTTAGTATATATTTAATGAAGGTCAAGAATAAAACTGCAAATAAGATTTATGGGAGTGTTGCAAAGGTTCATTATTGTCATTGTGTGGGAAAGTATCATTTTCTTAAGATAAATGGTGACATATACATAATAAAGTCCCTGTTTGTGTCATGACAGCTCAAGAGCGTGACATCCTTACCGCCTATGTCACACCACAGGTGTGCCTGCAATGTGGGTGACAGCCGCTGACTTCTCTGATCAACACATAATTATCTCTGAATAAAAATGCCCGTTGAAGTTAGCTGGACATAATGGATTGAAGACCCAGGGCAAAATGATCTTTATCATGGCATGTAGCACCACCTGGGGGTAAGAGAGGGCTAGAGAGAGGTGTTGACAATGATGCAACCTTGAGAGCTCGCTGGGATGTGGGTACTTTGGAGGTGTTCATGTTTATGCTGCTTGACTTTTTTTTTTAATAGAAAAAGTCACTCAGTTAATGATTGGGATGCTCCTGGCAAAGAAAGGTCCCGCTGATCAACTCTATGTCTACTGATCTAACTGTATCTCTCTCTCTCTCAGCATCTGGATAGTTTCCATTTGCGGAGTCCCCTTCCCCCATAAGATAATAAATATCATATCACAAGGATGGCAGTGCTCCTTCATGGAACACTGACTGTTTATTAGAGGCAAAAAAGTTTAAGAGAAATGCTAACAATGTTCATTAATGGCCCGAATCCAGGTTTAATGAGGCATGTCAATATGCGGACTGGGCAACATCAGTGGCATAATAGTGGTGGTAAATGGGAGTAATTGTATCCAATTGTACAGCACAGCTTCCAGGAATGAGCCCGGAACTGCCAACTGACAATGACAGAGCAATTATGGGAAGGCAAGCGAGCTGTGTCAAATTAGCACTTGGTGAGAACTCATTTTTCAGAGATGTGCTTGCTCTACACCACCACAAGTGATAGCTACTATATTGTGAGTGATAGGGAGACCAGCACTTAGACTGATGTTCTGATTTGTCAATAGCTGTATTTGAAAGCTTCGTGTCACAAATATATAGAGATATTCAGGGAGAGAGGCACACTGCTCATGATCCGAAGGATAAGAACGTTGCTGAGAAGGTCATCTGTCAGTGTGAGCTGTCAGAGAGAGATCACACTCTATGAAAAGGGAACATTCAGCCGACTTAAGTAATTACCTTTGACTGAGATTTGAAGATGTCTTCTTTTGTTGGCCTACATTGACTGCATAATTTATAATTTACTGCAATCAGCAAAGGGCCAGGAATTGTAACTAAGAAAATTCTTATTTTATTTCCCATAATTACTTTTTGGTCTCTCTCTCACTCTCTCTTTTTAACCACTTTAGCAATTCAAAAATAAAAAAGTGAGAAACTGATGAAATTGATTTTTTCCTTTCTTTTGTAAACGTCTCAGTATCAAGCAGCAATATATTTACTGTTGACTATTGTTTCATAGGGCCACACCTCTCTACCATCACCTTATAAAAGGTATAAAACATCCCTTTATCCTTGATGTATTTTTTCTTGCTTTGAGAATTACTAGTTAAAGAGGATAAAGGAATGATTCCATTTTTTTCCATCTAGAACAGACTAAGAAATTTAAAAAAAAACACCACATACGGAGTACTGAGCGCTGAAATTGTAATCACATCCTCAGATAATCATCAGTTTGATTGAGTTGTCAGAACTATAAAAGGATAAGCATTATAGCAAATATTTCAGAACTATATACATTAACACAATTTTCAATTCTTGTCTTTTCCTCCCTGGAACATATCACAGAATCAATGTTTCTAAAATAATTACTTTGCCTTTAATAACTTTATGAAAATATTTATTTTGTGACCTATTATATTCTGGAATACAGTAAGCCTTAAAATTTTATTTTTATATATTTCTAGAAAAGGTGATTACTTAATTTTGTTAGCTAAAAACATATAAAAGGGAGTCATCATAATAGGGTAGCCTTTGATATTTTTATCCCCTGGATTAAAAGAAGAATATCTAAAATTATATTAAACTTCTATTATTTTGTATTATTATCAAATTTTTGTTGATTTGTTTTTATTTTTCCTAAGAGTGACCAATTGATTAATAAATTGTAACTAAAACTTGCTAAGATTAGTCTGCCTCTGGCAAAATGTGTTAATTCTATGTGTATTGATTTACTGTAAAGATATTGACAAAAGAATTAATTTAAGTACTTTAAGTCTATATTACTTTAGTGGAAACTCTACCTTTTAGGTATAAAGAAATGCTCTTACAACCCTTTTCTATTAATATGGTGTGAAATTACTGTCACATAATAAATGTTCATTTCTTCATATCTTAAAGTCTGCATAGATTCATACTACTTTTTTTAAGCCCCTTGAGGCACTCATATTTGAAATTAGTAATTGTAGGTTTTCAGATGTTTGTTAATTTATTTAATGTTTCCTCTAAACTTTAAGAATTTTGCTAAAAAATAATTTGATTTTCGTAGTTTACCATTTACTACCTCAGGTTACTTAAATACTTTGATGTTTCTGAAGCAGTTTTTAAATATATTTTTTTAAATCTTTCAAAATTCTTTGGACCATTCAGTTTCTCTGTTGTAGAAAGCTGTTTAATCCATAGTGCCTTTAGTACAGGCCCACCATCTATTCTATAGTGACTGTGCCACTTAATAATGGAGTAGTGCATCAAAGTGGCAGTTAGATCTCAAATTGTTCTGTATGACTGTCAAAGCTGTAGGGGAAAAAGGAATTTTAAAAAAGAGTGGGGGGTAGAAAAACCCTTGATTTGTCTTTACTACTGAAATGTGAATTTGTCAGCCAGGTTCTGAAACCACAACAGCATTGCATCCCCAGTGAGATGTTGAAAACTTGACAGGTACATATTTTTTTCAGCTACGAGCACTTCTATATTGAAAACTAAATACATAATTTTTTTATTTTTTTATTTTTGCTCTTGACAGGTAGTTGTTGCCAATGGGATTTAATGTTCAAGTTCCAGTTATAAAGAGAAGTAACCAGTAAACAATCCAAAAGAATCACAATACAAATATTCAAAGGCAAAAAGCCTGACTTTGGAGATATATTGAAAGGATTTGGGTGTATAATTAAACAAATCCAAACATTGACACTCAATCTTTCCCTGATGTCAAGTAGAGCCATCCCAACTTTTCCTAAGGGGACAAACTGTAACTTGTGTAGTAGTCATCAGGCTATTGATCATCATTGTTCTTTTTATTGCATCATTTAAAGATGAGTTTGCTTTGGTCTGCCATTTTTCCATTTATCATTGCTGATTCTCAGAAAAAAAAATGGCAGACTATGATTCAGTATTGCAATTCTATCATTCTAAGGATTTTTAAAATCACCCTAAATATCCATATATCCAGAACTATCTACTTGTGAGTTTGATTCAGAACATAGCCTGTGTAGATAATTTCTCTGGTTATAATTTGTTCACACTGTAAAGTACCCTGACAACCCCATAAATGCCTACAATAATGCTCAATGTGTGGTGATTATTTACCTGCTCATCGCTTCACTTTATTACCAAAATCTTATGGATATGCCTTTACACTTTGTGTAGGGAGACAGAAGGAGACTTGTAGTTGTAGTACTGTTTCCAAGAAACCCACCACTCTATACAGATCAGTCTTGCAGAATTGCATTCAACAATTTGCCTGCAGCAAATGATATTTTTGACAGGTGAATAGAATTTTGCAAGGCTAGGTAACACCACACAAACCACATATGAATAACCGAAAACTACAATTCCCACAATGCCCTACAACTGAACATTAAATAATATTACCTTATCAGAAGTTTTTATTTAATTTTATTTTATTGTGGTAATACTTAACATGAGATCTACTCTCTTAACAGATTTTTTTAAGTGTGCAAAGTAACATTATTATCCACTAGAGGCCCAGTGCACGGGGTCCCTCAGACTGGCCTGTGCCCTCTTGCAATCCAGGACCCCTGGGGGATGTAGCAGCAGGGCACTGCACTGTCCCGCTCATCCCAGCCCTGCTGTGCCTGCCACCACAGCCGCTCCTGTGCACTGGGGGAGTGTCTGCAGGAGAGGCTTGCACTACCACAGCTGCACTCGCCAGCTGTCAGTCTGGCGTCTGGTGCCTGTCTGTCAGCTGAGCAGCACTCCCACTGCTCCTGCATTGAGCGTCTACCCCCTGATGGTCAGAGCGCATCATAGCTACCGGCTGGTCGGCCGGTTGGCTGGTTGCTTAGTCTTTTATATATAGAGATAGCACAGTGTTGTATAGCAGATCTCTAGAATTTACTCATCTTGCATAACTCGGATTTTATCCCCATTGCTTAGCAACGCTCCTTTACCCTCCCCCAACAGCTACTAGCAACCACCACTCTATTCTTTGCTTCTATAAGTTTGATTATTTTTGGTACCCCATAAAAGTGATATCATGCAGTGTTTGTCCTTTTGTGACTGGCTTATATCACTTAGCATGATGTCCTTCGGGTTTATTCATGTTGTTGCATATTACAGGATTTCTTTCTTTTTAAAGGATGAATGATATTCCTATGTATGTGTAAATACCACCTTTTTATTCAATCAACCATTGATAGACATTAGGGTTGTTTTCTTATATTAGCTATTGTGAACAGTGCTACAATTAACATGAGAATGCTGACATCCCTCTGAGAAAAAATTTCAATTATTTGATCATGTGGATCTATGTATAAAAGCCTAAGTGATCGTTAAAACTGTGGGCAGACGTTCAATGCAGGAGCTTCCCCCTGGTGGTCAGTGCGCTCCCACAGCCAACTTCCCACAGCTGGCCAACCTCCTGCGGTCCCTGACACTGGCCTGCCAGCCCCGATAGTCTGCCAGGCCTAGGGACCCCACCTGTGCATGAATCTAATATATATATATAATTTTAGGAATCTCCATATTGTTTTTCATAGCACCGAACCATTTTGCATTCCCACTAACAGGATAAATGTGTTCCAGTTATTCCGCATTCTTGATAACACTTGTCTTTCTTTTTTTAATTTTTATAATAGTCATTCTAACAATATATCATTGTGGTTTTGATTTACATTCCTTTAATGATTAATATTGAGCATCTTTTCATATAACTGTTGGCCATTTGTATGTCTTATTTGAAGTAAAGTATTATGGAGTTCTTTTGTCCATTTTTAATGAGGTTATTTGTTGTTTTTTTGCTATTGAATTGTATGCTTCTCTATATATTTTGGATAACAACCTCTTATCAGATATATAGTTTGCAAATATTTTCTCCCACTCCGTAGGTTGCCTTTTCATTTCATTGAATGTTTATTTTGTAGTACAGAAACTTTTTAGCATGATGTAGTCACACATAATAGATGTTCAATAAATTAGAGTTATTATTGCATATTAACTTGCTTGACAGTTTTATTTCTGCATGTGTTTTCCTTCCCTTCAGAAACAGTTAAAGGCTGCTATGAGAAAAGTAGTGATCATATGACTTTACCGTAGTTGCAAATGAAGTTCCTGTTGTATGTAAATTGGTTTTGGAACTTGGCTTTTCTAATCAAAGAAACAAAAACAATTTACGGACTAATTGATTGAATAATTGTTTGATAATTTGCCTGATGTAGACCTACTGTCTGTTTTTTCTTTTGTTGCTTGTACTTTTGGTATCACATCTAATAAATTATTTCAAAGATGAATGTCAAGAAACTTGCCCTTCTGTTTTCCTCCAGTTTTACAGTTTCAGGTCTCACATTAAAATATTTAATCCATTTTTAATTGAATTTTATATGTGCAAGACAAGTGACCGATTTCATTCTTTTGCATGTGCATGTCATTTTCCCAGCACCATGTGCTGAAGAGACTATCCATTCTTCATGTTTCATCAAAAGATTAATATGGTCTTTTTTTAATCAGGTCATAATCCACAGAAATAAAAATCAACATGGCAGCCTTAGAAATGAATCAATATAATTGATCTATTCAAATTGTTATAACAGAAGTTTCTACATTCTCTAATTTTTTTCAGGAAGTAAAAATTAGGATGCTCCTGAAAACTCCATTTAAAAAGACTAATGCAACCTAGTCATTTTAGTGTTTATGTCCTCAAATGTATACTGCTATACTGTTTTCATCTTTGATTTTTCCATTTCCTTTATTGTCCACATGTAATTTATCAGCAATTATTTTATATGCTACTTCCACAATCTATCCTGGAATTTTTCTCCCTATAATCTGGATCACTGTAATGGCTCTCTAAGCAGTCTCCCTCTACTGCATCTTCTACAATTTATTTATTCTCCACATGCAGCCAGAGGGATTTTTTGTTGTTAATCCTCACCAGAAGATATTTCCCCATTGATTTTTAGAGAGAGTGCAAGAGAGGGAGAGAGAGAAACATCAATGTGAGAGAGACATATTGGTTGGTTGCCTCCCCCATGTGCCCTGACTGAGGCCAGGGATGGAGCCTGTAACCAAGGTACATACTCTTGATTGGAATCAAACCCAGGACCCTTCAATCTGAGGGCCAATGCTCTATCCACTGAGCCAAACTGGCTAGGTCCAAAGGGATCTTCTTCAGAGAGAACAGGAGAGGGAGGGAGAGAGAAACATCAATGATGAGAGAAAATAATTGATCAGCAGCCTCCTGCAGTCCCCACACTGGGGATTGAGCCCACCAACTGGGCATGTGCCCTGACTGGGAATCAAATGGGTTCATAGGTTGATGCTCAACCACTGAGCCACAACAGCAGGCCAGAGGTATTTAAAAAAATTAAAAACCAGCCATAATCATTTCAGTTGCTCCCATTACACTTATGTTAAGACTAGTGGCCTGGAGTATGAAATTCATGCACATTAAAAGGGAATTAATTAGAGGAAATATTTTAGTATTGCTATTTGCTCTTTCTCTATAATAGAAATGTCAGAGATGAAAGAAAATTAGTAAAATGTATATGAAAATCTTCCTCCTGTCAGAGTCTGGGGCACACCGTGGGACCCAGAGTCAAGTCCCCACCCATCCTCGTGCACCTCGAAATCACGCAAGACCCAGATCCGGCCAGCCCCACCCCCATTGGGAGAGATCCAGACCCGGCTGGCCCCACTGGGAGGGAGTGCAGCCTCAGTTCCCCTGACCCAGCACCAGGCAGGGGGTGCAGACTCAGGTCCTCCATCAAGCCCCACCAGGTGGGGGGCACAGCCTCAGAGCCCCGTCAAGCCTCGCTTGGCCAGGGGCATGGCCTCAGGTCCCCTGGCCCAGGGTGGGGGTGGGAGGCACAGCCTGAGGTCCCCCATCAAGGCCTGCCAGGTGGGGGATGTGGCCTGAGGTTCCTATCAAGCCCCACCAAGTGGGGGACACAGCCTCAGGTCCCCCACCCTGGCCCAGCACCACACAGCCTCAGATTCCTGCTGATAGCTCATTAAAGCTCATTAAAGGAAACCCGCCTCTGCTGTGGGCACAGCCATCTTGTGATGGTGTGATGGAGTGAGGGTCAATTTGCATATTACCTCTTTATTACATAGGATACAGCCAAATAAAGTTCCTAATTGACCTGATGCTGGTCAAATCACACTATAATTCTTAATAGTGCTTGCTTGCTCTTTTTGCCTCCTTACTATGCTGTTTTTTTGTTTGTTTTTTGGTCTGATCCACAGTTGCATCAAACTAATTTCACATTTAGAACTCAGTGTCAATATTCCTTCTGAGAAAGATTTTACTCCCTCTCCAGCAATGTACATTTATTGGTGACACAGTTTCTTATTTGTGCCTCTATCACAGCATCTTTTATACTAAATTGAACTTTTCTACTTCTCCCCAATAGAATATGCCAATCTTGAGGATTGGCACTGAATTCTATTCCTAGTCTTATATTTTGAGAGTGGCAAAGTATTACATATTGTAGGTCCTTAATACAATTTGTTGAATGAATGAATGAATGAATGAAACATTTCCTGAGGCAGAAGCATTGTGTTACATTTAATTAAGTATAAATATAACCCCTAAATACAAAACCTAGTTATATTACCTTGAGAAAGGAATTGTGATTCTTAATTTGATCACTTAATAATGTGAGAATAACATTTGCATCATATCCCTCATAAAGTTGTTGAGTGGTTATATAAGATATTTCCAGAAAACAAAGTGCCTACCACTTAGCAAGACTTCAATAAATGTTTGCTTCATGTTGTTTACTTTTTTTCTTTTTTTTTGTTTGGCTAAGCTGCTCTATTTAAAACTATATTTCAATTAATTTATTAAAGAAGAATAGAACCTCTCATGGAATAAACTTTGTGAAGAGAAGAGAAAACAGGAGAAAAATATATTCAGTATTTAGTCTAAACATGACACAGTTGTGTGTTTTTCTTAACCCATATATTTTAAATAAAATATTTCATTTTCCCTCATGTTTATAATAATTATAGCATCAGAAAATTCTGACTCTTTTCTTCAAACACCTTAGTATTTATTAAGAAATGCAAGGTAGGAAATTTCACTTGGCCATTTGAAATTGAATAGCTCAAGGTTATAGGACTCTGTGAGTTAATGGGATGAGATTTGTGGTGTAGCAGGCAGCTTTCTCACATAGTGTCATAAAAGAACTGAATGAAATACTACTGGCTGTCTTCTTCTAAGAAAGATTCTGTCAGCTTGTACTTATAATTTCCAAAAAGTTACAGACTTCTAAATATACTACATATCAATGTGTAAAGTTTTATAAGGGAAATGGTGTGAACTAATCATTCTCATGAAGGAAAGCCAGGCATATTTATCTGAGAGTTTTTTTGTGTGTTTTTTTAATGACCCTACACTTTATTTGGGCAAATGAAGAAGATAAAGGAATTATTTTCATAATTAAGTGATTTGGTCCAAGTGATATGTATGCCATCTATAGAAATGAACGAATATCAAAACTATATTCTAAACATCAGTCACTATAAAAATTAAATTTGATTAACGAGTGCCCAGTCTGGAAAGTCAGCTGTTCTAATTCTTTGTACAACTTGCAAAATGTTTCAGGATTTTCCTTGCTATGAAATCCTAATGATATCTATTTAACAAAAACTATACAAAATACAAACCAGGTCTACAAAAGTGTATTTAGCGGCATTGCTTTTCTTGATTTTCCTGCAGAACTTACAATCACATATTAATCCAGATTGCAAGGCACTGTTTTATTTTAAATCAGAATGGGTGTATAGAATATGGGAAATAGAATAGCATATTCAGAAATCAGTAGATTAGTTGATCCTGTCAGATTAGCCATAAAGTAATTTTAGGGCAAAGTTTTTTACACACCTTCAAGTTTTCACCATTTTCATCTAGAAGTAGTGTGGAATGAGGCAAAACCACAAGTAAAGCATTCCCTATAGATTTTTAAGCCTTCAGTAAAATCTCCTCTGTTGTCAGAAAGATAAATGAAATTAAGAAGTAATAATATATGCCTTGATTTATTTTTTATCTTTGATTTAGAAGACACACTACTCTGTCTAGTAACCGGGAAACAAATCAAACCTTAGTGTGTTCTCCATTTGAAGCCTATAGCCAAGGCCTTAAAACAAATAGACAAGCTCTGACTGGTTTGGTTCAGTGGTTAGAGTGTCAGCCCTCACACCAAAGGGTTGTAGGTTCCATTCCTGGTCAAGGGCACATAGCTGGGTTTCAGGTTCAATCCCAGGCCCGGTCAAGGCACATGTGGGAGGCAACCAATCGATGTGTCTCTGTTATATCCATGTCTCTCCCTCCCTCCCTTCCACTCTTTCTAAAATCAATGGAAAAATACCCTCCGGTGAGGATTAACAAAAATAAATAAAACAAATAGACAAATATTAACAATGTTTTCCTTTGAATTCTAAAACCAGTTCATCTACGACACAAATTCAGTTCTGAAGCAATAATGTCTGATGTGTCAATTGGACATCAGAAAAAGATTAAAACCAAAAATACAGGTGAACATCTATTATTTTTAAGTGGTGTAATTTTTTCTCAGTTAAGTTTTCCAATGTATTTAAGAGTTGACCTGGATCATGATTTTTTTCAAGAGTAAAAAAGGGGAAAATATCTCAAAAATAGAAAATAAAGCAAGCCTTCATAAAGTAGAGCATAGACTTTTCAAACAGCGATTCTCTCACTTTCCTATGAACATCAATGGCATTGCAAACCAGACATATAACAAAAAAAGAGAAATACAATATCCCCTGAAAGTAGAAAACAAGGCCAAAGGTGAGGCTTTAGCTAAAAGACTTTCTTTAGGCAACAGAGACAGAAAATCAAGCTTATGTTTTGGGTTTTTGGGTTTTGGTAGCTATTTTTTTTTTTTTCTGTTGGAACCCTCATTAAGAAAGCCTACTATCTCAGGTTTTTATTTTTAAATTTCCTCCCAGGAAGTGCTATATTAACACTTCTCTTCATTGTTATTTACAAATATATTATACATAAACCAGCAATGAAATGGACTATTAATTTCAAAAAGGACAAAAAGAAAGAGGACCAGAAGGCAAGATGGCTAATAGGGGAGAGAGAAGACAGAGAGGAAGAGGGAGGGAGATAGAAGGGAAAAAGATAAGGAAAGGAGAGGGACAGAGGAGGGGAGATGGATGCAAATAAGAGACAGGGAAAGAAGGAAAAGAAAAGGAAGGGAAGGGAAGTAAAATTGTATTGAAGGAAAAACATGTGTTTATTTCAATCTAATAAATCTGATTTGGGTAAGCAAACCTCACTGTTAATGGATAAATCTAAAAAGACTCACAGCATGAGGACATTCAATAAGCTTACCTGGTATGAGACCAGATTTCCGTATTTCTGACCCTTCATCTACTTTATGATTTCCAAACATTATTTTGTCTCTTTTATTAGATAATTCTTATAAAAATACATCTACCAGATTGCTCACTACTAATTTTGTGGTTTGTTTATCCTTCTGAAGTATTCAACTACTGGTGACTTATTTCTACTTTCCATAATGCATTTTTCATTTGTTCCTCTTTTACCCATTTCTCTTTCCAAGTGAAGGCATCATTTTATCACAAAGATACCTGTGGTACTATTATTGTTTCATTTTTCAGTCTGGTCTTAAAAAATAGACCAAAAGCAAAGTGAAGTCATTATGATGATAATCTATTACAATGCCCTGGGTTAACCTGATTCAAAGCTGACTCCCAAAGGGTAGACGGTTGTTTTATAGAAATAAATGTGCTTATTTATAACCAATGATTGTTTAAATACTTTACAATTAATCAAGACTGATATAGAGAAAATACAAAGCATTTAGACTCTGAGACAGTAGTCCATTAAATGATAAATTATGTCATTCATTTGTGAGATAATTACATTTGATTTTCACTTACTTAATCCTACCCTAAAATGCCCTTAGCCAATAACAAAGGTGTCTTTTGTATAGCAGAAATCTTTGTGGGAGCATTATACTTGTAATTGTATCTCAGAAATAGAGCAAAGGGATTGTGACTAAATTCATAGGAGGGGGAGGGGATAAATGGGTCTATTTGTAAAGGAGAGGGACGCAGAACACGCTGCAACAATTCTCCCTGAAACATCTGAAAATTGATCTCAGTTTGCGCTGAAGTCCTTACCAGCCTCACCTCCACAAAGTGCCCAAATGACTTTTTAAAAGGGTACCGCTCCAACCAGGGGAGAGTGAAGAAAAGGGCAGGTTTGAAACTTACGGTGTTTCTATAATCAATACTCTGCTCCTGAACAAAAGTGGAAAGAGGCGCACACATGTACTAAACCACATTTCAAAACTGACATTGTAATTGCTGGCACTGCCCAGCCTACCCTGGCCTCAGCATTGCCAGGTTTTACATTTATTTCAAACTGTTCTTCCCAAGTCTGCCTATTTTTTTTTTTTATTTCTTTTTTGTCCAAATAGCAGCAACTTGCAGTCAGTGAACAAAGCTTCGGGATTTTTTTTTTTTTTTTTTTACTTACAGCTAAATTTAACTTTACCCATCCAATAAAAAAGAAATAAGGGAGCCTTTATTATCTCCCTGGATTTCTGGGTATGATACCACATCATAGAGAAGTGGTTATTAGAGACAATGGCCTACCAAGGTGAAGTTTGTAATAAAGCCTATTATGTGGTTTCACCATTGACACTAATGGAATGTAACAGTGATTTAGAATGATTTAATGGTTCCCAGGTTGTGCTCTAATAGTGTTCTTTATATTATGATGTATATCACAAAACCTAATGTGGCTGTTGTGATATATTGACAGTATTCATGCTGTTTCATTTTTTTAGGGGAATTTAAAAAAACTGTCAAAGAGGAAAATTAATAGTCTGCAACTGCTTTATTTTCAAGGGTTCTGTTTTTTAAATGTACATAAATTTCCATTAGGTGCCACTCTTAGGCTAATAAATTCATTTGCATTTTCATTCTGCAATAATAAGAAAGTGTGCGTGCGCATTCGTTTGTGTGTGTGTTTATGCATTGTATAGCTGTACATACATATATATATTTTTAAATCTGACTTGGAGAAGACTGCACTGTCATGTTTACAAAATGGCTCTATTAGATGAAAATGCATCTGAAGGAATATTATAGTTTTATTCTGTAAAATAAAATAACCTGGTTTGAATTGTGAATCAGAAAGTGAAACCCACTAAAAACAAAACAAAAACCCTTAGTCGCTGTCATGTGAGCTCCTGGATTTCTGAGTAAAAGGAGAGCACAGAGAATTATTCGAAAGAGCAGACGTGAGGCGGCAATTACACTACTGTAACTTGTATCACAACGATGCCTGATTTTTAAATATTGAGGCATATTTCAAACTCAAATAGAAGGTGAACAACATTACAGAATGCAAGCCTGTTACATGTGGAAAGGTTTAGAAGTGCAGAGATGGAGATAAAGGGGGAAGAGGGAGAGTTTTCGTGTGCCCCCATATTTCTCCTCTCAGAGGTTTTGATCACTGCTTCTTAATGTTCAGTTTTTTTCTCATTCTTTAGAATGTCCTACTTCCCCCATTTCGAGGTAGCATTTATTTTTTAGGAAATCTAAAAACTTGGTATAAATCCTACTTAATTTCTGAAATCATCATTTCCCTTGCCAGCTCACAGCTATTTTCATATCTCTGATCTCTTTATATAGACAGGTAATATCCAGTTCAGTCATTTGCTATTTCATATATATATGTTTTTATTGATTTTTAGAGAGGAAGGGAGAAGAATAGAGAAATGAAAATATCAATCAGCTGCCTCCTACATGCCCCCCACTGGGGATTGATCCCACTGAGATATACCCTGACTGGGAATTGAGCTGGGGACCTCTTGGTTCATGGGTTGATCCTCAACCACCAGCTGGGCTCATAAGTATATTTTGAGTAAACATATAATAAACTTTTAGTGAATACTTCCTATTTATTGATGAGATTGTGTACAACTCTACTACTATCCAATCAGACCATGCCTTCATGAGGAAAGGGAGATTGCCATGTTATATTGGTTACATATGAGGCCTTCGGACATTGGATTATTTCAACAACAAATAACAACTTGGTCATGAAAGAAGCATTGTTATTAGGAGAGAGCCCAAACTCTATAATTAATCCTATGTAATAAAGAGGTAATATGCAAATTGACCATCACAACCTCGCACAAGATGACTGCCCCCATGTGGGCACAAAATGGCAGCCACAAGATGGCCAGCAGGGGAGGACAGTTGGAGGGACAAGGCCTACAGGGGAGGGCAGTTAGGGGTGACTAGGCCAGCAGGGGAGGGCAGTTAGGTGTGACCAGGCTGGCAGGGGAGGGCAGTTGGAGGCGATCAGACTGTCAGGGGAGCAGTTAGTTGTCAATCAGGCTGGCAGTGGAGTGGTTAGGGGGTGATCAGGCTGGCAGGCAGAAGTGGTTAGGGGCAATCAGGCAGGCAGATAGGTGAGCGGTTGGGAGCCAACAGTCCCGGGTTGTGAGAAGGATGTCCGACTGCCGGTTAGGGCCCAAGGGATTGGGCCTAAACTGGCAGTCAGACATCCCCTGAGGGGTCCCAGATTGGAGAGGATGCAGGCTGGGCTGAGGGACAACCCCCACCCCCAGTGCAAGAATTTTGTGCACTGGGCCTCTAGTTTATTATATGCCTGTACAACATAAAAAATTACTTTTAAATCTTACTTGGGGTACTTAATCTTTCCTAGGTTACTGTTGGCTTGTATCTTAAATGTAATCATAGACATATTTGAATGCATACATAATTTATTACTTTGAATCCCTTCCTCCTTCTGTAAAAAGATCATCAGCTATGCAGGGATCATATGCACTTGAGCATACAGGTGACTATTCATAAAGTTGACTTTTGGTGGATCAGGAGCAATTATTAACCAAAAGAGAAAGAGTGTATTTTCATTAAACACACACAGGGCAACATGCTTTTATAACTATATATATTAACTTCAGGGCATTTTTAAACTATAACATTTGTAAGTGTATGACATTCAGTAATGAGCTAATCATTAAATTGGACTCTCTAAAAGTTTTCATTTAAAACCTAATAGTTACTGTATCCAATTGGTCATTTTAAGCTCCCTTTACCAAACTTGGCAACCTCCAAAAATACTAAATAGAAAAGGAAGATGGTAATAAAGTTTGAATAAATGAAAAGATATTCTTGGCTGGGAACACTCAATCTTACAAAGATGCTAATTTTCCCCAAAATTAATGTATTATATAAATTTAATATTACATGAATTTTGATGAGAAGTCAACAAAATATTATTAAAGTTCATCCAGAAAAGTTAATGTAAAAAAAATCTAGGAATATTTTTAAAGGACAAAATAATTACTATTAAACCACATTAAAAAACTTAATTATAACAGCTCATTATTAGCATTGAAATAGACAGAAAGATTTAACCAAGTGGGAAGTCCAAAAATAAGTTCACCCATTGAAATTTAGTGAATGACAAAGATAACAATTCAAATTAGTAGACACTATATGTATTATTTGAGAAATGGTATTTGGACAACTAACTTTTTGGGAAAAACATAGAACAATAAATGATTGCAGCATTTTTTATTCCAAAAAAGCCATAGTAGACCAAAGATTTCATTGTAAAATTTAAAACTATAAGAATCTAGAATAGATCATCAGCTAATATTAAAAAAAAATAATTTGTGGTGATTTGATTAGAGAAAGTTATCATAAATATAGATAAAACCTGAAATCATGAAGAAAAAATATTGAGAGATTTAGCCATAGAAAAATGAAAAACTTCTGTATGGCCAAAACTAATTATAAACCAAACCTAAGAGCAAACTAGAAGAAATACTTGCCATAGACAAAAATTTTAGTAAATATGTAATTTTTGTAGAAATCAATAAAACGATCAGTCCAGTAGACAGAGGATATTCAAAGGACAGGAATAAATATCACTGAAAAATGGTAAAATTCAAATAAAGAACTGTGTTTAAAGTCAGTCGTGACAAAAGAAATGCATCACAGTAATAATCTAATTTTTTAGCTTAAAGTTTTATAGTTCCCAATATTGCCACGGGTGTGAGTAAACATTCCTATTATCATCAGTTAAAATCCAGTTCAGTCATTTGTTATTTCATACATATATTTTGAATAAACCCATGATAAACCTTCAGCACATACTTCCTCTTTATTTAATAGATTGATGAGATTGCATAAAAATGTGCTTATCTTCATAGTAATCATGGGGAATGCAAATTAAAATGAAGTACTATTATATACATCAAAATTAGCTAAAATTATTAAGACATTTAGCAACATCAACTACTAGTAAGATATAAAACAGCAGAAACTCTCATACTTTTAATAGGGGAATACATTGGTAACACCAGTTTAGAAAAATGGCACCATTTTCTGTCCCAGCAATTCAATGCCTAACTATATACACAACCAAAAAAATTATGTATATACCCTGTGTTTACCACAGCATTATTAGTTTTATTTGTTTGTTTGTTAATCCTCACTGAGGACACTTTTTCCATTGATTTTTTAGAGATAGTGGAAGTGAGGGAGAGAGAGAAAGAGAGAGAGAAACATCAATGTGAAAGAGACACATCGAGACATGTCGATTGTTTGCCTTCTGCATGCACCCTGACTGGGTCCAGGGATCAAGCTTGTAATCCAGGTACTTCCCCTTGACCAGACTTGAACTCAGATCCTTCAGTCCACAGGTTGATGCTCTATCCACTGGGTGAAACCAGCTAGGGCAAGCATTATTCTTTATATTCGCCAAACTGGAAATGTAAATGTTATCTGCAATGGGATGTATAAATTAATCAAAGTGACCACTGCACAACATGGAAATGATTAAACTACTAATAATACACACAACTATAATGAAGAATCTGTCAAATATAATGTTAAGTGAAAGAAGTCAGATATAAATGTGATTACATGCATACTAATACCAAACAAAATTTGACTTAAAGTTAGAAGTCATAAATGTGGTTACCTTTAAGGGTTAGGAAGAAAAAAAAAGGCAATGGTCCAAAGGATACTTCTGGATTGCTGCTAATTTGTAATTCTTCACCTGCCTGGCTGCCTAATGGTTACTCAGATGCTCACTTGTGATCCTTCTTGGAGCTTTATATTTATGTATTGTGCAAATAATCTGAATATATGTCCTACTTTACAATAAAAAATGGAAAAAAAAGAAAGGGCAGGTTAAAAAAAGAGAAAGTGTAAGGGATACTATTCATAATTTTTAATACAAAAATATATAAGTAAGACCCAGGGTTGTCATAATGGCCCTTAATAAAAACAGCAGCTTCTAAGCAGGTAGCTTAAGAATAGAAATTTAAATATTCATTCAACTAGTTCGTAGAATAACCATCTGTTGATTTTAACCTGTTGATACAATTCTGCCAATAAATATGGAATTATAAAATTCAAAGAAAATCATACGTACTTTTTCATGCACATAATTTTCTGCCTTCTTGTAATCATATTTTAATTAAAAACATGGCAGAAACTTTGAAATATATAAATTGTTTAACATTTTGATGGCTAATAAGCATCATGGCTTTTCACAAGTTTGTACCTTTGTGGGATTACCTTCATTCTCTGAGAATTGATCTAGGAGTTTAATCCCTGAAGGAATTCCTGGCCTGAAGAGAATAAAGATATTCTGTACATCCATATAATCAATATTTATTAAATTCCTAATATATTTTGATTATAATAAGAAATAAGATATAATCTTTGATCCCATGGCCTTAGATATCAAATGTAATAAGAAATGAGCCCACATAAAGATCATTTTACTTACACCGCACTGCATGATTGACCTTTGGAGTCTTACCTTTACGTACAATAAAAAATGGGATTTCAATGTGGAAGAGCATAAGGGTGGCTTTCCTCACAGGGGAGAGATATGGCATCATTGCTCCTGTTATGGAAAAGATGCAGTCGTGCTGAGAGAGCATAGGTCTCGGAGCCAGAATAAAATTATTTCAAATACAGTTCTGAATGTTTTTAACAAAGTGACTTTTCTAAGCTTAACACATGAAAATTAGTATATCACAATCCTATGCCCATTCATTGCAGTTGTATAGACTGACTGGCTAGCTGAAGCTGCTAAATAAACTTTAGTTACCTTCTTCCTCTTCAACTGTGTGCTATCGTTATTTGTTTAGTGTCTCATCTTCCATATTGGTCTGTAAGCTTTTTGAAATCAGGGATCATATCTTATTCTTTTTTTATACCCTTTGCAGGGCCTGGCATAATGCCATGCACAGAACTGAAATTCCATATTTGCTGTAGGAATAAAATTTTTTCAACCATATATTGACTATAAAAATGAACATAAGATATGTACCCTTAATTCTGTTGAAGCTATAGGATAACCCCCTCAGTTAACACATACCAAGTGATGTTTTACTCATCTTCATTCTATAGAAAACTTAATATGTATTTAACAACTGTTCTTAGGACATGAAGTTATTATACAAAGGGTGAAAAGTGGCTCGCTGATTTTGTAAAGAGATGTAGGAAGAAATAGATTTCAACTCATTGAAGAAGCCTGTGATACATGTGGCTATAAAGACTGATGTTTTTGTTTATATGATCAAGTTATTAATTTAAAGTAATATTGTTTTTGCAGATACACACATGCTTAATTGTGGAATTGTGTGTAAAATATACCCTCATCTGAAATAGCTTCTATATTTGATGCCAGGATGTAGAAGGATAGACAAATTAATTCCAAGGTCCTTTGAAAACCTATGATTCTCTTATCTATTTGGTTTTCCTTTCTATTTTACCTCTTAAGAATGCTTTGAAAACTTTAAATAAATAATTAGACAATTACAGAAAGAATTCTAAAGGTATCCAACCATTCCTCTTATTCTGGAATTGTTAGGGGTAGAAATAGAATATTGGGGACTAGCTATTAGTTATAAGAAATAATTATAAGAAATATTAACCATGCTCTATTAACCATGATTGTTTTGTTCTGATTAAAGAAAGCACATTCTGACCTGCCTGGGAGATGTATGTTGGACCTGGGAGCTCACTGGGAAATGCGGCCCATCCTCCCCATCTGGGAGCTGCCTATTCTCATGGAAAGATTAACAAGTTTGTTGAGGAAAGGAAACAATGGAGTCCTGATGCCTCCTGTTCTTTGCGGCCCCCCAGCCCACATTGCCCACATTGCCTGAATCTGTAAGCAGCACACCCATTCTTACTCCTTTTGCCCACTTCCCCATGTAACCTTTGTCTTTGTACCCCATATAAGTAGCTGGCTTATGGGGGAGTACAGAGCAGATTTTCATGGATGACCTGCTGCTCCCTCAGACTGCTGGCATTATTGGAATAAATGCTCATATACTACTCAACCCTGTTTGCCAGGGCTGACCAGCAGCCCCTGAACGATGGATGAACAGGTTACTCCAACACAGTTTCACTGTGAAAGAGAGGGCTAAGGCCTGGCCTGGCCAAAGGGACCAAGCAGCCTCGATTACCTGCCTTGTTAGCCTTTTAATGTAACAGCATTTTGAGATAAAGTTTATCTTTTAGATACAATCAGCAGGATAAGTAATCTTGGGATACACATGTGTGCACAGTGTCTTTTAAGCAAGGACACCCAAAGATTAAGCATAAGGATTCCAGTAAACACCCGGGGGTCTGCACATGCACAGACTTGTTTGGAAAGGTCAAGGAATAATTAGGGGCGCCACCTTTGGCACTCCACTAAATCTCCCCTAAGTCAGTATTCCGATAAATCGGGCAAGTAGCCTTCCACACTTGCTTTTATCAGAATATCCTCCTTACAAATTTTCCAAACAAGTCTCGTGTGCTCCCCAACACCTGTTTCTGCTGAATTGGCTCAAGTAGTGCCAGGCAGACCAGACCCATTGGTGGTCCGGTTTCAGAATAGTACATCATATCGAAATATATCAATGTTCCAGGTGACAAAGGTCAGATATATGCATGTATAGATGTCTACATGATAGGTAATAACTGTACTGATACTGTTGTTATTAGTCAGTTATTAATAATAGGAAAGGAGGAAAAGGGAGACCACACATTATAAGCCTGGCCATTTGGGCAGCTTCACCAAGAAGCTGCAATTTCACACTCCCTGGGGCAGTGGTTCTCAACCTTTCTAATGCTGCGACCTTTTAATACAGCTCCTCATGTTGTGGTGACCCCCAACCATAAAATTATTTTTGTTGCTACTTCATAACTGTAATTTTGCTACTGTTATGAATCGTAATGTAAATATCTGATATGCAGGATGTATTTTCATTGTTACAAATTGAACATAATTAAAGCATAGTGATTAATCACAAAAACAATATGTAATTATATATGTGTTTTCCGATGGTCTTAGGTGACCCCTGTGAAAGGGTCATTTGACCCCCCAAAGGGGTCGCAACCCGCAGGTTGAGAACCACTGCCCTAGGGACTCAGCCCATTCTCTGCAGATTCCTGGGGGAAGGGACTGGATAAAGGGGAAGATGACCGCACGTGCACTGAGCTGGGGTGATGCAGGGAAGGTTTCTGTCAGTCAAACCTGGGAACAGAGATCATCCGCTAGGGGGTCCAGGGCCACTACAAGCCCACCAAAATTTGGGGATACAAAACCCAAGACAAAGGAATTCTCCCCTTCTTGGTTCTTGGCTCTCTTGGTTGTTGTGGCTTTCTTGCACTTGCCCATATTCCCTCCAGAGCCATGTGTACCTAAAGACTGCACGGCCCACATGATGGATTGACGGATTTTGATTTTTCAACTTTAGGTGAAATATAAGTCAATTTCTAGTGCCTTAATTAACAAAAAACCAAAATAACAAAAAATGGCAATTTCCTGAACTCTCTCTTAGGTTTTTTTTTTCTGTTTCAGCCTGTAGCAATAATTATATTTTTCAAATGCAAAACACTTCATTTAAAATGCAAGCCTCCCAGAAATTGGCCAACTCTTACATGTTCAAAGGCAGAAACAAGTAAATCTTTTTTTCTTACATCTTCCTCTGTTATGATTCAACCTTGTCTCTGCTTAATAGGCGCATACACTAAATATGACTCAGCCACTGTGTAAATAAATTTCTATGTCAATATTTTTATTGTAAAATAATTTGCCCATTGGAGTAACAAAAAGAACAAGTGTTTACAAATCAGATAACTAGCACACTTCTAAATTATACCTTGCACACAGAGTCTTTAAGCCACAGGTTATCTCTTAATATATATATATATATATGCTGGAAACAATGCTATTTTATATAACTGTTAGGGGATAAATAGAATATTGGGGACTAGCTATAATTATAAGAAGTATTAATTATGCTCTATTAACTGTGACTGTTTTGCTTAAGGAAAGTACATTCTAACGTGGCTGGGAGTTGTATGGGGGTGGGGAGGTGGGGGTGGGAACTGGGAGCTAACTTGGAAATGTGGCCCATCCTCCTCATCTGAGAGCTGCCTATTATCATGAAAACATTAACCACCTTTTTGCGGGAACTGGAGGTTCCAGCCTTTGCAAACCCCCAGCCCACATGGCCTATAATCTGTAACCATTATACCCATTGTTACTCCTTTTTGCCTACTTCCTCATGCCTGCATACCCATTTTATTTTGCATATCCATTCTTATTCCTTTTGCCTATTTCACCATGTGATCTTTGTCCTTTTACCCCATATAAGCAACTGGTTTAGGGGGGTGCAGAGCAGATTTTCCTGGATGGCCTGCTTCTCTCTCATATTGCTGGCATTATTGGAATAAATTCTCATACATGATTCAACCTTGTCTCTGCTTGATTGGCTCAAGTAGTGACAGGCAGCCCAGGCCCATTTGTTGTCTGGGTTCATAATTAGATATTATTATATACTAAAGGCCTGGTGCACAAATTCGTGTACAGGTGGGGTCTGGCCTGCTCAGCCCCAATTGGGGTGGATTGGAGCTGGGCCTGTCGGGAGAAAGAGATGGTGGGAGGTTGGCCGGCCAGCCTGCCCTAATCGAGGCCCAATCAGGGTTGAGCCTGCCGTGGGAAGGGGCTGTGGGTGGTGAGCCGGCCAGCCCCATCCCCAAATGGGGTAGGAGGGGCCAATTGGGGGTCAGCGGCCTAGGGGAGAGGCCATGGGTCGCTGGCCGGCCTTCCCTGCCCCTGATCGGAGTGGGGGGGGGAGGGCGATCAGGGGTGGAGCTGGCTGTGGGGAGGGGCCATGGTCCAATTGGGATGGTAGGGGCCCATTGGAGGTGGAGCCAGCTGGGGGGAGGGGCTGCAGGAGTTTCAACATCTGGGCCTGCCCCTTATTAGGGTGGGGGTGCGATCAGGAGCGGGGCTGGCCAGGGGGAAGGGCTGCAAGCTAATCGGGGTTGTGGGGGCCCATCGTGGGTAGGGATGGCTGGGGGAGGGGCTGCAGGAGGTTGGCCGGTTCACTGTTCACAGTGGGCATCATAGTGACCAGTCGTTCTGGTAGTTATGGCGTTCCAGTTGCTGGCTTTTTATATATATAGATATTATACATTTTGATTTTTCAACAGGATTTTGATTTTTCAATAGGAATAACAATGGGTATAATGGTTACAGATTACAGGCAATTCGGGCTGAAGATATATATACATATATATGCTGGAAATCATTTATCAAGTAAGTTACCCCTTTTCCTTTCCCATTTACTTGAATTACTAAAAGGTTGAATAAAAACCTATGGGGAACAAGGGCAATTTTTGACATGGGTCTCAACAGATTAAACTACACAGGGACAATACAGAATACATTGGAGCAATAACATTATCACATCATAGGCTGATTGAGAGGTATTTCCTTGCATTTCTGTCCTTTTACCATAAGCCAATAGTAGCCACAGGCATTTGACTGGAGAGCCCGGAGGATTGACAGGTCTGGCAGTCATTACATGCTGGATTGAATACTAGATTACTCCAAAGTGGCTGAGGGTCAGGGATCAGTGTGTTCCCTTTTGGCACTAAATGACTTTAATATCTTTACTGTATTAGTCAATTACTTTAAAGCCGCTGCTCTCTGAGCTCTTTCAGCCCCCCTGCAGTTTACTGCGGACATTTGAATTGCTCCCATACTTAACCCCCACATCTGCTTTTAGCTGTCAAAAGAACAGTACTATCGGCGGAGCTATTGACAATATAAAAAGAACTGAGATACTTGCTGGAGGTGTCAAGTGCCTCTTTCTTTTGGCTGCTTATTTAAAAATATTTAAAAAATACACAAATAGCTGAGTTATAAAAGTGGTCTTCAGAGAAAAGGAATTCAGCATCTTTTAATCTGTTGCCATGCAAAGTGACCAATAGGAAAAAATGGTTGAGTTGATATTATTCTTTACCACTTACTTCCATAAACTATG
The DNA here is from genome assembly GCF_000412655.1 of Myotis brandtii. Classification (NCBI taxonomy): domain Eukaryota; kingdom Metazoa; phylum Chordata; class Mammalia; order Chiroptera; family Vespertilionidae; genus Myotis; species Myotis brandtii. The sequence continues at coordinate 1,819,178 of NW_005369934.1, read as the reverse complement.
CACCATCTATGTGGGTTTTTATTAAATTTTATGTGCACACACTGTGATTATAACTATGAAAGAGTGTGCACCTGAGTGAGGACCTATATCAAAGTCTTTATTTCATTTCACAATGATTCCAGTGTTAGCGGAGAATTATACCGTACTTCTTAATTTATTGGTGCAACACAGCGAAGAATTTTATATCATAGCCACTGAACTTTAAAAGGTCTGGTGTGGCTTGGTGTTAAACCAACATTTCTAAATTAAATATGGACTAAGCTGATTTGAAATTTAAAACTACTTGAAAGTCATGCCTTCAGTGTTTCAGAAAAAGTTATATGGTTCCCACACAAGATCACATCTGTTGAGCGGGCCCTGACTTTTATGTGTGTGCATATGTGCAATAGAGTCTGCTGGCTTGTGAGTGTCAATGAGAGCATATGTAAGTCACAGTGTTAGACTGATAATAAAAGACATCACAGGAATTTGCTAAAAGATTCTTAAGAACTATTTTATATTGAAGTAAAACAAAATGAGACAAACTTACATTGCCATTAACTTACTTATATTGGAATGTGGAAAAAAACACACACGGATTTCCTACATATAGGGACACTTTTCAGTAAGAAGATCAAATTATTTAATCAGAAAGTACTCCTTAGCTATCTTGCTAAGTTTTAGTTATTTATTTTATTTATTTTGACTTTTGTGTATATTAAATTATATACAAACGTAACTCATTTTTACAGCATGAAACTTAAATAAAAGCTTTATGTTTCTAAAATACTGATTGAGTTAAACACAATAAAACCATTTTCACTTGTTTCTAAAAATTTGAACCTATAAGCTGTAAGTTCAGGGATCATCTACCTCCCTTGTTTAAAAAAGAGTCTTCTCAGATATGAAAACATGCCATAAAACGCAATATCAACAAAAACATAATATAGCCCACCCAGTGAAAATAAAATGGTAAAAAAATTGGAAGTTTAGATTATATCAAAGTCATAAGAAATGACAGTTTTTGTCATTGCAGTGGCATTATTAAGGCAATTTAAAAGAAAAATGGTATGAAAATATAAGACACGTGAACTGTTCTGTATTATTTGCTAAACATAAAGATTTTTACTTATTTGCTGAAAATGACATCAACCTGATACTAAAGATTTAAAATATACCTTTAAACTTTTAAATAACACAGAACAGTTGCCAAATCTTATAATTCTAAGTCATTTCCCTTTAATAAAATGTAGCATTTTTCATTAGTCTAGTTTTTTTATGAGCATAGATCTTATAAGTAAACATGGAATAAACTACACAGACTTGGGAATTTAAAAGCTGATATGATTCCTTCCATAGGAAAGAAGACAGATTGTAACAAAATGTTATATGTTTTCTTTCTGTGGACATCTATTAACAGTATAAAGATTATTTTCTTGGGAAATTAATTTCATAGTTTTGCTCATTTAAAATTTTTTCAGCAAAGGATCTTTAAAATCTTAACACTTCTTTGCAATCACTTCCCATTTTTTTATGTTTTGGGAATTGGGTATTCTGGACAAATAGTGGTTGAGTCAGCCCCCTAGATAACTGGTATGACAGGAAGCGAAGAAGTGTAGCTGCAGCTGACAATTTTCTTAATACGAATCCTATAAATATTTACAATTAATAATTCAATTATAACACTATAGGTGTCACATAAACAGAAGCATTTGATGGTTTGTTTGAAATCCTGATCATTACTGTTTTGATAGGAGTATATTCTCTTAGGAAGTGTTTTTAAACAATTTATTTGTAAGTCTATTCTTTCCTATACTATACCTCATCATTTTTCTTTTTTAATTTATTTCCCATCACCATTGATCCCCTTTATCATAATTATTTCTAGTAGATAACTTCCTTTTGCTGTTTACTTATCACATTGCATTTGTGTAAGAAACGTACACCAGCATGACCAAACATTAACTTCCTCTTTCATTCTTTCATGATTTTAGGTGTATGCATTAAAATTTTAGTTCCACTGAAATACGTATAACAAAGTAAACTGAATGGTTTTTTCACAATTCCATATACAAGCTGTTTTAAACATATAAGAATGACCATCATTTCAAAATCTGGAAATTTAAATATTGTGAATTGTCTTATAAAATACAACAAACAACATTAATATGTTAGTGTAGCATCTAATTTTCATTTTCACAGATTTCATTTATGCTTCTCTAAGGTAACCAGGAGGACTTAAATAAGCAACGGGGGTGGATACTGCCGTCATTCAGACCTAGTGAGTAAAGAGGTAGGAAACCCTCTGCCTTCAGTTGAGTAGTGGGAGTGTAGTTGACTTTCATAGTACAGAGAAAGGTATATGTCAATTATTATGGTGAAAAATACAACAAGTAGAATTATAATATATGCATTTTTAAATCTTTACACAATAATTACATCGACAATTAAGTAACAACCATGGTGTTTAAGAGTTTACTCTCTTGCAGTACAAAATGTGAATATTGATATTCACGTGTTTAGTATATCATTCAATATTTTTTTATTTTAGAAAGAAAGAATGTTATAATTTCTGAAACAGAATACAATCACTAGAGAATAATTGGTTTTAATAAAAGACTTCTTTTAATCAGTAATACAAGTTTACTTTACAGGTAGCATAAGTAAGGGCAAGAGAGCTTTTTGAAAATGTGATATTTTCTTTAACAACTATGCCTGAGTGCTTCCTGATTTTCTTATGAAAATGTGTGTGCATGGATATGTGTGTGTGTGTGTGTGTGTGTGTGTGTAGTAATTCTAGTACAAAAGAACCAACACTTGTTTAGGGAAGTATCAGAATCATTTCAAATGTCTATTTCCCTTTGAATTTGCTTTATACATCAACAATAAAAAACAACCTCTACAGAATCTGCTTGCCATGCATCATACTTCAGTATGTAAACAACTTACTGACTGGTTTTGCATGGGAGTAGGGCTCATAATTTTCAGTCTGAAAATGACATATACAAATGAAAGAACTAAAGCATGGAAAGTAACATATTTTGGTCTTGTGTCTAATGGTAACCTGGTGCTATTGAATTACTGAACTGTGTCTGAGGACTAATGAGGAAATTTTCCCAGGAGAATTTTTATCCAGTGCACTTGGAGAGCACCTCAGGGACCTATTCTGAGTCTGTCACCTTCCCGTCTCATTGGCACTCCACTTCTTTACCACCATTACACTGTGCAACCATTTCACTTCACACCTCACGATTAGAATATTAAAAGGAGAGAATACTATACGAAGTGTTCCAGATAGCAGAGTTGTTTTTGACACTTAGAATGGAAATTGTCACCAGACTATCAAAAAGACATGAGAGTCTCCAACTGAATAAAACATTCTAAAGCTTAAAGCTATTTTATTTTACAGCTAATGATAACTTTCAAGTAATCTCTTAATGGCACATAATTCATTTACTCAGAGTTACTTAAGGGCTGCATAATTTTAACCAAAAAGAATAATTGTACTTTTAAAGTTATTTAAAAAATGATTCTTCCATAGAAATTCAGCTTGGGTTATTACTATATTGATCTTCTGTTGGTTACTGTTTTGTTTGATCTTATGTATACTTGGGTAGACGGTATGTTCCTAGACAGAGGGAGGCATTCTTGAATTGGGCGATGGTTAAGTACAGCACTATAACCACAAGGTCTTACCAAATAGCACTGAACAAGAACAGTGTTATTTCTCCTAGAACTAATAGTGACATTTTTAAAGGGATACTACTACTTTCTAAAACGAAGGAACAAAGAAGGGGGAAAGTAAGAATATTTAAGAACATATTCCAGGCCTTGCCAGTGTGGCTTAGTTGGTTGGAGCATTGTCCCATGCACCAAAGAGTCATGGCTTCAATTCCTGGTCAGGGCACATACTCGGATTGGAGGATTGAGCTCCAATGGGATGTGTTGTGGAGGCAACCTATCTCACATCGATGTTTCTCTCCCTCTCCCTTCTCTCTCTAAAATAAGTAAAAACATGCCCTCCGGTGAAGATTAAAAAGATAAAAACATATTCCACCATTCCAATGTTTTTAATATATATGTGTATGTGTATATATAGTAGTATGTACATACATATATACATATATTCACATATACATATTAGCTTGTTTTAGCAGTGAATCATTAAGGGATTAGCTTCTGAAAGATGAAAGATATTTTTATCAGAAGCAAAATCTCTGGCACTAAAAAGACAAAGTTAGTGTTGATTTGTAATTTTATCCTTTGAAAAAGCGTGGTGACTGCCTCTGTAGTTAGGTTTTACCATGTCCTTGGAGCACAGAGTAAGCAGTATTCTTTCCATTGCTTAGGGCAGGCTCCTAGATGAAATGCGTCACATACTCATGCAAAAGACCCTACCATGCACATTTTGGGTTGGAATTTATTAATTCTGCCAATGGCCTTAGCAGTTATCTGTGTATTTTGCAAAATATATTTTGCATAGTAAATAAAATCCCCTTGTTAACAACATTACTGCTACATTTACTTTGGCCCCAAATTAGACAATCTTCACTCTTCTTAACAAGTAGTCAAATTCATATGCTCTCATGGTCAAGTATCAACAAATATTACTGGTGATAAAACTCTACAGAATAATAAACTCCCAGAGCCATTCTCCTTCCACAACAAAGTCTCCCTTTTGTTTTATGGGTTAAGATGTTTCATTATTGGAAATTTGGGTGCTAAAAAATAATGTAGTTCTGGATTGGTGACTGAAGTTTTTACTATGAACATGCATGCTAGGATTTGGTGTTTATTAAAATGTTTATTACTGAATTGACCTAGTATGTTGGTATTCTCCTTTCAGAACTTTATGACAGAGCACAAGAGAATTAAAGCGCATTCTAAAATTCCCTAGGATTTATCACTCTGACAAAAGTACAGAAAATACTTCAGGGCACAATAGGAAGTTTAAATATGTATTTGGAAGCTATTTGTAATGGTGAGCATTTTGGATGGAATTATCTATGGTGAACTACCCATCTTGAGGGACTTATGAAAAAAATCAAAAAAGATTACCAATCCAATATGGTAAATTCAGGATACAGGAAAGGAATGAATTAGATTTAGCTTCCTGGTGTCATTCATTTGTGTGTGTGTGTGTGTGTGTGTGTGTGTGTGTGTGTGTGTGTGTGT
>NW_005369934.1:1802816-1814000 GCF_000412655.1 Myotis brandtii | reverse complement strand
GAGAGAGAGAGAGAGAAACATCAATGATGAGAGAGAATCATTGATTGGCTACTTCCTGCACATCCCCTACTGGGGATCTAGCCCGCAACCTGGGCATGTGCCCTGACCGTGAATCAAACTGTTTCATGGGTCGACGTTCAAGCACTGAGCCACACCAGATGGGTATCATTCATCCTTTTAATGTTCATCAAGCATCTATGTTTTTGCTACCTCTGGTCCATTTTACACATATCCTATGGTGGGTTAAAAGCTGATTTTAACCTTCTGTCTTATGGATATTTCTTTATATTGCAAAAAGACTTAAGAGCTGGATTTTGGCTCTTTTCCTCTGCTATGAATTTTAAAAGTTTATTATATTGATATATAATGTGGGTCTGGTACTGTGTCTGTTAATTTAATGTGATAGAATCAAGAGAAAGAGAACCAGAGCGCTCTATTTTCTGGCATACTATTTAAGTACTCAAGTATTAAAGTCATAGTGGCCTGGCAAGGTGACTTTACAATGCATTTCCATATGGATATATTGAGCTTAAGTATATAAAACATTGTGACTCTCAAGTGGTAATAATTCAAAATATAATTCACATGAGGGAGTTAAACACACACTCATACTAATCCTACATGAACCCTCCATTACAAGAGTTTCCTTCATTTTTCTATGCCAAAGTCACAAAATAACTTCAAACTTTATCCCAGAGATGAAATCAAAAGTCCACCTCACATACATGAAAAATACATCTCCATGGATTTAAACCAAGAACCAATTATGCAGGAGCAGCTTATTTGGCTTATGGCTAAGTCAAAGTTTGCTACTTCTGGGCATGTTTGACTATAGAGAACTCACCCTCCTTTTCATCCCGTAGTCTGTTCTGAAGGATGAGAAAAACACACAACTTCATTTTCACTCATGTGGCTTTGCGTGAGCCCTTATTTAACTCATCTTCTTTAGAAGTAGGAAAAAAAAGACGAAAGCTTTTGCATGTGCAGGGATTTGGGGATTTATACTCTTTTTCTCTTTTCCATTTCCCTTTCCCCTTGACAAAATGTCTGGTCTTTAGTCATTTATAAGGTCTCTGCTCCATTCTTTCAAACCAATTCCAGATATATGGGTGGGGAGGTGGAGCATACAAGCAAATGACAGCCTAGAAACTGGAAGACCACAGAACATTTTAGCTGAAGGTGTCTCCACACAACTTGGGCCTACACAGAATGGCAGCATTCAAGAGGATGGGCCCTTTTAGATGCCAGTCATCGCGCCTCTCCTGACCAAGTCAGTGCTCTATCTTGCATACACAATTAAAACCTAATTTTTGAACGTTTTAATTTTTTCAATTACATTTTACATTCAAGAGTATTTTTGATTAGTTTCAGCTGTACAGCACAGTGGTTAGACAATCATATACGTTACAAAGTGTTTTCCCTGATATTTCTAGTACTAAACCCACACCAGACATTGTTATAATATTATTGACTATGTTTCCGCTGCTACACTTTACATCACATGTGTGGAATCTAGAGAACAATATAAATGAACAACAAAACAGAAACAGACTCACAGGTACAGAGAACAGACTGATGGTTGCCAGAGGAGAGGGGATTTGGGCCAAAATGGTGAAGGGACTGAGAAGTACACAGAGGTAAAGACTACTTCTTTTTCTTTCTTTTTTTCTTTTTTTTACTTACTGCACCTGAACCTCCTCCAGGCCATTTGTTGTACAAGTTTTAATTTTGGTGCCAACAAATGAGACATTTTAGGGCAAACAACAAACAAAAAAGAGATGTGTTCATCTCATATCATGTCAGATGAACCATTTTCTTCAAAGGAAATAGAGTGAGAGAATGCAGCAGCATGGAGCGCGGTGGAATCAATTGGGAATGACTGCAAAGTGATTTCTACAAAGAATAAAATGTGTGTGCCAGTAGAAAAGGTGTGTAAAAACTTTTAAAGCATTTTTGACTCATGATTGAATTCAGGCAAAAAGAGTCAATTTAAACATAATTTATCAATCAGTTCCATTCATAGCAAGATAATATTATAAGAGAGAGGTTTGAGCATTTTTATAGCTAAAGTCTTCTGCATTAGTATGTTTGGTATTTTATTTTCAGTGTCAAAGAACCTCGCTGACAGTTTTAATCATACTCAATTTATGTCAGCAGTATAATAAATTGATACCTGGTTTATATTTCTGTTGTTTTGGTAATCCATGGTTGAACTGATTTCCCCAGACTACGCTCCTATAACTTTAAAGTGCCATTTAAGAGGGTTTATTTTCTCATGATCTTATGCAGTTGAAGAAAAAACTCTTTGAGGTATTTTTGGAGAGATTTCCTTTTGGCTATGTCTAAACAATGTCTAAAGAAACAGTGAAAAGTTGAAAAGTTCAGGCATTCCCCCTTGTTATCGGCTTTCTAGACACAAAATAAGATTGCAATTCAAAACAATATACCAATGTGTTCAACTAAAGTAACTTGTCAATTTAGTTCAATTAGTCAAAACCTTTGTGCACAGTTAGAATCTTCGCTACTCACAGCCTGTTCTCTGTATGAAAAGTAAGTTCAATATAACATGAGCTTCCGTCTAGTGTTTTTCTCTCTATGACTTTCTTAGGAGTCATCTCCATAAAGTCCTAATACACAATATATAAATGCATAGTAATTGTATTGTTTTTTTCCACTCGTTTTCCATGGAAGTCTAGATTTGAGGCATTTTTTCCTATGCAAATCACAAAATATTTAGGAGTTAATTGCCAAGAAATGTAAATAAATGAGAAACAATCCTGCTTTTAAGAAGCTTTGCACTAGTGAGGAGAGATTGCCTCCAATTGACTTACTAATAAATACCATGTTGTAGGAAATTAATTCAGAGGTTCAAGCAACATTTGAGAAAAATACAAGAAAAAATGAGGAAAGAGTCTATGAAAGAATACTCCCTAGAGACCAGATTTAAGGGATCCCACTTAAAACTCAGGGGAAAGGCATTTAGATTAAAGAAACAAGATGAGAAAAATATTAATTGACATGAGCAAGCTAGTGAGTGAGTTTATATCCTATTGTAGTTTGTGTGAAGGAACAGAGTGGGTATTTCAGAGCCTGAAAGGGAGCAATGAATGAAATGATTATAGCTGGCATGATTCACCATAGGCTCTGAAGTAAGATATTTTACAATATATTTTCAACAAAAATTCCAAGTTTGAAGCTAGTAGTTCATGGCTAGTCAATTCAATTTAACTCTCAGATACAGTGAATTATTTGTGTGCTATAAATCACTCAGTGGGAAGTCACACTTATCTGACACACATTATGATAAAAAAAAAAGGGTAAGGCCTGGTCACGTGGCTAAATTGTACACCAAAAGGATGTGGGTTTGCTTCCTGGTCAGGTCACATACCTAATTTGCAGGTTCAATCCTTGGTTGGCGGGGATGTGGGGGAATGGGGGTCGGTTACAGGACACACTGATCAATGTTTCCCTTTCATATCATCGATGTTTCTCTCTTTCTCTCTTAATAAAAAAATATCATTGGGTGAAGATTAATTTTTTTTAAAATAAATACTATAGCTACAGAAAACTACCTGTATTAAAACGTAGTTGTTTTATATCTGAACTAGAGGCCTGGTGCAAGAATTCATGCATGGGTGGGGTCTGGCTACCTGCCCCATTGGGGGCCTATCAGGCCAGGCCAGCAGGGGAGAGGGGTCGTGGGAGGTTGGCTGGCTGGCCATGCCCCCAATTGCGGTGGGGGAGGCCGATTGGAGGTGGGGCCAGTTGGCTGCCACAGTGCGAGTCATAGCCACCAGTCGTTCAGGTTGTTCTGGTCATTCCCCCATTCTGGTCACTGGGCTTTTATATATATAGGTACAAGGAAGGAAAATATTCCACCAAACATATAGATGCATTACCATTATTATTTTTTATAGTAAAGGCCAGAAAATGGACTTTCAATGACTAAGGACTTCTGAGAGGACTCATTAAGGGTTTCCCTTACTAATGTCAAATTTTCTGATCCTGTGGGGCTCTGATGGTGTTCTGGTACTATGTTGCTGGACACTATACTCCAGAAATTAAAAGGCCAGTGTTTCCTATATTCAATGAATCACCTTCTGGGATTCAATGAGTAGAACCAAGAAAACTGATTTTAATCATGAAACGTTAGCTAAATTGTGAAGTTTTTGTTTAAATGATGCTGGACATGGAGTCATAGATAAATATGAAATTAATCCTTCTCAAAAAAGTCCATCAAACATTTCTTTCATCTATGCGAGTTGCTTTGTTGAGAAATTTCCAACCACAGGATCATACTATATAAAGTTTGTGCCAATTATTTTTTGTAATAAGTAGCATTGAACTCATGGGACTTGATAGTAAAGTAACACTAAAGTTTATTCAAACATAAGTGTGTATTAATCTATTGACACTAAAAATGCATTGCTTGCACGCATACCTCATTGGCTTCTTTTACACATTGGCTTCTTTTACACTAAATTACATTTAAGGAGAAGCAAAGCTTACAGGGTCATATAAATCAAAACAGCATTGTAATGGCATAAAAAAAGGCATATACATCAATAGAACAGAATAGAGAACCCAGAATTAAATCTATGCTTTTATAGTAAATTAATATTTGATGAAGAATGCAAAAAGATACAGTGGGATAAAGATAGTCTATTCAATATATGCTATTGGGAAAACTGCACAGCAAAAAAAAAAAAAAAGAAATAGAGAAACTAGACTACCTTACACTGTACACAAAAATAAACTCAAAATGCATTGAGGACTTACCTTTTAGAATTAAAACCATAAATCCATAAATATCTTAGAATAAAACATAGGCAGTAAAATCTCAGACACTTTTTTCAATAGTCTATCACCTCAGACAAGGAAAATGAAAATATCTTAGAATAAAACATAGGCAGTAAAATCTCAGGCACTTTTTTCAATAGTCTATCACCTCAGACAAGAAAAAATTAAAGAAATGAAACTACATCAAACAAAAAAATTTTGCACAGCAAAGAAAATCATCAACAAAATGAAAAGACAATGTACTTAATGGGAAAACAAATTTGCCAATGACATATCTGACAAGAAGTTAATATCCAAAATTTATAAGAAACTTATAAAACTCAACAACAAAAATTACACAATCTAATTAAGAAATGGGCAAAGGACCTGAATAGATACTTCTCCAAAGAGGACATGCAGATGGCCAATAGACATATGAAAGGATGCTCAGGTCATTAATCATCAGAGAAATGTAAATTAAAGCCACAATGAGATATCACCTCACAACTGTAAGAATGGGTATCATCAATAAATCAACAAACAGCAAGTGTTGGTGAGGATGCTGATAGAAAGGAACCCCATGCACTGTTGGTGGGAATGCAGATTGGTGTAGCTGCAATGGATAGCAGTATGGAGTTACTTCAAAAAATAAAAAATGCAACTGCCGTATGTCCCCGCAATTCCACCTCTTGAAATGTATTCAAAGAAACACAAAACACTAATTTTAAAAACATATGTACCCCTATGTTCATTGCAGTGTTATTTACAATACCCAATATTTGGAAGCAGTTCAAGTGCCCATCAGTAGGTTAGTGGATAAAAAAACTATGGTACATTTACACAATGAAATATTACACAGCCATAAAAAAGAAAGAAATCTTTCCTTTTGGATGGACCTGCAGAGTATTATGCTAAGTGAAATAAACTGGTCAAAGAAAGACAAGTACCATATGATTTAACTTATATGAAATTGTAATGAAAAAATAAACTAACAAAATAGAAACAGACACATAGATAGAGAGCAGGCTGACAGCTCTTAGAGGAAGGAGGTCAGGGCTGGGTGAGAAGAGTAGTTATTAAGCAATGAAAAAACAAAAAAAAGATTCCTGGACACAGACAACAGTATGGTGATTGCCATACAAAAGGGGCTTGTGGGTAGGTAGAAGAGGGCAGAAGGAGGGATTCACAGTGATGGCAGGAGACTTGACTTGGGGTGGTGAACACACAATACAATATACAGATGAGGTAGAATTGTATACCTGAAACCTATATAATTACTAGAGGCCTGGTGCACAAAATTTGTGCATGGGAGCGGGGGGCAGTCCTTCAGCCAGGCCTGCGTCCTCTTCCAATCTGGGAACCCTCGTGGGATGTCTGGCCTAAACCAGAAGTCAGACATCCCAGGACGCTGCATGCACCAGTGACCATACTTTTCATACAGGTGAAAGGCATCTTGCTGCTGTATGGGCAGCTACATTTTTTTGCCCTGATTATAAAAAGTAGTACATAACATGATCCTTCTGAGGCAGTAGTACCATTTTTCCCATTTTATAGGTAGAAAAACTAAAGCAGAAAGAAGTTAAGTAATTGGCTTTGTCACACAGTTATAAGTGTCAGAATCAGTGCTGACCACAAAATGTGCAAGCCAGCGTCCATGAATGTCATTGTTGCATCATCCTGTTTTTTCAGTGTTAGAGTAGCTTTGCCAGGTTTTAATTTTTAAATCTAAGAGACTGTTCCCAATATATAGGGTAGGGTTCCTAGACCTGGCTGGCAATCAGGGCCGTCTGTGGAGCAACCAAAGGATGGTGCGATCGGGGGGGCCCCTGCTGGCACCCACCTTGGCTGGCAGCCTGGCACCACCTGCTGGCTGGCCCCTCCCCCCGCCACTGCCACTGGTCATCTCCCTCTTGGGGTGCAGATGCTCAATGCAGGAGCTTCCCCCGGTCAGGGGAAACTGACCAGGGGAAGCTCCTGCATTGAGCATCTGCCCCCTGGTGGTCAGTGCCTGTCATAGCAACCAGTTGTTCTGCCGGTTGTTCTGCTGTTCAGTTGATTTGCATATTAGGGTTTTATTATATAGGATATTAACTAATGTCACCCAAATAAATTTCATTAAAAATAGATACAGAGTGAGAAAAAGTTCAAGTTACATGTTGATATAGCTTTCTTGAGGAAATTATCCAAACTCTTTTCCAGTACTAGAAATTTGTTGTATTATTATTGCTCAAATTAAATCCATCATCAAAGACAAACTACAATAAAATAAATTATATCTCTCTTTGTATGTTTTGCACATCCATAGTGGCATAATAGACACCAAAAATGGCACTTATGGCATCTCTATATATATAAAAACCTAAGCATAGGTTAACAACTGGTTGACTGTTCGACCATTCAACCATTCGACCAGTAGCTATGATGCACACTGACCACCAGGGGGCAGACACTCAATGCACAGGCATGGAACATGGAACAGACTGATGAATCTCAGAGGGAAGGGGGGTGAGGCAGGGTGGTAAGAGATTAACCAAAGACCTTATATGCATACTAGCAGCCCGGTGCACGGATTCATGCAACAGTGGGTCCCTCATCCTGACCTGCAGGGATCGGGCAGAAACTGGCAGTCCAACAACCCCCAAGGGGTCCAGGAGTGCAAGAGGGCACAGTCCAGGCCGAGGGACCCCACCGGTGAATGAATCTATGCACCAGGCCTCTAGTTATAATATAATGATGAGGAACTTACTTTAAATCAGATAATGCTCTCCCCAATAAAACACCCAATGTTGGTTTTAGCTAGCTTTTCTTTAACCTTCTGGTTTGCAGCAAATATATGATACTGAAACCATGTCTGCAAATTCTTAACTAAATTAGTTTGATGGTGTCAGCTTAACAGGAGCCAAAATAGGCCTACAGCATGTGTTTATAGTCTCTGTTTCATATATGTAGTAAGCAGAGGATCTATTGAAGTTCATTATCTTATCACTCCTGAAGAAGATTGTACTTCAATGTCATTGCAAATGTTACTGACAGGTCATGATGGAGAAGACAGCTTCTGAATATCAGAGGGCTGTTTCTAAATCTGTCAATTCTTCACTTTTACAAAAAACAAATTGTGAAAACATTTTTGTAATTTAGGAAAACACACAGGTCTGTATCCATTTATACGTTTAAATTTAAATCCTTATCTTCAATTCTAGAGGCCCGGTGCATGAAATTCTGCACGGGTAGGGTCCCTAGGCCTGGCCGGCGATCAGGGCCAGTCTGTGCAGTGATCAGCGGGGCAATCAGGGGGCCCCTGCTGGCCCCCGCCTTGGCCTGCCTGGCACTGCCCACTTGCCACCCTGCCCTCTGCCTCTGCCGCCAGTCACCTCCCTCTGTGGGGCGACCAGTGGGGCAATTGGGTGGCCCCCACTGGCACCCACCTTGGCTGGCCTGGGGCCTGCAGGCTTGGGGCAGCTCCTGCTTAGAGCATCTGCCCCCTGGTGGTCAGTGCATGTCATAACAACCAGTTTTTCCACTGGTCATTCTGACGTTTGGTCAATTTGCATATTAGGCTTTTTATTATATAAGATATGTGTAGAAAGTTATAAATTGTACATGAGAACTGTTATTGCATTTGGAATAATCTTTACATTGAACTGTATATAAATAATCTTTACAATCAACAAATATAAGTAAATTTCACTTATATATCAACTAGAGGCCCAGTGCACAGATTTGTGCACTGGTGGGGTCCCTCAGCCTGGCCTGCAGGGATCGGCCAAAACCAGAAGTCCTACATTCCCCAAGAGATGTAATATTGCGTGAAGCGGCAGGCGGCCTAGGTGAAGCCCAAGTCTGGGCTGTGTGCTGCGCTGCTCCCACTCATCGTGGCCCCGCTGCGCCTCCCACCGTCGCCAAGGTCCTGGCCCAAATGGGGGAGGGATGCACAAGGGGAGTGTCTGATGGAGAGGCTTGTGCCGCCACAGTGGCGCTCACTAGCTCTGAGTCAGGTGTCTGGCACCCGTTGGTCAGCTGAGTGGTGCTCCCGCTGTGGGAGCGCACTGACCACCAGGGGGCAGCTCCTGTGTTGGGTGTCTGCCCCCTGGTGGTCAGTGCATATCATAGTGACTGGTCGTTCGGTTGTTCGTTTGGTTGCTTAGTCTTTTATATATATAGACTAGAGACCCGGTGTATGAGATTTGTGCATGGGGGGGGGGTCCCTCAGCCTGGCCTGCACCCTCTCAAATCCAGGATCCCTGTGGGATCAGGTCTAAACTGGCAGTCAGACATCCCTCTCATAATCTGGGACCCCTGGCTCTTAACAGATTGCCTGCCTGCCTGCCTGCTTGATCGCCCCTAACCACCTCTGCCTGCTGCCCTGATGCCCCTAACTGCTCCCCTGCTGGCCTGATTGCTCCTAACCACCTCTGCCTGCTGGTCTGATCACCCCTTAACTGTTCCCCTACCAGCCTGATCGCCCCCTAACTGTGGCCCTGCCGGTCTGATCGCCCCCTTACTGCTCCCCCCTGCTGGCCTGATCGCCCCTAACTGTCTCTGCCTCCACCCCTGCCACCGTGGCTTTTTCCGGAAGGACATCCAGAAGATGTCCAGTCTAATTAGCATATTACCCTTTTATTAGTATAGATGTTAAAAAAAATGCATAGCTTCACTCAAGTCAATAATGAGATTCATTCACAGTTGCCAGAAGCTGGTGAATCAAGTATAAGGAGCATCATCCCCAGTTCAAAGGAATAGAACATTTTCAATCCTTCACGTATACAAAGACATTTGTTTTATAAAAAGTGGACATTATGTTAAATTTCATTTTTATTCCGCTTCCTCACCTTTTTAAAAACAACGACTTTCCCAAATACTGATTTTCTATATTATAAAGGCAAATTATTTAAAGGGTATTCTATCATACTTATTACAAATTTTATTTTATTATTCAAGATGTTGGTATGTACAAATAGAAGGCATGTGATCTAATGGTCCAGCTTCAGCATTGATCAACCTACCGATGCAATGTCTTGTTGCTGTCACTATACTGATCTCTTCAGGCTTCTACAGTTTGGAACAACTGTTTAGCTTGTGTTTATTATTGCTGGCCATTGTACAGTACAATGAAGGGATTTATAGTCACAAAGGATTTGTACACTTTGAGTTACTGATGTGCTAATATTTCTTTTTATGCTGTCCTTGATGAAGAACTTTGTGTTTTAAAGAATGATTTCAAAAGGAGAATTGGTCATTTTTGGGTACTAAGTAACTTTTTGCCCAACAAACCTGTTTGAGCTGAAAAATCTTAAAAATGAACATGTTAAAAAATAACTTTTACCTTTGATATAGGAAAAGATTGTTGGTAGTTAGCAAGTGCAACAATTGTAGTTGAAAATATATATAATTTTTTGCAAATAAACTATATGTTGACTCTCATTTTTTCCCATGCAGTTTGTTTTTATTTTTCCATTTGTTATTGCTTAATGGGCACTTTCACTTGTAAGTTAGGAAACCACTTGTGGACTTAATGAAACTCAAATAAGATTGTCTAGGAATACTAGTATAAGTATTACAAATAGTGAAAATGTTTTCTTTTTAATGAAGTATATATGCTGAATTCAATTTTATTAGGAAGAATTGTGTATTACCTGTAAAGAACTAGTCTGTTCTTTCCAGCTTAAGTCTTCCTAGCCATCTATAGCTGGTTTCCAACATTTGTTTATACCCAACTATAACTTTTCAATTAGTATCTATCTATCTATCTATCTATCTATCTATCTATCTATCTATCATCTATCTATCTATCTATCTATCTATCTATCTATCTATCTATCATCTGTCATTTATAACACATGGCTCAGTCTGGTTGATTTGAAGAGAGGTGCCCTAAACTTTATTTGTGTTAGCAAAAATGATATATTGAACTGTGGCTCTGTGTATGCCTATTTGTGGTTTAACAAATGACAGAATACAGAATACTTAAAAATTTGGTACTGGAAATGTATTTTTGTCTAGTTTATGTTTAAAATTTCCAGATATAATAAGAGCACAATTTACAAGCAGTTTCCAGATCTCCATAAAGTAATGAAATCATTTGTGAAATGACCTTTTACTAATGCATCTTTGAAAATTGAGTTGTGCTGTATTCTGCCACCTTTTCTCCCTTTATAAAACTACGAGAGGGTCCCTCGGCCTGGCCTGTGGGGAATCAGGCCGAAACCAGCTCTCTGACAGACCCTGAGGAATCATGGATTGAGAGAGGGTGGTGCTCGGGTGACGCACCTCGGAATTGGGCTCCCTCCTCTCTGGTTCTGGGTGTGTCACCCTAGAACCGCAGCTGCCAAGTCACTGCAGCTTGTCAGCTCCTGTGTTGAGCATCTGACCCCTGGTGGTCAGTGCGCATCATAGCTACCGGTTGGA
>NW_005369934.1:1799794-1802611 GCF_000412655.1 Myotis brandtii | reverse complement strand
GTAGTTCACCTGATACTAGCTGTTGACAACTGAATCCTGTGTCCTAGAATTTAAATAGTTCAAGACTTTTGTTATAATCCACTATTATTTGAAACATCCATTAATGTTAATAGTATTTTTGTTAGTTTAATGAAAAAATGAACTTTTATATAAAACATACAGATAAAACCAGGGGGGAAAATACAACAAAAAAAGTATCTTCAATATTTTATTCATAAGAATTTTTAGAATAATCAGGAAAATTGTAATATTAATTAGGTGTTGGAGAATCTTAAAGGATTACTGTTAATGTTTCTTATTGGTTACAGTTATGTTTTTGGTGAGTTCTTATCTTATGAGATACACACTTAACTGTTTCCTGATGAAATTAAATAATGTCTGGAATTTGATTCAAAATATTCCAGTGGTAGTGTTGGGGTGAGGCAAACAGTGGTTGGTAAAAATGTAAATAAAACAACACTGTCTTCAATAATCTAGGGCAGTGGTCTGCAAACTGTGGCTCGCGAGCCACATGCGGCTCTTTGGCTCCTTGAGTGTGGCTCTTCCACAAAATACCGACTTCTGTGCATGGGCCACGAAGTTTCAATTGCACTGTATGTGCGCGCCCGCACGTGGTATTTTGTGGAAGAGCTACACTCAAGGGGCCAAAGAGCCACATGTGGCTCGCGAGCCGCAGTTCGTCTACCACTGATCTAGGGGGTTAATACCTGAAGGTTCACTGTACTATTCTCTCTACTCTTTATGTGTTTATTTTCCCAATAAAAACTTGAAAATAATAGTAATTCACAACTTCCCTTCAAAATTGTTCAACTGAACCATCATCTCAAACTGGGTGATTGAGGTTTCTCTCTTTTTTTAAATCTTTATTGTTGAAAATATTACAGATGTTCCCTTTGTTTGTTTCTTTGTGGGGTTTTTTTCCCATTGACCCCCTCTACCCTGCAACTGCCCTTCCCAGGCCTTCACCACTCTGTTTTCTGAGTCCATGCGCTATGCATATATGCATATAAGTTCCCTGGCTCATCACTGCCCCCCCTCACCCCCTGTCCCTGCCTCCCCTCTGAAATTCCTAAGAGGTTTCTCTTATCCACACTTTCCTAGTTATGTGCTGTAGATCTGACCAGATCCACACTCATCAATGACCCTACCTGTCCTTTCTTTTACTTTATGATGTAACATTTGATTTCCCAAATACACTACTCTGTTCTAACCATATTTCCTGCCCACACAACTTTGCATGTTATTCCACCCCTGTTCCATGTGTCTGTTCTTCCTCTAATTCCTTCAAAAGTGAGCCCAGCTCTCACTTAGCTAAATCTTGATTTAGCTAAACCTCAAAAAATATAGCTACAGAGTTATGCATCCTTAAGTTGCAGCTCTACTTTGCATTATTTTTATTGCTATAGTTAATCATACACTGTATTTTATCAGTTTATACATCTTACCAAAATATTCAATATTTCATTGAATGTGTATAATTGCTTAATCTTATTTCTAATTACATTTCATTTATCTACTTTTGTTTATTCTCCACTTCATCATTATTTCCTGGTTTTTATTCATGTTATGCTGTTACAATGTATTTTTAAGGCTATCAAATTATTTGGTACATTTTGGAGAAAGTAGAAATGAGCAAACAAATAATCTTCCTTATTAATTTTTAAATATTTGAGAACAGCTAATACCTCTTGTTGACTTTTCTATACCCAGCAATAAAGCTGTGTTCAATGGAATTGGAAAGAAAACAAAATTAAAAAAGAAGTTGATAGTATGTTTTCCATAAGAGCACAATGAGAGAAAATTGCTGGAATTATCCAATTTAGAAAACGCATTAAATTATTTCTAAAACTTTACTTTATATTTTGCATTTTAAGGTAATTTCAATGTATAAAGTTGTTACTTTTTCTTACATGGAACTAGATATATTTTCTTCATTTGGAACCTAGTTATGATCACCATAATTTTCATTGACTACAATTGCATAATATTATTTTTGTTGTCATTATTTTGCCTTAAAAACAACTATTTAAGAGTTATAATGCTAGACCAAAGTATATATCACTCCATAGTTCGCTTTTCATTTGAAAAATCATAAAGTATCACGAGGATACTTTTGTACATATGCTAATTTACAAACTAACTATAGTTTTCATTTTAAACAATTCAATGTTTTTTATTGTGGTGAAATGGATAATCAACATATAAAAAGTAATGGGAAAGATGAAGATATAAATTCTGCTCCTCAGTGTTTTTATATAATTTAAATTCTCTTTAAATAATATCCCTGAATTATAAACCATTATAACTGTGGACTATAAAATCTAAGCAAATTTGTTAAAATTCATAAATTTTCAGAATGGTAGTATGCCATATGCAAATATGTTTTATGCAGTACCTCTTTATGGTAGCATTCAGTCTAAACTTCAGTATAGCTACTAGGTCACATTCAGGGTATTAATTGGCACAGATACACTTGTAAAATTACTCATTGGAAGAGACTCTGGTGGCTTTCAGATCATCATTCAACAAGAAAATAAAAAATCCCAATGTGAAAGATCCTTCTTCAAGCCTGCTTCCAACTCCTTCTACAAAATCATCCTGGAGGAAGATATAGATGAAGCCAGGGAGGCTCCCCCTAATTGCTCTGCTTCCCTCCTTACTAGTTAGGAGTGGGAGATGATGGCTTTTATTCCAAACTTACTGTTGCTAAATTCAAGGTTCATAGTCCCTTGCTGTAAATCGTTAGTGTGTTTAGATTGCAAGGGTTTATCTGAATCTTTGACCCTTGACTTATTCATAATGAGTGTGGTTTGGATT
>NW_005369934.1:1798700-1799757 GCF_000412655.1 Myotis brandtii | reverse complement strand
CCATCTCATGAGAGACCTAAAACATTTAATATCATCTCTTGTGCACTGTATTGAATCCAAGGGATTTTGTATGGTTATCTAAGGTCAATCCATAAAAATAAAAACAAAAACCTTACAAGTAAAAAGAAACAGGTAAAGTTAATTGATAATATACTATATTTAACTCATATGTTCAAATACTAACCTACTTTAATTTTGGACATTAATTTCAGATCAAATATAGCTTTATTTAAAAAAACTAAAGAAAAAAAATTTATCCGCCACCCACTAAAAAGAGAAAACCCTGTAACGTTTTCATCTTGAGGTGGTGTGAGATGTTCAAAGGCTGTTAAATCGCGTTGTTTACCCATATCTTCAGAAAAAAATCACTTCTACTGTCGTGATAAACAACCTGCTTCCCTGTTTATAATGGTCTGGCCCTCTAGCAACTTCAGCGTGAAATTATAGCTAATTTGCCTACAAATGTCAGGTGGTCATAATAATCTGGCATATATATATATATATATAGTTAAATATATAGCTAATTTGCCTACAAACGTCAGGTGGTCATAATAATCTGGCATATATATATATATATATAGTTAAATATATAGCTAATTTGCCTACAAATGTCAGGTGGTCATAATAATCTGGCATATATATATATATATATAGTTAAATATATAGCTAATTTGCCTACAAACGTCAGGTGGTCATAATAATCTGGCATATAGTTAAATATATATATGCAGTTAAATATATATATGTGGTTAAAATCTCACAAGAGGTATTTTTAAAGGCAATATGACTGTATGACTGCTAGGGATAAAATTCTGAGGTAATATATATCCTACCACCTTAAACTATTTGAGGAGTAATTAAGAAAATTTTACTTTATAAGTGTATTTGTTCTATTCACTTGTAATTCAAACTTTTTACAATTCTACTTATTCTGCTTATGCTTAATCTGAATATGTATCCAATTCTCAGGCTAAATAGCAAAATATGTGGAGCAAATTCTAACTATTGTAATAATTATCTATACTAATAGAAGGGTAATATGCTAATTAGACTGGAA
>NW_005369934.1:1797232-1798286 GCF_000412655.1 Myotis brandtii | reverse complement strand
ACGGGAGATAATGACCTGCTGGCTTAGGCCCACTCCCGGGTGGCAGAGGGCAGGCCCAATCCCTAGGTGCAGCCCCTGGTTGGGCTCAGAGCAGGGCCAATTGGGGAGTTGGGGCGCCGCACCTGTTATGCACAGAGCAGGACAGATCGGGAGGTTGTGATGCCACCCATAGTCATGCTCAGGGTAGGGCCGTTTGGGGGGGTTGGGGCACCGCCCCCTGTCACACTCAAGGCAGGGTCGATGGGGAGGTTGTGGCGCCACCCCCTGTCATGCACAGAGCAGGGCCGATCAGGGGGTTGGGGCGCTGCCCCCTGTCACGCACAGAGCAGGGCCCATCAGGGGGGTTGGGGCTCCATACCCTGTCATGCACAGAGCAGGGCCGATCAGGGGGTTGGGGCGCTGCCCCCTGTCACGCACAGAGCAGGGCCCATCAGGGGGGTTGGGGCTCCATACCCTGTCATGCACAGAGCAGGGCCGATCAGGGGGTTGGGGCGCTGCCCCCTGTCACGCACAGAGCAGGGCCCATCAGGGGGGTTGGGGCTCCATACCCTGTCATGCACAGAGCAGGGCCGATCAGGGGGTTGGGGCGCTGCCCCCTGTCACGCACAGAGCAGGGCCCATCAGGGGGGTTGGGGCTCCATACCCTGTCATGCACAGAGCAGGGCCGATCAGGGGGTTGGGGCGCTGCCCCCTGTCACGCACAGAGTAGGGCTGATAGGGGAGTTGGGGCACCGACCCCTGTCACACACAGAGCTGCAGGGCGATCAGGGGGGTTTTGCGCTGCCCCTTGTCACACTGCTCCAGGGGCCAGGAGGCCTTGAGGCTCCCCTGATCCCAGTGCTCAGAGGCCTCACAGCTCCGCCTGACACCGGGGTAGTGAGGCCTCATGGCTCCGCTGATCCCGGTGCCAGGAGGCCTCATGGCTCCACTGATTCTGGTGCCAGGAGGCCTCGTGGCTCCGCTGATCCCAGGTTCGGGAGGCCTCGCAGCTCCGCTGATTCTGGTGCTGGGAGGCATATTACCCTTTTACTATATAGGATAGAGGCCTGGGGGC
>NW_005369934.1:1794113-1796724 GCF_000412655.1 Myotis brandtii | reverse complement strand
GCAAGCTCAGAGGCCGGCAGCGGCAGGCAGGGAACATTGGCTTCCTTTGTCACTGGAGCAAGCAAGCCTCCCTGTTCACTTCAGTGCCTGGCTGCCGGCCGCCATCTTGGTTGGCAGTTAATTTGCATATCGCCCTTATTAGCCAATGGGGACGGTAGCGAAGTTACGGCTAATTGCCATGTTTCTCTTTTATTAGATAGGATAATCAGATTCCTCCTCAATCTGTCTTTTCACCAATCTGACCACCAATAGCACTATATCACAGTGAATCAACCATATTTCAACGAACCATAATGTCAGATATGCTACTTAGTCTCAACACCATGTACTTCTTTGTCCAATCAGAGATTAGAGCATCATTCTGCTAATTCAAACTTAATGGAATTTTAATCTTACCAACACATGTAACCACTTAATTCTTTACCTTATTTTGACTGGGGTCAGAACAGCTTTAGTACGTCATCAATTTTCCCTATTCTTTAGTCTAAAATGTGAAGACAAAAAAATTGTCAAATGGCGCACATCCAAAGCATTTTAAATAGTTGGGTAATTGTGCTTTATAAACAGGGTAATTTTACAAGCGAGAGGCTCTGTATTATTAAAACTTAGAACATCTTTATCTAGGAAAAAATTTGTTATGCCCATTAGACCATATAAGTCAGCACAATATGTATAAATTGTTTAAAGCAGACTTGAAAAAATTCAGCTATGTCAAATGGAAAGATCATAAAAGAGTTTCAAATTCTTTATGCCTGTATGATTTGTACATTAAAAGAAAAAAGTGTGAGACTGACACTCACAATGTCTTTTCACATTTATAGTTTTATCTTTTCATTGTTCCTTTTTTTGTCTCTTGTGCTTTATGGTAAAATGCAGAATGGAAGTAAAAATGTCTAAGAATCACAAGCCATGTGTTCTACCCACACCATTAATTAGTCAAATTTGTGAAAATCCTATTAACTCATTTGAGCTTCATTTTCCTTTATATTTAATTAAAAACATTAATAATATGCATACAACTACCTTTTCTTTAATATTCTTGACATTTTGGGGATCCTGGATTAAAGGAAAAGACCATATTGAAGTGGTAGCCTCCAGGCTACCTGCTATCTACATCATAGGAACTGATAAATAAATACAATAAACCGATTTGTTAGTTGAATGAGTTAAAGGGTAGATGCAGCTTAATGGAATCATCACCAACTTATAAAGACAGAACTTGCATATCCACAGAAACAATGATGGGATTCAAAGGACACTAGAACATTTATCTGTAGATACAGTGTTAAACACTGTTGCCTTTCATATAAAAACTATCTCCATAGTTTACATGTATGTTCTTAGAATTTCAGAATAATTTTCTGTTAAGTCACAGTCATGGTCCCATCATAATCATATGAATTAAAGTCATTTTAATGAACCTCAATCTCTATCTTCTAAAATGGACATCACAGTTATAATTTATAAAAAGAATCACACTGGTGTAGAATGCTGTAATTAGGTGTATAATAAGAGCACAATTTACAATGCATCCTACAGAGGACTAGCTGCCTACTATGATTTAACTAGACTTGGGCCAATGTGCAGCCCCCAGTGCCATTTATGAATTAATCAGGTGCACAAGTACCACCGAGGAGTCTTCACACCGAGTGAGTTAATCTCCTAAGGGATATAATATTTAAAAAGCCCTATGAAATTCATTAGTAGAAACTATATCTTCCTATTTTTAATTTAAATATATAATACCAAAAGAAACAACCTATTCCAAGCTATCACAGTACTTGAATTAGGGTCATTGTAATGCAGAAATTACTAAATTATTTTGTTAGTTTCTGAAAAAAAATGCATAACTTGTAGCCATTATAGAAATTCCGGAACTAAAAGAAATGTGGGGGAAAAAATGCTTTCTTGATATACCTACTAATGTATTCAACACACATATACCTTCCAAACTTGCAAAAAGAAACACAACATCAATGCTTATTTCATCCTGAAGTCAACAAAAAATGTTGTTAAAATGATTCCCTTGCATGTACCAACTGAGGAATCTCAGAGGGAAAGGGGGAGGGAGGAAGAAAAGATTAACCAAAGAACTTATATGCATACTAGAGAACCAGTGCACAACTTCGTGCATTGGGTGTGGGGGAGAGTCCCTCAGCCTGGCCTGCACCTTTTGGCAGTCTGGGAGCCCTCGGGGGATGTCTGACTGACCTGACATCCTTAGCACTGCTGAGGAGGCGGGCCTGTGGCTGAGCGGTGGTGCTCCCTCTGTGGGAGCACACTGACCACCAGGGGGCAGCTCCTGGGTTGAGCATCCGATGCCCCCGGGTGGTCAATGTGCATTATAGCTACCATTCGGTCAATTTGTATATTACCCTTTTATTATATAGGACTAGAGGCCCAGTGCACAAAAATTTGTGCACTCAGGGGGGTGGGGTCCCTCAGCCCAGCCTGTGCCCTCTCGCAGTCTGGCACCCCCCTCAGGGGATGACCATTTGCTGGCTTAGGCCTGCTCCCTGGGGGATTGGGCCTAAGATGGCAATCAGATATCCTTCTGGCAGCCCGGCAGCCCTCGGGGGATGTCTACTTGCCAGCAGGGAGCAGGCCTAAA
>NW_005369934.1:1792698-1793728 GCF_000412655.1 Myotis brandtii | reverse complement strand
CCAACCTCTCCTTTTTTTCTTTTTTTTTATTCTGGGATTTATCTACCTTCTATTGCTGTCACTGGAGCTGAGACCCGGCTCCAGCTTGAGGCCTTGGCTGCTGAAAGCAGGTATCTGGGGTTTGTTTGGCTTCTATAATTGAAACATAGTTGCTTTTGGACCTGTTGCTTTCAGGCTCAGAGCCGGGCCACGGCAGGCGGGGAACCTTGGCTTCCTCCATTGCCGGGGCAACCAAGCCTCATGCTCGCTTCAGCTGCGTGGCTGCTGGCAGCCATCTTGTTTGGAAGTTAATTTGCATATTGCTCTGATTGGCCAATGGGAAGCATATCGGAGGTATGGTTAATTACCCTATTTGTCTTTTATTGGATAGGATATGTATAACCCATGGACACAGACAATAGTGTGGTGAAGGTCTGGCGGGGAGGTTCAGGATGGAGGGGATCAATGGGGGAAAGAAGGAGAGGCACATGTATTACTTTCAACAATAAAAATAATTTTTTTAAAAATGACCCTCTTGCTTAATTCCAGCCAGTGTCAATATTGTAAGGCTTAACTATTATCAGCTTTGAAATTGAACCCAAAATTGCACAAGGTTGTAAAAGGTCACTCATTCTTTAGCCTAGCTATCTTAGAAATACTTTTTAACGCTTTCAGGCAGAGTGGGTAATATAAAAGTTCCAGTACTGACTTCAACTTGAGACAAAGATACACTTTAGGAGGAATTAGTCTGTAAAGTGTGTTAAGTTTGACATTCATGATGTCCCCATTATTAAATAGATACTGATATGTACTGATTTTCTTATATCTCTTAATAACGATGATGGCCTTTCCTTTAAATATTGGCTTTCCATGCTGAAAGCACACGCAGGGGAATGTCATTCCCAGTCTTTCTGCTGTTAGGGTCAGTTTGCATATTACCCTTTTACTATATAGGATAGAGGCCTGGTGCACGGGTGGGGGCCGGCTGGTATGCCCTGAAGGGTGTCCCGGATCAGGGTGGGGGTCCTGCTTGGGTGCCTGGCCAGCCTGG
>NW_005369934.1:1788835-1792661 GCF_000412655.1 Myotis brandtii | reverse complement strand
ATATGTATATATCATGATATATATATATGTATATCGTTATATATTTTATGATGCCAGACACAGACTGTAGCAGGCTATAGAGTTTTTAAAAGAGGGAAGTTGAAATATCTTTTCTACATTGGGCTTTAAACATTGGTGTGTGATCATGGCCATCAAATGTATATATTTTGGTTCATAGTGATATAGTTAGTGTTATAACCAATTTATTATCTGACTCATTGTCCTTAGGCTCCATTGCATCATTCTATTGTAATGATTTGCACACCAGATAATCCTATTATGGGAAGAACACATTGTTTTTCATGTAATTTTGTTCTATTTAAAAAGTCGTATTCAGCCACAGTCAATGTTCTCAGTGGTTAGAGCATCAGCCCATGCACAAAAGTGTCTCAGGTTCAATTCCTGGTCAAGGGCACCACCTGGGTTGCAGGTTAAGTCCTGGCCCCTGTCAGGGTGCATGCTGGAGGCAATCAATCAATGTGTCTCTCTCACAGTTATGTTTCTCTCTCTTTCTCTCTCTCCTTCCCCTCTTTCTCACACCTCCTTACACTCTCTCTAAAAAAATCAATGGAAAAAATATCCTCAGGTGAATATTAATAAAAAAATAAAAAGCCATATTCAGCCAAATTTTTGTGGCCATACAAAAGTTAATAACGTAAAGATACAATGCCACCACCCTTAACCTTATTTACCATCCCAGCTTAAGGAAGAAAGCTTATTCCAATGTGATGTTTGTTTGTTTTTGTTTGTTTGTTTATAATTAAACAATAAAAATTTAATTTAATATACCTGATCCATTCTTTCCAGAATTTTTTTTTAATTTAAATTCTTTTTTTGTTAAAGTATTACATCAGTCTCCCCTTCCCAGCACCCAGCACACCCCACTACTGTCTGTGTCCATTGGTTATGCTCATATGTATGCATACAAGTCCATTGGTTGATCTCTTACCCTCCCTCCCCACCCTCCCCTGCCTTCCTATTTAGTTTGGATGGTCTGGTCGATGCTTCTATGTCTCTGACTCTATTTTTGTTCATCAATTTATGTTCATTATATTCCACAAATGAGTGAGATCATGTGATATTTATCTTTCTCCAGCTAGCTTATTTTGCTTAGCATAATGCTCTCCATGTCCATCCATGCTGTTGCAAATGGTAAGAATTCCTTCTTTTTTATAGCAGCATAGTATTTCATTGTGTAGATGTACCACCGTTTTTTAATCCACTCATCTGCTGATGGTCACTTAGGCTGTTTTGAAATTGTAGCTATTGTAAATTGTGCTGCTATGAACATAGGGGTGCACATACCCTTTCTGATTGCTGTTTCTGTTTTCACAGGATATATTCCTAGAAGTGGGATCACTGGGTCAAATGGGAGTTCCATTTTTAGTTTTCTGAGGAAACTCCATACTGTTCTCCATAGTGGCTGCACCAGTCTGCATTCCCACCAGCAGTGCATTAGGGTTCCTTTTTCTCCGCATCCTGGCCAGCACTTGTCCTTTGTTGATTTGTTGATGATAGCCAGTCTGACAGGTGTGAGATGGTATCTCATTGTCATTTTGATTTGCATCTCTCGGATGATTAGAGACTGAGCATGTTTGCATATGTCTCTTGGCCTTTGGTATGTCTTCTTTCAAAAAGTGTCTATTTAGGTCCTTTGCCCATTTTTTGATTGGGTTATTAATCTTCCTTTTGTTAAGTTGTATGAGTTACCTGCAAATTTTGGAGATTAAACCATTATGGGAGATAACATTGGTAAATACGTTCTCCCATGCAGTGGGCTTTCTTGTAGTTTTGTTGATGGTTTCTTTTGCTGTGCAGAAGATTTTATTTTGATGTAGTCCCATTTTGTTTATTTTTCTCCTTAGTTTCCATTGCCCTAGGAGCTGCATTGGTAAAGATATTGCTATGACAAATGTCTGATATTTTGCTGCCTATGGATTCTTCTACGATTTTTATGGTTTCCCATCTTATGTTAAGTCCTTTATCCATTTTGAGTTTATTTTTGTGTATGGTGTGAGTTAGTGGTCTAGTTTCATTTTTTTTGCATGTATCTGTCCAATTTTCCCAACACCATTTTTGAAGAGACTGTCTTGACTCCATTGTATGTTTTTGCCTCCTTTGTCAAATATTAATTGAGCATAATGGCTTGGGTTGATTTATTCAACTGTAGAAATTCTGATAAGTAAAAACCAGTCATATCATTAAAAGTACCACTTAATACTACAAATATTAATAGCTATTAATGGCACCATTTAATACATCAAGTCTCAAAGAACCGAAATAAGATATAAAATCATATTTGTGCATATCAAAAACTAGTGTCTGACTGCACAGATTCGTGTACATTGAAAGGAAATTAATTAGAAGAAATATTTTAATATCGCTATTCAACCTTTCTCTATAATAGAAGCATCAACCAAATTCACAATTGACAATGACAAATCAAAACACACACATGTGATTGGCACCAGCGAGAGCTTTGTATGTATTGCACATGGGTGAGTCAACTTAGCCTTTTATAGATATAGAATAAACTTGCTTAATTAGACCTGCTTTCTGATTTAGCTAAACTTTTTCCAGCCCAGTGAAGCACCTCAACTTTTCTTTCAGGTAATTGTTAGCAACACAGTAGTAAATATCAACACAAAGCAGATTATTATTGTGGATCATGCAGGGAGAACAAAGGGTAAAATATTTCACTGCAGCAGTGTTTGACTATATTCTGTGCAGTGAGAAAACCTGAAGTCATTTTCAAGGTCCACCATTTCTTACTTCTTTTCAGTCGGGTTCAGTTTCTACACTTTCTAAATCTCCATTTTCTGGCTAATGAAAAGAAAATAGGATTCCACCAATCTCCTATCTACCTACTCCAGGACTTCTGTGAGGATCAAATGAGATAAGGCATGGGAAAATGCTTTCACAGACATTTGGTTAAAGTGTAAAATGTTTGCACCTGGCTATAAAGCAAGTCATGTTCCTTGGCTGAAGAACCTCCAAGGAGGCTAGTCCCTAGTGGGAGGAAGCAGACATTGCTATGTGACATCATTACCCAGTTCCCACAGTGACCATTTCTGGGCTAGGCTGGGCTGTGGTGGCCACATTTTGTGCCAGGGGGTCTTGGCAGCATTGGCTGCGATGTGGTGGGCTGTGGCTCTGGGGTGGTGGCAGGACCTGTGTCACACTTAGGGGAAGCCAAGTGTTGCTTTGTGGGTGCCAGGTCCATGGTGCCATTTACTGTTAAATGGCCTGTTGCTAGGGAGAGGAAGCCAGGTGTTGCTACGTGACATCATAACCTGGAGCCCACAACCACCATTTCCAGGCGGTGCTGGGCTATGGGCTGCATTTTGTGCCATGGGGTCTCAGCAGCATTGGCTGTGATTTGCTGGGCTGTTGCTCCAGGGTGGTGGCGGGGCCTGTGTCCCACTTGGAAAAAGCCGAGTTTTGCTTTGTGGGTGCCAGGTCCATGGTGCCGTTTCTTTTTAAATGGCCAGTGTGCATCACGGCAGCTCCTGTGTTGAGCATCTGCCCCCTGGTGGTCAGTATGCATCATAGCAACCAGTCAGATGGTCGGACACTTAGCATATTAGCCATAGATAGATAGATAGATAGATAGATAGATAGATAGATAGATAGGGAAAATTGTATGGTGTGTTTTGAATTTTAAAAAAAAGACACTTTCTCAGCAGTATAAAGTTTGAGTTCTTCTCTAAGTCTGTGATATTGACCTATGCTGTATAACTAACTCCAGTCATTGTATTGAGTTTTATTTATATAATTGCTAGAGGCCCGGTGCACAAAAATTTGTGCATTCGGGGGGGGGGGTCCC
>NW_005369934.1:1782606-1787864 GCF_000412655.1 Myotis brandtii | reverse complement strand
GGAGGGGTGAGGTGTGGTCAATTTGCATGTTTCTCTTTTATTAGATTAGATCAGTCAAAAATAAACATCTACACAACAATTTTTGGTCTTTAAAAAGATTATGAAAATTGGGCCAAACTAGATTTGAGCCCAACTCAAAACTTGGCACTTGTTTGTTACCTATATTAATTACCACAAACTTTTTTTCTAAGTACCTGCCATACTTACTTTTCTTTTCCTTTTTATTGAATTTATTGGTGTAACACTGGTTAACAAAATTATACCGGTTTCTGGCACACAATTCCATAACACATCATCTTTACACTGTATTGTGTATTCACCACCTCAAGTCAAGTCTCCTTCCATCACCATTTATCCCTTTTTATCCTTATGCACCTCCCCCTACCCACCCCTCTCCCTGGAATCAACAAACTGTCAATTAATATTTTGCTTATTTTTTGGTTTGCTCAATAGCTTCACCCCTCTCCCAGCCTCCCAACCCACCTCCTAACAGATGACAGCTTGCTTTCCATCTATAACTGTTGCTATTTTGCTTGTTAGTTCATTTTGTTCATTATAGTCCACATATGAGTGAAATCATATGGTACTTGTATTTTTTTGACTAGCTTATTTCACTTAGCATAATGCTTTCTAGGTCCATCATCTTATCCCAATGAGTAATATTTCCTTATTTTTGCCTTGGCCAGGTGGCCCAATTGTTTGTAGCATCATCTCATACAACAAAAGGTTGCGGAATTGATTCCCTGTCAGGAAGTGTAGAGAAGGCAACCTATTGATGTTGCACTTGCATCAATGTCTCTCTCCTCTCTCCCTTCCTCTCTCTAAAATCAATTTTTAAAAAAATTTGGGTGAGAATAAAAAAATTCCTTATTTTTTATGGTTGAGTAGTATTCCATTGTGTATATGTACCACTGCTTTTTTATCCACTTATCCACTGATGGGCACTTGGGTTGCTTCCAAATCTTGGAAATTCTATATGATAAAAGCTTAATATGCAAATTGTCCCCTCGGGCAGTCATTGGACTGGGAGACTGGGAGTTTGACCACTCGCTATGACGTGCACTGACCACCATGGGGCAGTGTGGAACATGGGTGTCAGTGATGTGGCGCTAGCAGCAGGAGGCAGTGGAGGCTTGCCAGCCCCAATGCGCCCTGACGAGAGCAGGACTGCGGCAGGATGGTGGAGCAGGTGAGCAGGCAGCGCCAGGCTAAGGCGGGTGCAAGTGTGGGGCCCGATTGCCCCGCAGATGGTGACCAGTGGCAGCTGTGGGGTGGCAGGCCTGCCACCCGGCTCCCAGGCACTGAGGGAGAAAGGGCAAATAGCAATGTTAAAATATTTCTTCTAATTATTTTCCTTTCAATGTGCACGTATCCTTGCACTGGGCCACTAGTTGTAAATAATCCTGCAATGGACATAGGGGTGCATATATTCTTTCAAAGTAATGTTTTGGGTTTCTTTGGATAAATCCCCAGAAGTGAAATCACTGGGTCATAAGGCTGTTTCATTTCTAAATTTCTGAGGTAACTCCATACACTATTCACAGTGTCTATACCAATGTGCTTTCCCACCAATAGAGTGTGAGGGTTCCCTTTACTCTGCATTCTCCCCAACACTTTTTGTTTGTTGATTTATTAATGACTAGAGGCCTGATGCACAAAATTTGTGCAAGTGTAGGCCTTCGCAGCCATGGCGACTGCCTCGATCCCTCCCTCCCTCCCAGCCGCAGTGGCTGCCTCAATTCCTCCCTCACAGCTGCCACAGCAGTTGCCCTGATCCTGCAGCTGGCTGCAGTCCCTCATCTGGAAGGTTGTCTGCAAGGTCATCTGGAAGGACATCTGGACGATTTGCATATTACGCTTTTATTATTATAGATAGCCACTCTGACAGGTTTGAAGTGATATCTTACTCTGGTTTTGATTTGCATTTGTCTGATGATTTGTGATGTTGAATATCTTTTCATATGCATGTGGCCATCTGTATGTCCTCTTTGGAGAAGTCTTTTGCACAATCTTTGACATCTCTGTTTCCTTAAATAGAATATTTTGACTTATATTAGTGTGTTTGTGCAGTCATTTTGTACATCATGAAATGCTGTGTAGATATATGTTGCAATTTGAATGTCCATACCTTTCCTAGATGTTATGATCATCTTCTATAAATAGTGAAATTCACACTTAAATATATTTTAATAGCACTGACTTGGTCTTAGTTTGCTTATGTAGAGCTTTACTCAATTGATAAGCAAATAAGGAAATTAAAATACTATTTTTTCTTTCACATGTGCCATAATGATAGATTGAGAGGGAGAGGTATTTAACTTTAAAAATACTGTCACAATACATGTCTCTAAAGTGAGATATTAGGATCATTAGGAAATTAAAGAGTAAAATAAGTTTTCATCTTTCTAGTAAAGGTCAAACCACTTATGGCATTGAGAGAGTCATGGAAGTGAGTGAGTGTGCTAAAGGTCAAGGATCCTTGGTTTTTAGTGTTTGCTAAAGACTAATAAACTGTGTTATTTTGAAAGTGAACCATTTACTAACTTCAAGCTTCAGTTACCTCATCTGTACAACAAGGCTACAATCAAAATCAGGTTTTTTAAAACTTTTATCCTTTGAAACTCAGGAGTCTGTAGCATAACTTAGGGGCCTCTGAGAGAAGTAACTAAAGTATCATGAGCAAAGACCTAGGTCTTCTACACATTTCAATAGCATAAGTTTTCTATTTTGAGATTCACCATATTATTTCATTTGAAATAAAAAGTTGGAGCATGGTAATGCTGTTTAGAAACCTCATGGATTAAAAGAATTAACATTATTAAAATGTCCATTCTACCCAGAGCAATTTATACATTCAATGCAATTTCTATTAAAATACCAGTAGCAAAAAAACAAACAAACAAAAAACAAACAAACAAACAGTAGCTTATTTCACAAATCACAAATAAATATTCCAAGAATTCATATGGAACCAAAAAAGATCCTAAATAGCCACAGCAATCTTGATAATGAAGAAAAAAGTGGTATGTATTACACTACCTAGTATCAAGCTATAGTTCAAGTAAATAGTAATCAAAACAGCATATACTGCCATAAAAACAGACATATAGATCAATGGAACAGAATAGAGAGCCCAGAAATAAACCTACTCCTTCATGGTAAATTCAATTCATATTTGACAAAGAAGGCAAAAACATAAAATGCGGTAAAGAGAGACTATTCAATAAATGTTGTTGGGAAAATGAGACAGATACATGCAAAATGAAACTAGATCACCAACTTACACATACACAAGAATAAACTCAAAATGAATAAAAGACTTGTAAGTGGTGAAACCATAAAAATCCTAGAAGAAACCATAGGCAGCAAAATCTCAGATATCGCTCATAGCAATGTGTTTACTGATACATTTTCTAGGACAATGGAAACTGAGGAGAAAAACAAATGGGACTACATAAAACTAAAAAGCTTCTGCACATCAAAAGAAACCACCAACAAAATGAAAAGGGAGCCCACTGTATGGGAGAATATATTTGGCAATGATACATCTGAGAAGGGGTTAATTTTCAAACTATATAGGGAACTCGTACAACTTAACAAAAGGAAGACAAACAATCCAATTAAAAAATGGGCAAAAGACCTAAATAGACACTCTCCAAAGTGGGCATACAGATGGCCAAGAGATACACGAAAAAATGCTCAAAGTCACTGATCCTTTAGAGATGAAAATTAAAACAACAATGAGGTATCACCTCATACCTGTCCAAATGGCTCCCATCCACAAATCAATAAATTACAAATGCTGGTGAAGATGTGGAGAAAAGGGAAACCTAGTACATGGCTGGTGGGAAAGCAGACTGGTATGGAAAACATTATGGAATTTCCTCAAAAAATTAAAAATGGAACTCCCATTTGACCCGTGATTCCACTTCTAGGGATACATCCTAAGAAACCCGAAACACTCATCAGAAAAAAATGTATGCACCCCTATGTTCATAGTAATTTAAAATAGCTAAGATTTGGAAATAGTCCAAGTGCCCTCAGTGGATGAGTGGATTAAAAATCTATTTACACAATGGAATACTAAGCGGCAGTAAAAAAAGAAGGAACTCTTACCATTTGCAACAGCATGGAAGGATCTGCAGAATATTATGCTGAGCGAAATAAGCCAGTCAGAGAAAGATAAGTATCACATGATCTCCTTCATATGTAGAATATAATGAACAAAATAAGCTAATGAATAAAATAGACCCTAGAACCACAGAACAGAGTGATGATTTTCAGAGGGAATGTAGGGAGGGGGGTAATAGTGGGGGGGAGTTGGCAGTGGAGACCTTAACCAGGGAACTCATATGCATATATGCATAGCCCATGGACACAGAAATAGGGAAGGCTTGGGAGGGGCAGGTGCAGGGAGCGGGGAGTCAATAGGAAAACAACAACAACAAAAAAGGGGACATGTATAATACTTTCAACCAGGGCTAAGTGCCTATGTATCTTCCCTTGACCAGGAATCAAACCAGTGACCCTTTAGTGTGCAGGCTAATGCTCTACCACTGAGCGACACCAGCCAGGGCAATATGTCATATTTTGAAGTCGCTACTAAAAAAATAGTCTTTTCTCATAAGTACCCAGAAGTGGAATTGCTGGGTCTTCTCTCTATATCTTTCTTCCAGATTATTTGTTTAAATTATTTACTTATTGCCCTAACCAGTTTGGCTCAGTGGATAGAGCGTCGGCCTGTGGACTGAAGGGTCCCAGGTTCGATTCCGGTCAAGGGCATGTACCTTGGTTGCAGGAACATCCCCAGTAGTGGGTATGCAGAAGGCAGTTGATCAATGCTTCTCTTTCATCGATGTTTCTAACTCTCTATCCCTCTCCCTTCCTCTCTGTAAAAAATCAATAAAAATATATTAAAAATATATTAAAACCCCTTACTATTGATATTTTGTACTATTTAGAAATCACTGGAATAGAGGATATACAGCGATGCAATGAACAATTCAATAAGAAATTCTGACTTAGTTCATTGCCTAGATTTTTTTTTTAGTTACTTGTAAAGACCCATTAGAAAACATTTCAAGAATATCTAGGAGAATTAATGAGAGCATCTTCTAGGGCAGAGACACTGAAAAAGAAAAGAGCGAGGTAGAGTGACCCTCCACTGATGAAACAGGTTCTTTTTTTTAATAATTTTTATTTCTTAAAGTATTGAAAAGAGTATTACATATGTCTCCTTCCCCCGCCCCCTTGACATT
>NW_005369934.1:1779482-1782536 GCF_000412655.1 Myotis brandtii | reverse complement strand
CCCCCCAAACCCTCCCCAGGCTTCCCACTGTAGTTTGACAGTCTGTTCAATGTTGCTCTGCCTCTGCATCTACCCCTGTTCATCAGTCTATACTGGTCCCCATTATCTGTCCCAACCTCACTGGAGCAGTTTCAACCTGACCAGGGCCGTCCCGACCTCACCGGGGCCATTTCACCCTCACCGGGGCCATCCCGACCTCACCGGGGCCGTGAAACAGGTTCCTGCTGACTGACTGACTGTGGAGTGGAGGGGCACGAAGAAGAGATACAGGTAATTTAGAATGGGAAATCGAAGCTACCTAAGAATTGTGGTTCCACTTTTGAAAAAAAGGAAACACATAAGTAACAGCCAGAGTTTTTTTATTATTATTATTTGTTTGTTTCTTAAGGAAAAGATATTAAGAACATAAAAGAAGCTGAAGGCAAAGAAATGATTAAATTAGTATAGCTGAAATGTTTTTATTTTTCACACTCTCTCCTAAAAGAGCAAATAAAAATTAAATATAAAATGTAACTTAAATGGATTCTAAATATTTAAATGGAAAAATATCATTATAATATATCTGGCATGTTGCCAAGACCCAAAGAGATGTGAATTACCTGTAAAATGGTGTCCCAACCATATTAAGTGTCATTCTGGGTTTGGGGTGGAGTGGGGATTTATATCACAAAAAGAAAAAGGAAACAAGAAGAGAACAAAAATATTATTTTTTTCTTTTTAGCTCAGAAGAAGTGAGGAATGGTGAGAAAACTATAGCAATAAATCGTAAATAACCTAGGCAATGAAGATCAAGTTGCAGTTACAGTTATGGGGGGACCTTGTCCAAGGCCAGATCACATTGTTGCCTTCCTCAGAATACCCCACGAAGTTTCTTCAAGACGTGGGATTTATAAACCTCCAAGGGAAGAAATCCTCCCTCAATCAATGTATTTCTTTTCTTCCTTCCTTCCTTTTTTCCTTTCTTCTCCCTTTACTTCCTTTTTCTAAGACCAGTTTGCTAAGAGAAAATAGTTGAAGTGTTCTAAGAAAACGTGTTGCTTCTCAATGTCAAAATTCCTCACACGTGTTATCTTATCATTCTGCAACATGTTTCCAATCAGCTATGAGTTGCCAGGGGTAAATGTTCTTACTATTTATCATGTTCCGTTACTTATTATGAGATTTTGTCTTACTAGCTGTTTCTTGGCTTTGCTGTCTTACTTGCTTCTAGAAAGTGAATACATTTCTTCTAGCCACCAAAACTGTATCTATGACAAATATAAAATAGTTATAATCATAGTTTTCTTGCTAAGACTTCAGTGCATTTTGGGATGTAAATATCAGTCTCATGTAGTTTCAGTTTGCAAGGCTCTCAAAATTTAAGAATTTTAGTTTCAGTTAAACATACCCCAAATAATTTTTGTGCAACAGCATTAAATTAATCATGTGCTTAAAGCTAAATTATGAAGCTATTCTTAATTTAGAGCTACTGAATATAAAAAGATTCTGTGGGAATAATATGAATAAGATTTTAATTGTTTTCTCTAGGAATAAAACGTTTTTATCAAATAAGGTAAAAACAGAAATTCTAGGCTTTACTGGGAGGCTCCATGATTGTGAATTTTAGATTTATTAAAAATGGCAACTTGTTCATTAGTTTATAATAATTTAAGACAATACATATATAAACTTAACATTTAAAAATCTCTATTAAATTTAGTGACATTGAATTATAATAACAATATCCCTTGTTTTTACCTTTTATAACAAAATATCTTGTTTTCACATATGTCTAAAGAAAATCTATTATTTCTATTGTATATTAGAAACATTCAAATTCCATAGCTAACTTTGGTAAGAATTCAATAAAGCAAAGGAGAATTTAAACAAAAATAAAATGTCATCCAATACAAAAATAAAGGAAGTTTTATTTTTAATTTTTTTCCCTGTCTTCAATATCAGCCTTAACCAGTTCTCAACTCCCTCCCTGCCCTGACCCTAACCTTCTGCCTCCATATTTTAGTACCTAAGATTGGCTTTGTCTGTTCTTAACATTGAAATAACACCTTAATATTATTAAACAGGTTTATTTAATAAAGAAAACCCCACACACCCATTATTTCTAAATGGCATTCATCCTCTCAGAAGTTTAAATAACCTGCCAGAAATGTACCCCAGCGTTGACCTTGCTTTCTTTCGTAGAGTATAAGCTTTCAATAACAAAGGTAAGTATCCTTGTAATGCTACAAGCACATAGACTTTTGGGGTTGTTGGTTGGTACATATACACACATTCCAAATGTTTCTTACATTCAAATCCAGCTAGTTGTGGTTGTTTTGATCTTTGAAAATGTGCTTGAAAGTCTGAATACATTTGTGGACTTACTCCATGTATGATGTCCAGTCAATCATTACTACAAACTGACTTTTCCCTTCCGCGTAGTCACTCTCCAACTGCTGTCAGCAGGAGCTCTAGATATATGGCCTCGCTAACAGTGGCTTCTAGAAGGATGTGGTTTCTAGTCCGTTCAGTCTGCTACAGGAAAGCCCAGATTGTATTTCAAACCAAAATAAAAGCTTCTTTCTTTGGAGGCAATCTTTTATTTTCCACCTTTACCACTTACTAGCACAAGTAAGCAATCTAAAAGGGAAATGGATGTTCAACTTTAGATTTGTAACCAACGTGTGAAAGTTCCAACAAAGACATGTGTGTATTCCGGAGAAATATGGGAATGGAAGAGTAGGGACTTATGAAATCTTCAAACAAACCCTGAGAAAGGAAGACCTGTTTTTAACCTGTTTCCCTCCAGTGAATGGACTATCTAATGTCCAAGTTTCTCCTGGGCATATGCTTAGTTCATCAACTTGTCTATTATATTTTGATGCCAAGGTGGCTTATAATGGCTTTGTATTTACCCACCTGCTGAATACCACCAAACTGAGAGCATAAACACCATCTAACCTTAAAACTTTCACTGATGTGACCGAGCATATTTAGGTATTCCTCTGCAATGTCGTTTTCAGAGCAGTGTTTCCTAAACATTAATATTTAATTTTGTGTCCATCACAGGATCCA
>NW_005369934.1:1765065-1779460 GCF_000412655.1 Myotis brandtii | reverse complement strand
AGTAAGAACACAAAATAAAACTGTTTACTAGTTGTCTTAAAGTGAATATCTCCACCCACTAAAATCTAAATTCCATTCTATGTCACCCCTCTATGAAACTTCCCTTATCACCCAAGCCAAAGCAGCTTCTTTCTTCTCTGAGTTCATTACATGTCTAACTCATTTGTAGAAAATGGGCTGTATTATAGTTCTCTATGCACTTATATTTTCTATTAACAGGAATAAAAAATTATGAAAGTCAAAAAGAGTCTAGTGCTTTCTAGAGTCTAGCGCATTGATTATAGTAATGGTTCAGTGCCCTGAGTGGAGATTCAACCAATATGTCTTGAGTAAGTTCTAGCTACCCTTGCCTGATACTAGATTGCTTTACCAAAAAAAAAAAAAAAAAAGGAAAAGAATAAAGAAATAGCCCTGGTTTTTGGCTCAGTGGATAGAGCATCAGCCTGCAGACTAAAGGGTCCCGAATTCGATTCCGATCGAGGGCACATGCCTGGGTTGCAGGCTCAATCCCCAGTAGGGGGCATGTAGGAAGCAGCTGATCAATGATTCTCTTTCATCATTGATGTTTCTATCTCTCTCTCCCTCTCCCTTCTTTCTAAAATCAATAAATATATATATTTAAAAAAATAAAAATAGATAAATAAATAAAATAAAATAACAACTCTGGTGTCAGCCTGAAGTCTTTATTATCTTTGATTATTGGTGACCAGCTAAATATATCAATGACCGAAACACCCTTCATCCAGGGGGAAATCTTTCCAACTCACATCTTCTCTAAAAATACCATAATGTCCCTATTGTGTTCACTTAATAGGTGCTTCTCTGCTTCCATATGCCAAAACTTTAATGAACCAGCCAAAACTTTACAACAGAATAACAAGGAAATATAGGTGGTAGGTTACTTTAGAAGAATTGCTATTAACCTGACCACAAGGCTGATCTTCAAACATGACTAGGGAAAAGGTCAGCAGCCTGAATTCAAACAGGAATGGTTGCTAATAGATGAATGCAATGATGAGGCCCCTGGGGGGTGGATCAGCTCAGGGATTTTTACCACCTGAAAAATACAAGCTGTGAAAACACAAGCATCCCTTCTTCTTACTTATTTGAATCCTAAACTCTGATTCCCTTTTTTAAAAATTATTTTAGAGCTACCAGCCACTGGTAAGTGAATGGCTACCTGGGGCTGATTGTCATCCGCATCAGGGCCCCACATCAAAAATTATCACTCTTGTTCACAAGAGTATGTTTATGATACATGTGAAATTGCTTGGCAGAGGGTCTTTGAGGAGGTAGGGAGCAAGGGTGGAAAGAGGTAAGAACATGACTTGAAAAAGGTACTTTAGTGATTTAGAAAGTTCTTCTATGGAACAAGAGGCCCGGTACATAAATTCATGCATGGGTGGGATCCCTCAGGGTGGCCTGTGGGGATTGGGCCGAAACCCACAGTCCAACGCCGCCTGCAGCTCCTACCTGCCACTCCCGCTCATACCGGCCCCAGTGAACCTGCTCTCGGACTCACACCCAATCAGTCCCGATCGCGAGAGGCTCGCGCTGCTGCAGCAGTGCTTGCTAGCCATGAGCCCTGCATTTGGCGCCCTCCTGAGGGGAGTGGCCTGCAGAATCAGGCTGAAACTGGCTCTCTGAGATCCCTTGAGGGGTCCCAAATTGTGAGAGGGTGCAGTCCAGGCTGAGGGAACCCACCAGTGCACGATCAGGGCCAGAAGGGGACCACGGGAGGGCTCAAGGGCGCATCCGGCCCTTCTCACTCATTCCCGATCCACTGGACCCCAGCAGCAAGCTAACCTACTGGTCAGAGCGTCTACCCCTGGTGGTCAGTGCATGTCATAGTGACTGGTCAACTGGTCAACTGTCTGCCCCTGGTGGTCAGTACATGTCATAGTGAGCAGTTGAGTGGCCTTAGCCTATCATTAGCATATTATGCTTTGATTGGTTGAACAGCTAACCGGTCACCAGATGACTGGACATTTAGCATATTAGGCTTTTATTATATAGGAAAGTTACTCTCTCCAGTCAGTCTTTTCCATTTTTTATCTACTCAATTTTATTTAATATCTTTTTATAAAGTGTAAAATTTGTTTTATGTTTTTTGGGGTTTTTTTTGTTTTTGTTTTCTGTCCAAATAACTGTGTGGAAGGTGTAGATGGTTCTTAGCAGCAGATCACACATTTCACATTTTATACTCTTTAGTCACCTGAGAACAACTTGCCTCAGACACCTGAAGTTCATTTGGTAGTCCTTAGCGAACCATTATCTGACCAGGCCTGAAGAGTGAGACCAAGGAGGGACTTGGGTTCTTCAAATTAATGTGTGACTTTGGGATAGACACTTACCCCCTCTGAGCTCAAGTGGTAGTACAGGGAAAAGACTGGGAGAGATGGGTATGACAAGTATTAAAATACAGGTGCCACAAGTTATATTTCACAAAACTTTAAAAACATGCTCACCAAAAAGCATCTTCACAATAGAGAAATTGTCCATGTAAGTATAAATGATTATGCAGGAAAATTCTGTGGTTTGACTTTTAAAAAGTAGACATTACATGTCATTGAACATATTGTCACAAAGCTCTTTGTATTTGAAGAAGCTAAAGTCTAGATACAACCTGTAACCTCACTGAATTCTATGCCTGAAAACAAAGGGTAATTCCTGCTCAGCAATCCTCAGTGGGTATGTAAATGAGTGCTGCTAAAATATTCATAAGCTGATACCAATGCAAAGTGAAGTGTGATAATCTAAATATTCCATTGCTGTCCCCTGCTACTAATTACTTGCTTTTAGCTTTTTTCTTTTTTAAAAAATATATTTTATTGATTTTTTTACAGAGAGGAAGGGAAGGGATAGAGAGTTAGAAATATCGATGAGAGAGAAACATCGATCAGCTGCCTCCTGCACACTCCCTACTGGGTATGTGCCCACAACCAAGGTACATGCCCTTGACCGGAATCAAACCTGGGACCCATGAGTCCGCAGGCTGACGTTCTATCCACTGAGCCAAACCAGTTAGGGCGCTTTTAGCTTTTTTCACCAATATTTTATCTCCTTTCTTTTCCTGTACGGACTGCATGGAGATCCAACTATATAGGATTGCTACAGTTTCTTGTCACAATTTTTAAGCATTGTCTTTGTTTTGTGGACTTGATTGCTGCCCTGGCCCTGGCTAGTTAGCACAGTGTGTTGAAGTGCCAAATGGCTGAGGTCACAATTTGTGTGGGCTAACTTATTTTTTGTTCCATGGAAACAGAAATAACTCTGACAATGAGGAAAAAAATTCATTGGTGAAAAGGGAGATCAAAACTGTGGCACCTCAGAAGGTATGTTCACCCAAAGACTAATAGGTCGTGTAATTTTTCCATAGAACAGCTCACTGTTAGCATAACGCCATCCTCTTAAGTGAAACTCTTAATATAATGTGTGGACCTATGTTTTGTTTGCGCTTTCTCTATCAGTCCCTTGAGAAAGTGTACCCTCCCTTAAAGATGTCGTTTCCAAGAGACCCTCTCCTCTGTATACCAGACCATACCCTCCCATTAAGCATGTGACATATTCAGCACTTTGCTCCTCTCTTTCTTTAGTCTCCACCAGCCACACTCAGTCACTGTTATCTAACCGCCCACCTGTTGCTGATTTGCTTTAAAAAACTGAGGACAGAGTGAAACTGAATTGTCTCAAGTGTTCAATGCAGTGAAGCTTGGTGGTATTTTCTCTTTGCACAAAATAGTTATTTCCATTGTTATTAACAGCCATCTGCTTCCATTCCTTTTTCCTCAGAAGGACTCAGATAAATCCAAAGATTATTTACGAGGCTTACTCAGTGACAGCTTCTCC
The DNA here is from genome assembly GCF_000412655.1 of Myotis brandtii. NCBI lineage: Eukaryota > Metazoa > Chordata > Mammalia > Chiroptera > Vespertilionidae > Myotis > Myotis brandtii. The sequence continues at coordinate 1,775,611 of NW_005369934.1, read as the reverse complement.
ATGGCACACATAGGCCTTGTGTCTGGCAAAAGCTTGTTGGTTGCCGTAGCTGGTTTGGTTCAATGGATAGAGCATTGGCCTGTGGACTGAAGGGGCCTGGATTCCATTCTGGTCAAGGGCATGTACCTTGGTTGCAGGCTCCCGGCCCTGGTCGGGGGCATGCGGGAGGCAACCAATTGATGTGTCTCCCTCACATCAGTGATCAATGTTTCTCTCTGTCTCTCCCTCTCCCTTCCACTCTCACTAAACATCAATGGAAAAATATCCTCAGGTGAGGTTTAAAAAAAAGAAAGCTTGATGGTTGACTTCCTCTTACCTAGAGACGAGTTCTGTCCTTCAGAGGCTCTTCAGACTCTCTTGAAAACTGGTTCCTGATAGTCCCACTCCTCAAACACTAAGTTAATAGGCATGAATCCAGAGGTTGAGTCAGCTTATGCTTGAACCAAACAGACACCAATCATTAACCATAGGAATAACTGAAATAATTTTGCTGTGACTTATAGAGTTTTTAATACTGTTTTTACATCAAAATAATCATCTTTTCAAATGACTCCCACTACATAAAAGAGATGATAGCAGATGTGGATGTGAAGATGAATAAAAATTACCCAGAGCTGCCACCCCAACTTATCCTGTTCCTTACAGTCACAATCCCTTTCAACTCAAGGGAAACAATTTGGAAGGTGGACTAAATCATTATACTCATAGAATCATAATCTCTAGAGTATGCATAACTATCAGGAGTTAAAAGAAATAAAAGAATAATAAAATGTGGGAGTCACCTAAATATTTTTATTAATTTATAATGATTATTATTAAGCAATATAGAACAGCATAATAGTTAGTGATATTACTTGAATACTTACTGTGTTTGCAACTGTGCTAAGCACATTACGTATTTTTTCTTATTTTACCCTCACAACTAAAAATTGATAGGTGCTATTTTCCCCCTTATTTTATAGTTGGCAATATATATTTATTAAATGAATGAATGAATGATGTAGGAGCCTGAATTAAGGTTACATCAAGAGGTAGAGTGGGCATATAAACCCAGCAGTTTGATTTCAGGTCAGTGCTCCTAACCACTCTGCTTTACTGATCCTGAGAGAGCTATTATAAGGATTAAAAGATAATGTTGGTTAATTTTCCATCATAACATTTGATACATGGCAATCTATAATAATAAAAGCATAATATGCTAATTAGACCAGACGTCCTTCCAGATGACCTTCTGGATGAAGCCAGGGCTGTGAGGGAAGCCTGGGTCCCAGGTACCAGAGGGAAGCCAGTCCTGGAAGCTGGGGGGAAGGAAGGCCTACTCTTGCATGAATTTTGTGCATCAGGCCTCTAGTTACTAATTAAATGACAAATATCTTTTTATTTTCAGGAAATTCTCAACATCAACCCCTCAATGGCTAATAATAGGAGATGAAATCTGTCAACAGTCATTGATTGTTTAAACATCCAACTTGTAATCAACTTGGTATTTGGATTAATAGAGGATTAACTATGCGACCACCCCCATAATTTGAGTAAATGGGTCTATTACTAGTCATTTCCCACAACTTTCTTATAGTCTCCCCCTTCCTGACTCTGTGTTTAACTTGACTTTGTTTCTAAAATTTTGAATAAAAACAGAGTGTGAAGGAGTAAACAGTATAGAATACATTAAATCAGAGTATCCCATACATAAATATCCCATATATAGATTGAATATAGATTGAATCCAACAAGTATAGGTTGTTATAATTTAAACAAACAAACTTCAGATTTACTTGGCTTACCCTGAAAGTTAAACGAAATTATATGCCCAGAATCAGGTCAATGTTGTCTTTAGTTCCACCCCCTCCCCCTGTGTCCCACCTCTTTCCTCATCCACACTATTGGATGTTCAGTGGGGTTCACTTAAGGTCAGCAGCAGATGGGTATCTGGAACTTTGTAGAAATATTAACAATATGTAGTTCTTAAATGCAAGAATTTTTTTGAAATTAAACTCAATTTATGATGCACTAGTACTGATCTACCACCTCAGAAAACTCCAATCAAAGCAATGGATGTTTCATGTGCATGCAGAATCCCTAAGCATGGTATAGGTAATCCATTGGACAGATAAGAAGAAAATATTAGAACTTATGTGTATTTTTCTTTTTGTCTAATAAAATAAAAAAATGTAATAATTAATCCATGGATTTGTAGTAGCATTATGTATAATTTCTAAATAACCAGACAGATATTGAGGTGCAAGCTGAATTTTTTCACTGATTAGCGTTCCAGGATCAGAACAGATTCAACTGTATTAATTTTCTTTTTCTGAGTAACAGATGGACAAAAACTTAATAAACACATATTTATTATTGTACAGTTTCCATAGGTCATGAGTATTGCCATGGTTTAGCTATATCCTCACCTGGAGCCTCCACTAAAGAACAATCCATTTATGAACTCATTCAAGCCTATTAGAAGAATTTATTTCCTTTCATTTATATCATGGAGGCTTACAAGTCCTGGAAGTCTTCCTGACACATGGCCCTCTCCATAGGCAATTGGATAATTGCTTCTTCACAGCCAAAAGGAGAAGCCAAAAGGAGTCAATAAAGGCAAAGTCTTATAAAACAAAATGTAATCACAAGAGTGACATCTATGTTCTTCGCCATATTCTATTGTACTCAAGGGATGGAATTATATCAGAGAAGGACTCATTAGGGTGTGTCTTCCATAGAGACAGTCCTTTAAAAGAAAATCTAAAGGTCTTTTTAGCTTCCAAACAATAGGATTAATTTTAATGTTTTCAAAAACAAGCTAAATATGCTTTTCCTCATGTTTCAAAGATACATATATTGCAACCCAGCAATATATGGTCACTTCCTATATTTTTAATCTATACATAGTTTTAGGTTTCTCTACCTTATATGCAGTTGGAGGACACGAATGTCTATTTCTCCTATAAATAATAATATTGCCATAATAATATTGTCAGAGAGGGCAACATTTTCCATCCTCCTTTCTTGTGCTCACTAACACAGTCTGGAAGTGGAAATTCCAAAACTTACATAAGACAAAATTGGAGACAGAGGGAAAATATAACGTGGCTGGAACACAAAGCAGTAGTCACTGACAGAGTAAGGATTAGATACCAACATTTGCAATCCTTTATCCTCTGTTCATTCCATTAGATGGTACTGTTTCCAATTAACTAGGAGAAACCTTTAAAGGAATAACTGATCTTCAAAATAAAAATGAAAACCCTAAGAATGCAGTCAGCATTAAAAGCTCCAATGTACCATCAAAATGAATAATTCCATCTGGGAGAGAAAATTTAAAAATTCATTTTTAAAATTTTCAGGGTGGGCCGTTAAATAATTTACCTTTGTGTAACTGTGCATTAAAGAGGCTCACTTGCCTGGATCAGAATTCTTAAGAGAATGGGGAATCAAGCTCCATTTATAATGCTTAAGTCTTAAAAACAACTCTTTCAAGTTGTTTATGTGTTCTCAGTCTAGTCTCAACAAATTAAAAAATAAATGCAATTTGATCTGCTATTAATTCAATATAACTTGATTTGTTTAGAAATAAAAGCAAATGAATTAATTCCACTCTCTGTTTCTCAACCCTTTTCCTTCATATAATTGGAGCGGGGGAACCTGATGAAATATAACAAATTGTATGCCACAGATAGATAGGCATGGTTTGTGATGTGCTAAGGCAAAATAAATGCAAGAGGAATTTACTGAATATCCGCTCACTTTCCCAGAACAAAAATAGATTATTGCAAATGCTATGAGAGCATATCTATGATACTTCAATGAAATGTCCATATTACTCAAGAAAAATGGTAAAAAAACAAACCCAAACTGTTATTTTCTGTGGAAGATTCTCCTAGGTCTTCAATCACTGACCTCTGATATCCACAAACATCGTCTACCCCAGCAGATAGCTTCTCTTTGTGTGCACGCAGAAGGATACGAGCTAGGCTTTGGGGACATAGGAACAGTTGAGTACTCGTCGGTGCTGAACAGTGAGAAAACAGTGACATTCTTTACCTCCTTCTTCTTTGTAGATAGCAGCAATACAAAGATACAGCGGTATTAGCTTTTCTCTGACCTGCTATTGCCACATTTGTGTCTGTTTGGAAACTTTCCGTCATTTCAATTCACATAAAGCAAAGAACACAACAGAAAGTTTGTTACTCCTCATTTGATCAGCTATCCAAGTACAAGGTGCATCCCCTCAATATTGAAAAGGAGGACCCAATCTTCAAATATATTCCTAATGGGCAAGAGGGGACACTATCAGCATAGCCTTTCATTTGCTCCGACTCCAATCCCAACCTAAATGGAAAGAGGAGTGGAAGGTTAACATCTGCTTTGGAAGCAGCCTCATTGTTTGCACGTCTTGCTAGAAACATATGCCCACTTTAAACTGGTCAGGCATTAGTTAATGAAACACCTGGTGTTTTCCAGCAGGAATGCAGTACTTCCTAACTAGAAAAAAAGTCCATCCTTTAGAATGCACGTGAGATATCAGAAGCCCGCATTAATCCTCTCCATGATGAACAACGTGTAGAGTGCAGCTCCTGGGAACTGCAGTTACCCATCTTCGTTCAATGAGTTGCACCAATTGGGCATCCTCTGCTTAGGACTCCAGGACAGTTCACTGTAGTTCCTGGGCTTAGGAATCCTCCGAGCCAAAGGCTAAGTCAATGGGAGACTCCTGTTATGATTAAAGCTAGAGAATTTGAAAATTAATCAAATGAGTCTAATCAGAAGAAACAAATTTTACACAAGGATGAAATCAGCAGGTAACTCAATAGAGCATCCTGAGCCAATGAAATAAAGATCAGCACACATCCTATTTTCACAGCCAGGGCTGCATTTCTTAGGAAATCAGCTCCCTGGTAAAATATGTGATTCTCTGTCACGAGAGCCTTTTTCATTTCACAGAAGAAAACATAGATCAGACTTTTCTCCCCACAGCCTGGCCAGACTGTTTTATGTCTTGCTGCCTTCATTCCAATGCAGGTGGAAAATAGACCTAAAAATAAATGAAACAGACAAAGAACTTGCCAAGCTTCCACCCATGACATATGCACGTTTGTAGAAAATAGAGGGTGTGTTTAGTAGTAAAAATCAAGACTGTTTAAGTTAAGAGTGCTGAGGGAATGAAGGAATGAATAACCCCTTATACAATTATTTTTTCATCTGTAGTGCAAAAACCCATATTTGTCTCCATTACTGCCAGGAAAAAGTATCCTAGTGAAGGCTATGAACCATATTTAAAAGTTAAAAAAAGCATCAAATGTTCAATTATCTGTTTCTTTTTATAGTTATATAGGCCCCTGTTACTTAAAATCCCAAAAGTTCCTTCCCTGCTTTCCCTCAGAGCCATTGTAAACCTCAACTCTTACTTACCAGATATAACTTATTACTTTACAAATGTCATTCTGTTATATTTAAATGATGTTATTTGCAATTCCCTATACCATTTATAGGTGTCTCTTTCTGATTCTCTTAAAAAATTCGTAAAATAATAATATCATGTGTTTTTATGAGACAATTTCATTTATTTTTAACCAATCTATGCTGTACTTTAATCTTTTGATTGTTGCTCTTTTAAGTACCTTATTAGATAGAGTCACTGCACTGTATTTTGATTCTCTGCCCTAATAATGATAAACAGGAATAAGAAAAAATGAGATTTCTTTGATAAAGAGCATCCCTTCATAATATGATTAATGTTTTCTTCTCTTGTTAAAAATAATAGCCATTTCCTATTTGTTCCTTTTCATTTCAATTAAACAATTCTTGGAGTTTCATATGGAGAGAGGTTTCTTTCCTTTCTTTGCCACTAGCGAGCAGGCATTTCAACTTTCCCCAAATTTGATAACATTGGCTTATGACATGTTAGTGCACTGCAAAGTAACATCAAAGTCTGCTTCTTATTTTTGGAGGCAATTATTTGAATTAACATATTCTTATATTTAAGGCAGCTAAATTATTTCAAATAGCCTACATATGTTTAATTAAACCATTCTTCAGATGTTTTTTCAACCCTAATTCCATCACTCTGTGTAATACCAGTGGTATTTACAATTCCTTAAATTTTTTGCTATTTATTCTGAAATATTTGTGAAATAATAAGATTGGAGTGAGCATTTCTCACAGTCATTAAAGTACACTACAATCCTGAAAGTTTAGACTTAGAATTATTGATAGGTATAAAAGTACTAGCTGCTTAAAAGTATATAATCCTCTCAGCTATTAGAAGACCTTTAAAGTGAGACACAAAATCTCAGCCATTCTGCCTGTTTTTAAAATTCTCCTTGACTACATAGACTAAATCACAAGGCAGTGTGGGCTCAGCCCCATTTGTGTGGTAAGCAGCAAATTACTTTACTTGAACTTTGCTCCATCAGGACATTTTAGGGCTTATAAATCTTGAATCCATCTAAGTTCGCCTTAAATTAGCCTTACAAAAAAACACTCCAAACTCCAGTTGTCAGCTTCATGGCTTTTGGCCAGGTGCCACTGAGCAGCTGAAACACTGATTAATTGTCATCTTCTCTCTCTCTCTCTCTCTCTTTTTTTGTCTTAGACATATTTTTTAAGGAAAAGAAGAATATGCAAACTGATATTATGTTGAGATCAACTACAGATGAATAATGGTATTGTTAAGAGATATATTTTATGTATTTTTTAATATTTAAAATATATGTAATGAAAACACAGGGCATGGGCCTAGCTGTGAATACTATGTATGCCATCTACTGCACAAGGAATCTGGGACTGGGCCAGGGGCTTGGCTAAACCATGCCAAGATACAACAGATTTTTCAATTTTCCAGCAAATAGAAACAAAATACTAGTTTCAGAAGGTATATTCAACAAACACTTCTAAATGTGTTTCTGATTTGTGGTCAGAATGTTTTTATTGCTGGTGCCCTGCACTTTTGAGACATTTATTTCCTAAAAGAAAGATTCCTTTCTATAAACCTCAACTGTCTGTTTTTCAAAGCAATTTAAAATCAAACACACAAATAAAATTCTAAACATATGGAAACCTTCATATAGGGCTTTATGTATTCAGGGTTAAAATTGTTTTATAAACTGTAATGCTTTACAGATGAAAATACAGAGAGGATGACTGTTTTTAGCACTAATGCTTTTTGACAGTGTTAAACCTTGTTTTAGTAATTGACATCAAAATGTTTGGTGGTTTTAAATGGACCATTAATAAAAATGGCATGTTTCAGTGTTTTTAGAAATTGTGCTTAATACTGTGATGTGGCATAAAATTGCAAATGTAATGTAGGGTTTTTATTATTTTTTAAAAATAACAAAACAACCCTCATTCTTCCCTGTGTCTCAGAGGAACATCTGAAGCTCAAAGGGAGAAAATATTTCCTCTTCATCCATCCTAAGAATATCTACAGAAACAGATCTTTTACCAGTTCCCAGTTTGGAAAAATATCAAAAATAAAATAAAATTGGCATCTTCTGCCATGAGGACTCTGCAAGGTTGCTGAATCCCATAGAGCCATAAAAAATATAATCAAAGTTTCTGTCATGAACTGGGAAGTATAAGTCACAAGACATGAATTTGAATATCAAAATTACAACTAAATTACAGAACAACCATCATTCAAAGCTCCACCTGAAATCTGGCTGAATGGAAGTCCTACAACTAGTAATGAAAGAAGAAGCCACACCCTGGGCTGGGTAACTCAATTGGTTAGAGCATTGTTCTGATATGACTTGTCAGGGCACATAAGAATCGACAAACGAATGCATAAATAAGTAGAACAACAAATAGATGTTTCCTCTCTCTCTCTCTCTTACTCAAACCCACTCCCTCTGAGCTTCAGCACTGGGTCAGCAGTTTGAAAGTCACCAGAGACGTATAGGGAGGAACTTAATTCTCTGTCATCTGACTTTCTCCCAGAGAATAGTGCTGGCAGAGGCCTTTGATAAGCCCTCCTCCCACAGAGCCAGTAGGCGGTCACCATATTTGAGACTCCAGAAACCTGGCTCACACTGTTTCCCTGCCCTGGTGATTCCCCAGGACCCCACCTTACCCAAAGTTTAGGTAATGTGTGTTCACCCACGCTGTGTTCAGTGGTTCTTTCCATACAAATGGCCTGTCTTGACTCATGTTTTAGATTTTCCTAAAAGGCCCATATTTCTCTCTAAGTGGCCCCAGCCCTGGTAGAAGTGGAAGCTAGCCTTGATTCACAGCTTGACTTCCCCTGGGCATCTCCAAGCCCAGGACATGTAGCAGAGAGCTGCAGATAACTTTATAGCTAATGTTGGCTGGCCAACACAGGTGGCAGCTGATCTCGACCGGCACCTCCTTGGAGGCCACTAAACCAGCGTACTCAATGGCTAGCTTCAGACCACATCACAGCATCACTATCTAACCACCTCCACTGGTGACATGCTTAAGGGGTGGACTCAGGTGGCACCAGAGCCCCACAGAAGTAAGTCCGGCTCTGTGGAGAGTGCCCCTGCACAATTGCTCCACCATGTTCGGAGCTTTGAGGTCAGAGGTCAGTTCTGGTCCCTACAGAACACCTATTACATTAGGCCTCTTTAACAGCCTGGAAGACATAGAAGCTCTATCTAAAACATAAAAACAAACACAGGGAGGGTGCCAAAATGAGGAGACAAAGAAACATGTCCCAAATAAAAGAACAGAACAAAACTTCAGGGGGGAAAAAAAACAAAACTAAACTAAATTGAGACAACTAATATACTAAATGCAGAGTTCAAACACTGGTTATAAGTATGCTAACTGAATTTAGTAAGAACTTCAATAGCATTAAAAAAAGGCAAGTCAGAAATGAAGGATACACTAACTGAAATGAAGAATAATTTACAGGGAGTCAACAATAGAGTAGATAAGGCCAAGAAAAAAAATCAGTGATTTGGACTATAAAGAAGCAAAAAGCAATCAGAACAGCAAAAATAAAATAATAATCCCCTAAAAATGAGGATAGTGGCCAACTTAAAGTGTAGCAACATTTGCATCATGCGGGTTCCTGAAAGAGAAGAGAGAGTAAAAAATTAAAAACCTATTTGAAAAAAAATGACAGAAAACTTCCATAATTTGGTGAAGGAAATCCTATATAATAAAAGGCTAATATGCAAATCAACCAAATGGCGGAATGCTATAACGCACACTGACCATCAGTGGGGCAGATGCGAAATGCAGGAGCTGCCCCCTGGTGGTCAGTGTGCTCCTACAGGGGGAGCACTGCTCAGCCAGAAGCTGGGCTCACAGTTGGTGAGTGCAGCGGCAGTGGTGGGAGCCTCTCCCACCTCCGCAGCAGTGTTAAGGATGTCCGACTGCTGTCAGTTGGATATCCCCCAAGGGCTCCCAGACTGTGAGAGGACACAAGCTGGGCTGGGCTGTCCCCCCGCCCCTTCCCGGTGAATGAATTTTGTGCACTGAGCCTCTAGTAGACATATAAGTCCAGTAAGCACAGAGTCCCAAACAAGATGAACCCAAAAGAACCCCATACCAAAACACATCATAATTAAAATGCAAAGGTTAAAGACAAACAAAGAATCTTAAAAGCAAGAGAAAAGCCATTAATTACCTACAAGGAAGCTCCCATAAGAATTTCAGTTAATTCCTCAACAGAAACTTTGCAGGCCAGAAAGAATTGGCAAGAAATATTCAAATGATGAAAAATAATGATCTACAACCAAGATTACTGTACCCTACAAAGCTCCTATTTAGAATCAAAGAACATATAAAGAGCTTCCCAAAGAAGAAAAAGCTAAAGGAATTCATCACCACCAAACCAGAGTCTTCTTTAAGAAGAAGAATGAGAAAAAAGATTAAAATATATGAACAAATCCAGCCAGTATAGCTCAGTGGTTGAGCATCGACCTATGAACCAGGAAGTTATGGTTTGATTCCTGGTCAGGGCACATGCATGCCTGGGTTGCAGGCTCAATCCCCAGTGTAGGGCATGCAGGAGACAGCCAATCAATAATTCTCTCTTATCATTGACATTTCTCTCTCTCTCTCTCTCTCTCTCTTCTCTCTCATCATTGATATTTCTCTCTCTCTCTCTCTCTCCCTTCCTCTCTGAAATCAATAAAAATATATTTAAAAATATATATGAACAAGAAAATGGAAATAAATACGTATGTATCAATAACTGAATCTAAAAATAAACAAACCAGCAGAAGAGAAACAGATTCATAGTTACAGAGAACATTTTGACAGTTGCCAGATGGGATAGGGATTGGGGGAATGGGTGAAAGAGGTGAAGGGGTTAAGAAGTACAAATTGGTTGTTACAGAATAATCATGGAGATATAAAGTACAGCATAGGGAATATGGTCCATAATATTCTAATAACTATGTATGGTGTCAGATGAATGTGTTAGCAAGTTATGGAAGAAAAAGCTAAAGGAATTCATCACCACCAAACCAGAGTCTTCTTTAAGAAGAAGAATGAGAAAAAAGATTAAAATATATGAACAAATCCAGCCAGTATAGCTCAGTGGTTGAGCATCGACCTATGAACGAAGTTATGG
>NW_005369934.1:1757033-1764701 GCF_000412655.1 Myotis brandtii | reverse complement strand
GGGTTAAGAAGTACAAATTGGTTGTTACAGAATAATCATGGAGATATAAAGTACAGCATAGGGAATATGGTCCATAATATTCTAATAACTATGTATGGTGTCAGATGAATGTGTTAGCAAGTTATGTAATGTCTAATCCCTGGGGTGTACACCTGAAACTAATATACTAATGTATGTCAAGTGTAATCAAAAAATGGAAAAATTTTAAAAGAAAAAAAAAAACACATGAATTTAACACCACCTCTGTCACAAATCATGCTGCATCCAGGAAATACTCAAAATTCTCTGAGCCTCAACTCAATTATTTACAAAATAGAAATAATAATATTTACTCTGCCAAAATAGGAAGACTATTGGGACAGTCTTATAATGTACTGCATGTGAAAAAATCTTTGTAATAGAAAGAAAAATTTTTCAATTCCATTTAATCCAATAAGCACTATTAACTACCATTTAGTTCCCATCCACACTACATAGGAGAGAAAAATTTGCTATGAAAGTTATGGATCTTAACCATAAGAAAATTTTAGAGAATAAACTGGAATAAAAATAGCAAATGACATGGAGATACAACCAGAGAATTATTAGGTTCAGAGAGAAAAATTTGAGAAAGTAAATGAGGACAGGAAATAGCACAGTGTGCTTCTGGAATTTTAAATGATCCAGCATTATAATATGAGAATCAATTGGTAGGCAGAAACAAATATGTTTGTGCTTATAGTGTCTGATAAATCATTTTAAAAGTTTATTATTTCTTTGTTCATTCAACAAATATGTATTGAGTACCTGTCATGAGACAGGAACTATACTAGTCAGTCAGTAAAGAGATGTGATGTTCACAGAACTATAGGATAGGCCCTAACTTCACTGCACTTATAATCTAGAGTTAGAGATGTTGGTCCTCACTAGACAAGACATTGGCAAGTATAACTTAGATTTTATGGAGACCACTCTGCCATCAGTATAAGGGGTGGGTTTCCAGGCGATGAGAAATGGAAATGAATGCTAGTGCATAGGCCTTTTTCTCACTACCTCTGGTTCCCTCAATGCCCCCTTCCTACTTAGTTCCTAAGCCATCCATTATGTTAATAAGAATAACGAGGAGACAAATCTACCATAACATCTGTGATGAAGACAACAAAGAACATTTACTTTGGAAATGGGTAGATTAGGTAGCTCTACATGAGATAGGGAGAAGGAGAGCGGAACCATTGAGTTATATTTTGGGAATATAAAAATATATTGAGAATATATAAGAAACACTGGGTTATAGCTTGATAAATTTAAGTTATAAATTGAGATATTGGAAAGAAAGAAATTTTGAATGAGTAGCTGCAATCCATGTAAAGTATCTCCATATAAAGAGATTTAAAAAAAAGAAAATAAATATTTAAATGGTCTAAAGAAATGCAAACAGTAGCCCTGATTATTCTTGAAATCTTACCAGAAAAACAAAGGAACAAGGAACATAGTGGAGATAATGTTGAGTTTGGAATTATGATTTAGGGGAGAACGCACAGCTCAGGAATTGGTGTTTCAGGCTTACACCCAGACAAATGATTTTACAAAAATGAAAAGAAGTATAAAATATGTCCTTGGGAATTTATATTAGTCAACAAATACTGTGGTATATTGGAGACACAACAGAGATCCTATTCTCAAAGATCCTGAATTTTAATAGGACTGGTAAGTGTAATATGTTTGTAAAAATGTAAAATAATTTTAAGTACTATTAAGTAAATATTACTACTATTAATTGTTAGCATAAACATAGGATCAGAAATTCACAGCTAGTGGTCAGAGTAAACTCAATGTACTTCATGATTAGAACACTCTACTGAAATTCTATAAGAATGGCAGACATCAGAGACAAACCAATGTTGATACCTGAAATAAACACCAAAGGCCCCCCGCACTGGACATTATTCATGGACTCAAAGCCATGAGGATCTCCATTAGGTAGTCTATAATTAGACTACCCTGTGCTAATTATAAATCTGGGTAGAGAATGTCGGGAACTCCTGTGTCCAATTCCTAATTATGCACCAACCAATAACAACAGAAAAATGCTTCACTTTTTTTAGAAAAAAAAATCCATTTGAAAGACATCAATTTTGGTCCACATACCAGAGGATCAGAGTAGTAGAGTAGTCTGGAGCCCTTCTGCAAGGATTTGTAGTGAACAGTTGAAGCTTGGTCCACATACCAGAGGATCAGAGTAGTAGAGTAGTCAGGAGCCCTTCTGCAAGGATTTGTAGTGAACAGTTGAACAATCTTATCTTTATCCTAAAATGAAGTGATCCCTAGCTTTCTCACTATTGGTGAAGCTTGTCGATCAGTATTAAAGAAGAAAAAAGACAACCATTGCTGCCCACAAGAATGGATATGGAACCCATAAAGTGCTGTAGGCATGTTCCCCTCTTGACATAAGTCCCTCAGCAGGAGAGTTTTTAGCAGCTATACACAGTCAGATGTCTTAGTCCTTTCAGGCTGCTTTAACAAAGTACTGTACTATCAACCACGTGGCTCATAAACAACAGACATTTATTTCTAACAGTTCTGGAGGCCGAAGTCTAAGATCAGGGTGCCAGCATGGTCAGGCGCTGGAAGAACCCTCTTCCAGACTGCAGACTGCAGACTTCTGGTATACTCACATGGCAGAAAGGGAGCAAGAGAGTTCCCTGGAGATCTTTTATTAGGGCACATTTCCCATTCATGAGGGCTCCACTCTCATGCCCTAATTACATCCCAAAGGTACACCTCCTAATCCCATCATGGGGCTTACCTTTTCGACGTATGTATGAACTTGGGAAGGGCATAAACATTCAGTCCACTGCATCAGGTTTTCCATTATCTGCCAGGAAAACCTCCCCAAAGCAACTACACCAAGTTTGAAGAGTGAGCCTAATAATTTTCTTCTAATGTGGCAGGGGAGGTCATAAGCTGGTTGACAATGACCACGAATTTAGACAGCCAATAGAGAGGGCCCATATTTACAACAGTGGGACAGAGGTGCATTGCTTGCTTACTGAATTGTTATAAAAAACAACGCAATGAATGGGCCATCATCTTATCCCTTGCAGAGACCTATTAAATAAAAATACTGGCATGTGTCCTAACCAGTTTGGCTCAGTGGATAGAGCGTTGGCCTGCAGACTGAAGGGTCCCAGGTTCGATTCTGGTCAAGGGCATGTACCTTGGTTGCGGGCACATCCCCAGTAGAGGGTGTGCAGGAGGCAGTTGATCGATGTTTCTCTCTCATCGATGTTTCTAACTCTCTATCCCTCTCCCTTCCTCTCTGTGAAAAAAATCAATAAAATATATTTTTAAAAAATAAAATACTGGCATGTTAGCTGGTCAGTGTACTAACAGGTACTTGGAACTATACAACTAGGCAGACTTAGTACCTCCACAGATACCAAAAGTATGTCATTTGACCCAATAGGGAGTAGGCGGGGCTTGTGTGGTGAATGAGAGGATGCTGATGGTTGGGGAATGACAGGGGCTTCCCAAGAACAGGAATAGGGATGTAGCCCTTCATTAATTCTCTGAAGAAAAATGTAGGAGCCTTATCACACTAACACTTTCCCTGCTCATGTCCCTGATTTCTCCCTTTTTCTCTACATTTTGAGAAAGAGACTGTGTCAATCTGCATTGTAGCAAAAAGGCCTTCTACAACAAAATCAGGATAACCAGGGAAAGGACTGTCTCAATAAAAGAAGCTAGAGTTTTTAAGGGGTTTTATTGAAAAAAAAAAGGAGAAATCACAAAATCGTGAGCCTGTCTCAATAAAAGAAGCTAGAGTTTTTAAGGGGTTTTATTGAAAAAAGGAGAAATCACAAAATCGTGAGCTGGAGAAAAGGGTATGCCAGGGTTGAGCTTTGTGAAGTGGGGCAGTGTTTCAAGGAGGCGGCTCTCATCCACATGGAGGGTAGGACAAAAGGCAGAGACAGGGTGGGGAGGTGTAAAGTACAATTGCTGTCTATTAGTACTCTCTCCCTCTGGGTATTTCTGAAAGACAGATTAGGTTGGAGATTAGAATTGCTTTTCATTCTAGTTTTCCTTCGGATTGCTCTATCTTTAAACAGGATCCCATGTGGGAGCTAGGGCCCCAATTTTAGGGATTACATTTTTGATAACTCAAACAAGATAAAATAAGGTGATTTTTATTTTGAGACTTAGAGAGAATGAAGGATTATTTTTAATATAGAATCAACAGGATAATTGCCTTGGACATTAAAGCTAGAAGAGGAAGAAACAGTCTAGATCAGGGGTGGGCAAACTTTTTGACTCGAGGGCCACAATGGGTTCTTAAACTGGACCGGAGGGCCGGAACAAAAGCATGGATGGAGTGTTTGTGTGAACTAATATAAATTCAAAGTAAACATCATTACATAAAAGGGTACAGTCTTTTTTTTTTTTTTTTAGTTTTATTCATTTCAAACGGGCCGGATCCAGCCCACGGGCCGTAGTTTGCCCACGGCTGGTCTAGATGTTTTATCAGGCATGGTTGATTGGTTCAATGAGAATGCCGAAAACAATGGGGGCTGGGGGAGAAAAGCAATAAGATAACAAATATTGAAGGTAGCAAATAAGCAGTGGAATATCAATGTTTGGAGCTCATGGAAGTTAGAGCCAGAGATCCACCCTGCATGCATGTGGGGAGAAAAAAAAACTCATGGGGAGAGATGAGATTCTTTAAGGCAAATAAATGAGGCAAATAAATCTCAAGGCCATCTTGAGATTGCTAATTGTCCAATTGTTAATTGAAAATCTAACATGTTAGCACAACTGAAATTCTTCAGGTCATGTAGTAGTGCAAAAATGCAGGGAAAAACATCAACTAATAACATAAGTTCCATCTGTTACCCTCTTCACTTCGGTAGCAGGTTGCAAGGCCCGTGCTGATAATCATGGCAACAATGCTATGACTCTGTTCTCCTTACCCTCTGCCAGCGTGTTTAGCTAGACAGGGTTTGGATCTGGTGGAGTAATAACTCATATATCCTTTTCTATAAATTCTGAGTCATTTCTGGCCATTTCTTCCTTGGAATAGCATAATTTTCCAGGACTGCTAAGTAAGAAAGTAAGTATCAAGTGGTACTGTAATATGATTGTCCCTTTTCCTCTATTTTGTAACAGCAACCTAATTTCCTCCTGGTAATTGTGATAAGTTGCCTAAGGCAATATAGTGGCCTTCACCTTCTTTAGGAAATGGTCTCAGTTTCCAACTTACTGGAAACATGTTAATGTGTTCTTATGAAACACCTCTCTTAAGCTCTGTGACCTTCCAACTACTGGGGACAGGAGGCAGAATTATTCCTGTATATAATTAAGAGTCATTGCAAGAAAAGCCACTTCCATTTCTATGTCTTGACTCTCAGATTTATACATGCCACCTATGGAGCCTAAATTGGGATTGGCTGCTGGTTGAAGGCACACATCTCCTCCTCTGGAAATATCCTCTCAAGAGATGTTTTCTCCTTGTTTGCACTATAACGGAGGCTTCCGCATGCCATTTCAACATCTGTCAAGCCATCCGCTTCCAGATGAGGCATGTGGTAAAGACTAGCGAATTCTGCAGTTGTGGACCCACTATCATGAAATGTGATCCTAGTAAGGCAAGATGTATGTGGGAGGAAAGAAGACTGCTGGTAACTCACTCTACAAATTCACGAATGATGCTGCTTGAGGAAGCATTGAAGGCAAATTCCTACCGAGAATAAGCTGGACGCTCAGCAGTGGCCGTAGATAAATCATCCTTGACAGAAACCCCATACATCTAAAGACAGATGCCTGTTATCCACTGGGTAAGTCATCCTACCTGAGGAGTCTCTTCTGCAATGGAGTCAATCTGCCAAGCATTACAGAAAACACAAATATCGTCACACTCTGTACCTTTCCAGAATGGCCATTCCACACACCCACCCCTGCAATTTACTTTTTCAGTTTTTCATTTCAATTTTTTATATTTCTAAGTTCTTGACAAGGAAAGTACCTTGATAGCCATTACCAATACTACCAGTATAGATCTGTTCTTGAGTGATTTTTCCTTCCACGTGCAGTGGACGACTAGTTGGACATATTTATGTGTTTTCGTCTTGAGTGGGATTATCTATATAAATAAAAGCCTAATATGCAGTGTCCCTTTGGGAGTTCGGCCGACCTGGAGTTCGATCGCTCGCTATGATGTGCGTTGACCACCAGTGGGTGGCACAGAACGAAGGAAGGCTCTGGCTGGCAGCCGGCAGCTGGAAAAGGGAGGCCCCGGCCGGTAGCTGGCAGCCACTAGGGACCCTACCCCTCCACTAATTTTGTGCACTGGGCCTCTAGTAGTACAATATCCAGCCGTTTTGTTCCATTTTTCCTGCTCCAGATAATGGTGCCCCTGTGCATCACAACAAGCAGGGCTGTCCATTACCCAGTCACCAGAGATTAATATTACAAATGAAATATTAAAATTCTAGAATATTCTAAGCCAGTCATGGAATTGTGTTCTTCTTGTCAGAATCAGTAATGAAATTTTAACAGAACATTAAGAAGTTATGTTTAGGGGCTTCTTGGAAATATGTCTTCCTTAAAATTTAGAAACACATCTTTCCTGTCTCTGAATATTGTGTGCATGTGATATCTGAACCTAAAGCAAACATTTCTGGAAAAAGGACACAAGCTTAAGAGTCTAAGTTGGCAAACTGAGGATGGCACAGTGGAAAGATAGCCTATCCGTGATTGGCAAACTGCGGCTCGTGAGCCACATGCGGCTCTTTGGCCCCTTGAGTGTGGCTCTTCCTAAGCCTTAGGAGTACCCTAATTAAGTTAATAACAATGTACCTACATATATAGTTTAAGTTTAAAAAAATTTGGCTCTCAAAAGAAATTTCAATCATTGTACTGTTGATATTTGGCTCTGTTGACTAATGAGTTTGCCAACCACTAGCTAGGTGATGCTAACACACTGAGTTAACCATCCTTAGGATTGGTTTGCTTCTGGACTTCTTGTTTGCAAGATACACCAGTCCCCTTATCCATAATTTTGCTTTCCTTGGTTTCCTGCAGTCAACTGTGGTCCAAAAACGTTAGGTGAAATAATAATTTATAAATTATAAATTGTGTGCCATTCTGAGTTGTGTGATAAAATCTTGTACCATTCTGCTGGACCACTCTGTCCTGCCTTAAATGCGAATCATCCCTAAACCCAGCATTACTGCTCTGTATATGCTTTCTTCCTCTTAGTCACTTAGTAGCCCACATGATTATCAGCTTGACCCTTGCTGTATCACAGTGCTTTTCTTCAAGTAACCCTTGTTTTATTGTTATAATTGTTCTATTTTATTATTATTGTTGTTGTTGTTAATCTATTAAAATGCCTCATTTATAAATTAAGCTTTATTATGGGTACAGGAAAAAGATGGTATATATAGTGTTTGATAATATCAAGCATTTCACGCACCCACCGGGGATTTTGGAACGTATTCCCCTCAGATAAAGGAGGAGTATTGTAACTGATTCAAAAATGTAGAAATAGCTGAATGAAAGAGGTAGAACAAGGGCAGTGGGGATCTCAGATTTCTAAGCTACACATTTGGGAACATGGAAAAAGCAGGAAAGAGAAAGATAATTCAGATATAACTAGGAGATATCTGCAATACTATCAAAAATAAAAATATA
>NW_005369934.1:1744421-1756937 GCF_000412655.1 Myotis brandtii | reverse complement strand
TTTAAAAAATAAAATTAAATTAATAAAATAAGAGCCTCTCATTGAGTGCTTTCCAAAAGATATGAGAGTAAAACGGGAAAATGTAGGATTATGGGTGGTTCCTCCCATGCAAGTCCATTTTTTAAAGCTCTCATGTAGTCTTTTAAAACATAATCGTGTGGTGAAGCAGATCACCAAGTCAAAATGCTGAGAATTCTCTAAGTGTAAGTGCAACTCTAGACTCTTTTCTACCACCATCTCTTTGGCATCATCTGGGAGTTTCTGTAGACTCTCAAGCTCATCTCAGCTCTACTTAATAAGAATCTGCATTTTAATAAGATTCCCAAGTGATTCATAAGCACATTAAAATTTCAGAAACATGTTTCAAGAAAAAAGTTTTGGATATAGCTACTAGTATGTGGAATTGACCATAAGAAAATAGACTGAAAACTTGTTAATTTCTTAAGGGAAATGTATTCGCATTGGGTTTCTTATTTCTTGCTGCTTATAACAAACTCACCGATACAGAAGGAATACTGTAACGGAAGAGGCTTAAACATTTATAACCTCTTATTTTTAGTATAAATGTATTTGGATTATGACTATGAAAATAAAGGAGCATTAGCATTTAAATTCTGAGCATAGTAATTCCGTAAAACGAGGAAATAAGTGTAGAGGTTTAGGAGCATACAATATTTAAGTAACTGCTTAAGAAAGACAATAAAGTAAATACCATATGAATGGGCCATGATTAATTATCAAATGAAAGCAACTCAGTGTTATAGCTAGGCATTATTCATGTCATCAGGATAGAAATATGAGTGGCATAATCCTTGCCTAAAGGAAACATAGTCTAAATCAACTGTAAGCCAGGTCTCAGTTCAAAAGGAGTAAGACAACTCAAAAGTGATGCTTTTGATAGTCTTTGGCATGTGCCTCCCCAAACAATAAGTGGGATCCTCACAGTGGGCATTTTTTAACTTTCCATCATACCTTCCCTTCTGCTAATAGCACCAAAATTTCCTTTGAGGTGTCACCTCTCCCCTATTTTTCATGCATGTGGTTCAAGTTAAGCTACACCATTGCTCCAGGATAGAAGAGTGAGATACAGGCCTAGCCAATCAGAGCACATCTATAATAATAAAAGGGTAATATGCTAATTAGACCGGAAGTCCTTCCAGATGTCATTCCTGACGTCCTTCTGGACAAAGGCTGTGCCAGAGCGAAGCCCTGGTCCTGGGTTCCTGCCAGTGGCCAGAGGGAAGCCGCCCAGGTCCCGGGTGCCTGCCAGCGGCCAGAGGGAAGCCCCGGTCCTGGGTGTTGGAGGGATGCCAGTGCCAGCAGCCAAGGGAAAGAAGACCTACTCTTGCCTCAAATTTGCCTCCTCAGAAATTTTCTCTGGATCTAAGAAGTTGGTTGTGGCCACAGAGATGAATGAGACTGCATCATTAAATTATCTGACTTGCTGCTCCACGGACAGGATGCAATCAACTGTGTCCACTGAACCGGCACTCCAGGGACACTAACATCAGGGGCCCGAAATGGGGATTTCCAGGCACTTGGGCTGGTAGAATTGCAGGAGTCTGTTAGGTACATTGTGGTTCTGGTTCTGAAGAAGACCACTCTTTAGTGAGCACCTAAGTAAAGAAGAAGAAGAAGAAGAAGAAGAAGAAGAAGAAGAAGAAGAAGAAGAAGAAGAAGAAGAGAAGAAGAAGAAAAGAAGGAAGGAAGGAAGGAAGGAAGGAAGGAAGGAAGGAAGGAAGGAAGGAAGGAAGAGAAAGAGAGGGAGAAAGGGAGAGAGGAAGGGTGAGAAAAGAAATATGAGTCACAGAGAACATTTCTAGATGACCCAAATTCATAATATAGGAATCTGAAATATAAATAACCCAATAAAACAGACTCTCTGAATCAAAAGTGCTCACTGAGAACCACAAAAACCTTTATCAAGCATGACAGTTAAATACATGGTGTGATTCTGGATTGGATATTGGACTTGAAAAAGTTATAAAATAAATTTTTTTAAATTATCACTTGAATTAATTTTAGATAATATCATTGTATCAGTATTAAATTATTTGCATTTGATAATTTCATCATGGGTGAGAAGTTCTTGTTCTTAAAAGATGTGTACTGACATTTAGGAGTAGAAGGTCATGATATCTGTAACTTTCAAATGGCTCAGCAAAAAATAACTAATAGAGAGAAAGTACAGTTGTAAATGTGGTAATATATTCATGAACTTATTATGGTGAAAGGTTGTTTATTATAGTATTCTTACAACTTTTCTATAGGTTCAAACTTTGTAACAAAATTTTAAAGCAGGGAAAAATTCAAATGTTATACGGACACCAAGTGCAAAGTTTAACAGATAAAGAAAAAAAAATTCCTTTGGACAATAGGAAGAAAGCAAACAAAAGTAAAATCATAGGGATTACTATCTGCAATATAAAAGCAGGAAAAAATGGAGAAAGATCTAAGAATATAAAGTGAGCATACAGAAACTTAGAAAATGTATCCTTCCTCAGGTGGGAATGGGAGTATGTTCCCAGCCAACTGAGGAATAAATTACTACAAAATCATTCAAGTTTGAAAGGTCAAGGGATGCTCTTATCCCTGCTGTTCACAAACCACTAACCACTTGCACTGCTCAGTACTCAGTAGGACTTCCCACCATACCATCCCGTTGGAGCTATGTTGTTGTTGTTATTGTGCGTATGTTTGTTTTTGTTTTTGTTTCACACACAAAAGCTTCTCTCTGTGCTTTGCTTAACGTTCTTGCTTTCTGCCCTCCCTCAATTCCGGGCCTCCTATTTGTTTTCTTCCTTGCCAGCTCACTGAATTGCCCAAGTCTTCAAAAATAAGAAGACTTAGTTTCCCTTTGTTTATCCGGTATTTTAGTTTGTTTTCAGAGGGGTGGTCAATTAAATTCTACATTTCTTATTTTATGGCTGGAGATACTTAAAAACAAACATTTTTGACACTATTACAGATGTCCCACATTTTCCCCTTCTCTGCCCACCTCCCTTCAGTCCCTGTCCCGCCCCTCCCATGGCCTTGGTCCATGGGCTATGCATATATGTTCTTTGAATAATCTCTTCACCTGCTTTTATCCAGTCACGCCCATCCTCCACCCCTCTGACATCCTTCGGTCTGTTACGTGTATCCCTACTTCTGGTTCTATTTTGTTCCTCAGTTTATTTTTCTCATTAGATTCCACATAAAAGTGAGATGGTATGGTATTTGTCTTTCTCTGACTGGTTTCTTTTGCTTAGCACAATAATCTCCAGGTCAACCCATGCTTTCAAAAACATTAAGAGTTCTTTCTTCCCTATAGTCCCAAAATATTCCACTGTGTAAATTAACCACAGCTTTCTTATTCACTTCTCTACTGATGGGCACTTGGGCTGTTTCCAGATATTGGCTATTGTAAAAAATGCTGCTATATATTTTCTGACTGGTATTTCAGTATTCTTAGGATATATTCTCAGAAGTGGGTCAAAAGGCAGTTCCATATTTAACTTTTTGAGGAAAGTTCATACTGTTTTTCACAATGGCTGCACCTTTCTGCATTCCCACCAATAGTGCACTAGGGTTCCCTTATCTCCTTATCCTGGAAAACACTTGTTGTTTGTTTATTTTTTGATGGTAGTCATTCTGGGAGGAGTGAGGTGATACCTAATGGTAGTGTTAATCTGAATCACTTGGGTGATTAGTGATGTTGAGCATTTTTCATATGTATATTGGCCATCTGTTTGTCCTCTTGGAGTTACAATTAGGGTCCTTTGACTATTTTTTAATTAGATTATTTATCTTCTTCACGTAGAGTTGTATATGTTCTTTATATATTTTAGAAATTAACCCCTTATCAAATGTATCATTGGCCGATATATTCTCCCATACTGTGGGTTCCCTTTTTTTTTCTTGTTATTTTTTTTTTTTAAGTTCCTTTCATTGTGCGGAAGCTTTGTAATTTGATGTAATCATATTTGTTTATTTTGTCCTTAGTTTCCCTTGCCCTAGGAGATATATTGGCAAAAATGTTGCTATGAGAAATGTCTGAGCTTTTACTTCCTATGTTTTCTTCTAGGATTTTTATGGCTTGTGACTTACATTTAAGTCTTTTATCCATTTTGAGTTTATTCTTATGTATACAAACGACTTTGTATTTTTGTATAAGTTGGTGTTCTAGTTTCAATTTTGTGCATGTACTTGTCCAATTTTCCCATCACTCATTGAAGATACTGTCTTTACTCTATTGTATGCTCTAGCATCCTTTGCCAAATATTAATTGACCATAAGGCATGGGTTTATTTCTCGGTTCTCTGTTCTGTTCCATTAAACTATATGCCAGGTTTTATGCCAGTACCAGGCTGTTTTGAATACAGTGGCTTTATATTATAGTTTGATATATGGTACTGTGATATCTCCAACTTTGTTCTTCTTTCTCAATTTTGCTAAAGCTATTCAGGGTCTTTTGGTTACATATAGAATTTTGGAATATTTGTTCTAGATCTATAAAATATGACATTGGTATTTTAAAAGGAATTGAATTGAATTTATAGATTGCTTTGAATAATATGGCCATTTTAATGGCATTAATTCTTCCAAACAATGAACACAGTATATGCTTTCATTTGACTGTGTCTTCCTCTATTTTTTGTTCAATGTACTGTAGTTTTCTTAGTATAGGTGTTTTACTACCTTGGTTAAATTTATTACTAGGTAACAAACATTTTTTGTTGCAATAGTAAATAGGATTCTTTTCTTAGTTTCTCTCTCTGATAGTTCATTATTGGTATATAGAAATTTCACTGATTTTTGGATATTAATTTTGTTTCTTGATACTTTGCCAAATTAATTTATTATATCTAGAAGATTTTTGGTGGAGTATTTAAGGTGTTCTATGTACAATATCATGTCATCTACAAAAAAAATGACAGTTTTAATTCAATTCCTCCTTTCTACTTTGGATGCTTTTATTTATTCTTCTTTTCTGATCGCTGTGTCTAGGACTTCCAGAACTATGTTGAATAAGAGTGGTGAAATCAGACATCTTATTTCTGATCTTAAGAGGAACACATTTAGTTTTTGCCCATTGAGTATGATGTTAGTTGTTTGTTTGTCATATATGGTCTTTATTACAATGCAGAGTATGAACCTTCTATTACCATTTTGCTGAGAGTTTTTATCGTGAATGGGTGCTGACTTTTATCAAATGCTTTTTCTGTATCTATTGATATCATTTTGTTTATATGATATATCACATTTATTGATTTGCAAATACTGTACCAACCTTGCACCCCTTGAATAAATCTTACTTAATCATGCTGAATGATCTTTTTAATGTATTATTGATCCAATTTGCTAATATTTTGTTAAGAATTTTAGCATTAATGCTCATTAGGGATATTGGCCTATGATTTTCTGTCCTTATAGTGTCTTTATCTAGTTTTGAAATTAAGATAATGCTGGCCTCATAAAATGAGCATGGAAGTCTCCCCTCCTCTTGACTTTTTTGGAAAAGTTTAAGCAGGTAAGTTCATTTTTGAATGTTTGGAAAAATTAATCTGTGAAGCCACCTGGTCCAGAACTTTTTTTTTCTGCTTTGACTCTTCTTAATTCATTTTTGGAAGCCTGTATGTTTCTAGGAATTTATTCATTTTTTCTCATGTTATCCAAGTTGTTGGCATGTAGATGTTTATGGTATTTCTTATAAGCCTTTGTATTTCTGTGGTGTCAGTTGTTACTTCTCTTTTGTCATTTTTTATTTCATTTATTTGTGCCCTCCTTCTTTGTTCCTTTGTAAGTCTGGCTAAAGATTCATAAAGCTTATTTGTCTTTTCAAAGAACCAGCTCTTGGTTTTGTTGATCTTTTGTATTGTTTTTTAGTCTCTATGTCATTTACTTCTACTGTGATCTTTATTATTTCTTCCCTCTACTTACTTTGGGCTTTTCTTGTTGTTCTTTTTCTAGTTCTTTTAGGGGTAGGGTTAGATTGTTTATGTGAGATTTTTTTTTGCTTTTTGGGTTAGGCCTGTGATGCCATGAGCTCCCCCCTCACCCTCCCCCCCCAGAACTGCTTTCACTATGTCCCATAGATTTTGGGTTATTGTGCATTCATTTTCATTTGTTTCCAGGTATTTTTTATTTCTTTCTTGATCTCATTGAACATCCATTCATTGTTTAATATATGCTGTTTAGCCTATATGTGTTTGAATGTTTTTGACTTTTTTGTTGTGGTTGATTTCTAGTTTAATGCCATTATGATCCAAGAAGATGCTTGATATGATTCCAATAATCTTGAATTTGTTAAGACATTTTGTGTCTTGTCATACAATCTGTCTTTAAGAATATTCGATGTGAACTTGAGAAGAACGTGTATTCTTCTGCTATGGGATGAAATGTTCTGTAAATATCAATGAAATCATTCTGATCTTGTGTGTTGTTTAAGGTTGCTATTTTCTTGTTGATTTTTTTTTCTCTGAAAGACCCATTCAATGATGACAGTGTGGTGTTAAATCCCCTACTTTACTTATATTGTTGTTGATCTCTCCCTTAAAGTCCAGCAACAGTTTTTAAAATATATTTATGTGATCCTATATTAGGTACACATATGTTTACCATAGTTATATCCTCGTGTTTGATTGATAACTTTCGTATTATGTAGTGATGTAGTGACATTCTTTGTCTAATTCATGGCCTTTGTTTTGACATTTTTTTCAGATATAAGTATTGCTGCCATTTCTTTTTTATCATGTCTATTTGCCTGGAAATTTTTTTTGTATTCCTTCACTTCTAGTCTGTGTGAATCTTTTGTTCTAGTGGGTCTTTTATAGAGAGCATATATGTGGATCTAGATCATGTTTTATTATCCATTCAGCTACCCTATGCCTTTTCATTGGAACATTGAACCTATTTACATTTAAGGTTACTTTTTAAATAGTTTATTCTTTTTAGAGAAAGCAGAAAAGAAAGAGAGGAAGAGAGAGAGAAACATAGATATGTCACATAGAGCCCACAACCTGGGTATATGCCTTTGACTGGAAATTGAACTGGCAACCTTCTAGTAATGGGGTGACACCCAACCAACTGAGCCACACTGGCCAGGGCTTAAGGTTATTATTGCCCTTTTAATCTCTATACCTATGTTCCTCTCTCTCTCTCTCTCTCTCTCTCTCTCTCTCTCTCTTGTTTTTCTTAAAGCAGTTCCTTTAACATTTTTTGCAGTGCTAGTTTGGTAGTAATAAAATCCTTTAGCCTTTTTTGTCCTGGAAGCTCAATTTCACCTTCGGTTTTGAATGATAGCCTTGTAGGATAGAGTAGACTTGGTTTCAGGTTCTTGCTTTTCATTACTTTGAATATTTCATGTGATTTTCTTCTTGCCTAGAATGTATCTGTTGAGAAATAAGCTAATAGCCTTATGGGAACTCTCTTGTAGGTAACTAAATGCTCCTCCTTTGCTACCTTTAAAATTCTCTCATTGTCTTTAACTTTGCCATTTTAATTATGATGTGTCTTGGTGTGGGTCTCTTTGGGTTCATCTTGATTGGGACTCTCTGTGCTTCCTGAACTTGTATGACCTTTTTCCTTACCAGGTTAGGAAAGTTTTTGTAATTGTTTTTCTTCAAACAGGTTCTCTATTTCTTGGTCTCTTTCTTCTCTTTCTGGTACCTGCATGATGAGAATGCTGTTCCATTTAATGTTGACTCATATTTCCCTTAAACTATCCTCAGTTTCTATTTGCTTGAAATTTATTTATTTATTTACTTTTTATTATTTTATTTTTGCTGCTTTGATTGGATGTTCTTCTACCTAGTCTTCCAAATTGCTGATTTGATCTTATGCTTCATCCATTATACTTTTAATTCCTTCCAGTGTATTCTTCATGTCAGATGTGGTATTCTTCATTTCTGACAAGTTCTCAAGTTCTTATTTATGGCTTCCACATCATTTTTTAAAATACATTTTTATTGATTTCTGAGAGGAAAGGACAGAGACAGATAGAAACCTCAATGATAAGAAAGAACCATTGATAGGCTGCCTCCTGCACGTCCCCTAATGGGGATTGAACCCCCAATCCAGGCCTGTGCTATGAACAGAAATCAAACCATGACCTCTTGGTTGATAGGTCAACACTCAACCACTAAGCCATGCCGGCCTGGGCTATGTCATTTTTTATGCTGTTGTAGTTCTGTCAGATACATCAAGAGAACTGCTCAGCACTGCTGCTCTGAGTTGTCCTGAGTCCAAATGTTCTGCTAAATTCTTCCTGACTATACCAGAGTTGATTCCTTCTTGAACCCTACTCACTGTACTAACTGTTGGGTATGAGCCCCTCTGCCTAGGGCCTGGACCTTCTTAAACACTGGGTCTTAGATGGAGAAGCCATGAGAAATTGTGGTTATATAAGAATGAGTCTTTATTGCAGAAGCCAGTGGCCATATAGCCATCAGACAAAACAGTCTTTCACAGCAATCTCATATAGGCAGCTGCACACCGGCTAGTAAATACATATCTTTCCCACACAGTAGTAGCAGTCTCTGAGCCCATAGTTTTTATGTAAGCAGCCACACTCTGCCTCTAGACCTATAGCTTTACATAGCAATAGTACCTGAGAGCTACAGCCTCAGTAGCCTCTCCAGCCTCTCTGGCTCAGCAGCTTCTCCTGCCCCGCTGCACATATAGTTTCACATGGTAGCTATATCCTCTGTGCCTTCCTCAGCTTCTCTAGCACACGCCTCTGCCCGGCACACTGGCTGGTCTCTGTAGCCTCACATAGTAACTACCTCTGAGGTTCTCTCTCCGCACACTGGCTGGTTAACATGGTAGCGATATCTGAGCTCTCTGTGAGCTCCTAGCTTTACATAGGAGCAATACTAGCTCTCAGCTTCATCTGAGCTCTATAGTCTTAGTAATATACTTTTAATACTACTTAGACAAAGGAGGTAGTTGCCAACAATGACAGCAATCATTTGGCTCTAGAAGGGTACAGCGTACCATGAGATTGCTGTGGCCTTGCAGCTGTGCAATCCTTGGACATTTCTGATTATGATTCCCATGTTCAGAGTGGCTGTGGCTATTCTGGCATACTAACAACAAGGACTATCACACTCTGAGTGGCCTTGGCTTTCTGGCAACTCTGGTATGGTTCCCACAAGTTCCCACTAAGTTCCTTGTAATTATCACTAAGTTACTTGAGCCTTCGTACAACCATTACTTTGAACTCTATATTACATAAATTGCTTGCCTCCTGTTCTTTCATTTGGGGCTTGTTTTTCTGTGTCCTCATTTTAGTTGTCTGTGTGTGTGTGTGTGTGTGTGTGTTTCTATGTATTAGATAGAACTGCTATGACTCCCAGTCTACATTGGGTGGCCTTATAGTAGGTGTTCTTTTGGACCCAGGGGTGCAGTCTCCTTGAGCTCCTGAGATGGATGCTCTAGGAATGAATATCCCATGTGTGGGTTATGTGGGCCCTCTGTTGTAATTGGCCCATTTGTGAATGGGATTTACCCTCAGGCTGGCTGATTGTGAGACTCACTGCTTACTACAGCATGTCAGCTATTTTATAGGTGCTGAAATAACAAAACCAAACAAACATAACAACAGCAAAAATATAAGAAAAGAAAGAAGAAAAAAGAATAATAAAATAAACAATAAAATATGTGAGAAGGAGAAAAAAGAATATGAAATCACAGAAGGAAAAAAATGCAGACTAGGAAAAGAAAAATGAAAAAAAATGAAAAAGAAAAAATACAATAAGAAAAGAGAATAAGAAAAATAAAAGGAAATTGAGAAAAAGCCAAGCAGAGAAATAAAAAGAAGAAAAGAAAAAAAATGGCCCTAGTTAAGTGTTTCAGTTGGTTGGATCATTGTCCCATGTACCTAAATGGTTGCAGGTTGGATTCCTGGTCAGGGTACATACCTAAGTTGTGTGCTCAGTCCCCATTTGCAGCACATGTGGGAGGCAACCAATTGATCATTCTCTCTCATATTCTCTCTCTCTCTCTCTCTCTCTCTCTCTCTCTCTCTCTCTCTCCTTCTCCTTCTCCCTGCAAAAATCAATTTAAAAAACATATTCTCAGGTGAGGATTAAAGAAAGAAAAGAAACAAGTGTAGTTTGCTTCAGCAGAGTTTAGTGCCTGCTGCGACCTTCCTTTTGATATGCTGTTAGTGAAGCTTGTTGGATCCTGCTCCAACGTTGTTTGAAGCTGGCCACTTGGTGTGTTGGTCCTGGGCCTATTGGAAGTTTCTCTGGTGTAAGCCACTGTCAGCTATTGTCTATGCCTGGCCCTCAGTAACCTTTATGAAGCTACAGGTGATCCCCAGTTTGTGGCTGCCTTTGCTGGGCTTGGCTGCACAAGGGAAGGACCTCCTTTAAATTTTTAAAAATTATTTCTGTGTAAGGCATGTGTTATGTGATAAGGTATTGACAAAGTTTGTTTCATTTTATAACTTTTTCATGAAAATAAGATATTTATTGTAAATAACATAAGAGAAATTTAGAAAATTGTCACTTTCTAGGTACTAGTAGACATTTTTAGGATAATTTTGTTTGATTAGTGATTCATATGACTTACTAGCTTTAAACAAAAAGTTGTCCACTGTAACAGAAAAATAAATAAAAGGAAGTCTCTTTACACAAAAAGCCTTATTACCTGAGGAATGCATGTATTAAAGCTTTAGAAAATGGATTTTTAAAAAATATTTAGGATTGTTTTTAAGATTAATGGCATGATTCATATTAAAAATGTATCCCTTTAAATTTTCAAAAAAGTAATAATGCACCAAGCTAAATGGGAAATAGTAAAATAAAAATTTTATTTAACTTAACATTTGCATTCAGAAAAGTAACAAACTATTTATAATAATTACACTATGTATGAAAGAAAATATTTTGAAAATTTCATATTCTAGAATTTTATAAGCCTATTTTATTATTTAATAAATTTCAACTTTAGCAGTTCAAATACACCAAATGAAACAGAATTGAATAGGATCTCAAATCTGCAAATGTCATAACTAAAACGTCAAATTGAATGCTAAGATTGAGAAATAACACTTCCCAATTTTAAGTATCAGAATCTTTAAAGTCAGAAGCACTGTTTATGACATGAGATAAAATATTTAAATAAGATAAAAGTAATGAAAATAAACCATCCAGTGTTAACTGTACACGTTTTTCTGGAATAGTGTATGTATATATCTTTAGTATTTTAATATTTCTATAGTAGGCAAAATAATTGTCCCACAAAGATTTGTACATACTAATCTATATAAACTGTGATTATATTAAATTACAAGGCAAAGATGAAATAAAATTACAAATTAAGTTAAGTTTGTTAATTAACTGAGTTTAAAGAAAAGGGAGATCATCCATCAATGATTCTCTCTCATCATTGATGTTTCCATCTCTCTCTCTCCCTCTCCCTTTCTCTCTGAAATCAATAAAAAATATTAAAAAAAATATTTCTATTGTAGGCAAAATAATTGTCCCACAAAGATTTGTACATACTAATCTATATAAACTGTGATTATATTAAATTACAAGGCAAAGATGAAATAAAATTACAAATTAAGTTAAGTTTGTTAATTAAGTGAGTTTAAAGAAAAGGGAGATCATCCTGGATTATCTAGGTGGAGTCATTTTAATAATTGTGGTCTGAAAACACATAAGAGGGAGTCAGAAGAAACCAGCATCAGATAAATATCTGAAGATGTTATGCTGCTGGCTTCTGAAGATGGAAAAAGGAGACAGGAGCCAAAGAAGACGGGTGGCCTTGGGAATCTAGAAAAGTGAAGGAAATGGATCTTCCCTATAGTCTCCCAAAGAAAGGCAGTAGACATCTTGGTTTTAGCTCAGTGATATGCATTTCAGACTTCTGACCACCCCCCGCCCCAACAATCCTATCTAATAATAGACAAACATAGTAATTGACGTACCTTCGCTACGCCTCCCATTGGCTAATCAGCATGATATGCAAATTAACCCAACCAAGATGGCGGCTGGCAGCCATGCAGCTGAAGCGAGCAGGAGGCTTGCTTGCTCCAGTGATGGAGGAAGCCAAGGTTCCCCGCCTGCCGCGGCCCGGCTCTGAGCTCCGAAAGCAACAAAGTTTCAATTATAGAAGCTAAACAAACCCCAGTTACCTGCTTTCAGCAGGCTGTGGCCACAGAGCTGGAGCGAACAGGAGCCAGCTCTTAGCTTCAGTGACGGCAACAAAGTTTCAATTATAGAAGGTAAATAAATCCAAGAATGAAAAAAAAAGAAAAAAAGGAGAGGCTGGGAGCTTCACTCTCCTGCCAGCCTGAAAATGGCCTTCAGCCCCTCACCCAGACTGGCCAGGCACCCCAGTGGGAACCCCCATCCTAAAGGGGGTGTGGCAAGCCTGAAAACAGCCATCAGCCCCTCATCCAGGCTGGCTAGGCACCCCAGTGGGGACCCCCACCCTGAAGGGGGGTGTGACCAGCTGCAAACAGCCATCAGCCCCTCACCCAGGCTGGCCAGGCACCCAAGCGGGACCCCCACCCTGATCCGG
>NW_005369934.1:1742463-1743849 GCF_000412655.1 Myotis brandtii | reverse complement strand
GGCATCAACTTTCTGCATTCCTACCAAATTTACTTGAGGTTAGATTATTATCTTTATGCTTGATTCATATTTACTACCTAGGCTCTCTTTCCAAATGAAAATATACTCAGGAAGACATAAATTTTCAAACTGATTCTTAGGGGACATCTTAAATATCTTATTGCTAATTAAACTGGACATGAGCCTTTTTAAACAAGGAAAGAAGGTTCATATAAAGAGCTATAATTTTGAGATTTTACCATTAATAAGGATTCAATAACACTTTTTAATATTTTTTCAAAACCTTCCTTTAATTTAAATTTCTAAACAAGAAACTCTGTTACTCTATCAGGTTAATACTTAGTAAGGTCAATAAATTACTTTAGAAAAGGGAGTAAAATACTCAAAATTGTGCTTTAGAGAAAATAAGAAGTAGCAATATAGGAAACAATTTTACCTTCCAGTCAAGATGATTCTGTAAGTTCATGGTTGCAAACATATAACTATGTTATATAAAGTTTAAAAGAAAAAAAGAAAGAAAGAAAAGAAAAAAGAAATAAAACACATCCTGATACAAATATAAAATAATCTTCCTCCATAAACCATACAAATGAACAATACAAAGAGTAGGCAGAAGCAATTAGCCTGCTGACGTCAAGATCCAGGCAAAGCAGAGGTAGCTGGCATTCAGTTCATGCAGTGAACTCGGATTAAAATGCTTCACATATGATAGAACGATTTCTTAAAGTGAAGTAATATTGTGGATTCCCAGATGCTGATGATAGAGGAACTGAAGCTGTAGAGAGGCAGCTGAAAATACACACAGCGTCACAAAGAAACTGATAAAATTTGTTTGAGTTTGGTATGCAAGAGCCCCAATAGTACCTTGGTGCAGAAGGCATTTTAGGATTTGGTTCTGAATTTGGAACCACAGTAAATGAAAAACAAAACAAAACAAACAAAAAACATTATTCCAGAATAATGAGGAGAGAAATACTGATAGTAAAATGGAAAGAGAGAAAGAGAGATAGGGAGAGAGAAGAGCTAAAAAGAGAGAGAGGGCACAAATCATTAAAAAGATAGCTAAAAGTATGCAACCAGAAGTCAATTCAATCCAAATGAAATTAATATAATAAGCAATATGGAAAGCATTTAAAAAAATCTTAAGATGCTAAAAATATCATCAATATCCATATAAAAATAATTGGCATGAGAATGTGAATAGAATAAATTTTAACTTTTAGATGAAAAAAGTTTTTAAAATAGAAAGGTCTATACATAAAATAAACTCCAGATGAAACCAAGGGGAAAACAAGAGATTAGACAAATGTATCTGAGGGGGAAAAAATGATATATTTTTTCAAAGATAAAGAGAAAAGAATATCTCAAGATATGCAGGGTATTGCC
>NW_005369934.1:1678062-1742380 GCF_000412655.1 Myotis brandtii | reverse complement strand
GGTTGCAGGCACATATCCAGTAGGGAGTGTGCAGGAGGCAGCTGATCGATGTTTCTCTTTCATCGATGTTTCTAACTCTCTATCCCTCTCCCTTCCTCTCTGTAAAAAATCAATAAAATATATGTTTAAAAAAAGATATGCAGGGTATAGATCAAGAGCCCCCAAAAAGTAACTAATAAGTACTTCAGAATTAGAAAGTGACCCTGGACTGATGGTGCCTCCAGATGGTTCGGAAAAGCAAGTTTAAATCATTCTGGAGAAACCCATCTCATTGAACTACCACAGAAAAAGTTTCAAGAATAATAAACTCATGGTTGAAATCTATAAAAAAAACATAGAATTAAGACCTCATGAGCAAAGAAGATCAGAAATGATGAAATAACTAAATAAAATTCCAAGTCTTCAGGTATAGGAGTGACCAGGAAATAGTGTATAAGCATGTTTAATATCTTAAATATATAAAAGGCATTAGAAATATGAACAAAGATCAAGAGACAAGAAAATCAGGTTATCTGGCAAAGAAAAAAACTAGAACTTCTAGAGAAAAAAAAGTATAATTATTTAAATTAAAAAATATTGGGCATGGATTACAGCAATTTAGATATACATATATAAAAAATAAAATTAGTGTGAAAGATACAGATGAATAAATTCCCCAGGATATGGCATAGAGAGACAGTAATAGAAAATGTCAAAGAATGATTAAGAGACACAAAGGATAAAGTGAAAAGATATATATGTAAGAACAGTTTATATTAAGGCCTTGGAAAAATATATGCCAGCCAAACACTAACCAAATATCTGGCTTAGTAATTTTAATATCAGACAAAATAAAATTTGAAAAAAAATGATATAAAATGTCAATACCATATATATATTATTCTCAGGAAGTTACAAAAACCTCAAAACGGTATAGAACTCACAAAGTGGATTTGATAATGGATTGGAGAAGGAAAAGATTGCAATATGAAGTTAGATAAGAAAGATAAGGAAAGACACCTGTCCATTGTAGAAGTGTTAGTGAACTGATGTCAAACCATTATTTGTGCACCTGAAACTAATATAATATTCTATGTCAACTGTAATTTAAAAAATAAAAACAAATAAGTAAATTCCCTGTATTTAAATCATGAACATGTAATTTTTTGCAATCATTTGTTGATTCCTTTTTTTTCTTTTTTTCTTTATTGATTAAAGTATTACATATGTGTCCTTATCCCCTCATTGCCCCCCACACCCCTCTCATGCCCTCACCCCCCTAGTGTCTCTGTCCATTGGTTATGCTTACAAGTTCTTTGGTTCTCTCCCCCTTACCCCCACCCTCTCCTACCTTCCCTCTGAGGTTTGGCGGTCTGATTGATGTTTCTCTGTCTCTGGATCTGTTTTTGTTCATCAATTTATGCTGTTCATTATATTCCACAAATGAATGAGATCATGTGATATTTATCTTTCTCTGACTGGCTTATTTCGCTTAGCATAATGCTCTCTAGTTCCATCCATGCTGTTGCAAATGGTAAGAATACCTTCTTTTTTTACAGCAGTGTAGTATTCCATTGTGTAGATGTACCACAGTTTTCTAATCCACTCATCTGCT
Organism: Myotis brandtii; assembly: GCF_000412655.1. Lineage (NCBI taxonomy): Eukaryota > Metazoa > Chordata > Mammalia > Chiroptera > Vespertilionidae > Myotis > Myotis brandtii. Next base: position 1,740,786 of record NW_005369934.1, on the reverse strand, counting down.
GATGGGCACTTAGGCTGTTTCCAAATCTTAGCTATTGTAAATTGTGCTGCTCTGAACATAGGGGTGCATATATCCTTTCTGATTGGTGTTTCTAGTTTCTTGGGATATATTCCTAGAAGTGGGATCACTGGGTCAAATAGGAGTTCCATTTTTAGTTTTTTGAGGAAATTCCACAGTGGCTGCACCAGTCTGCATTCCCACCAGCAGTGCAAGAGGGTTCCTTTTTCTCCACATCCTCACCAGCACTTGTCATTTGTTGATGATAGTCATTCTGACAGGTGTGAGGTGGTAATTCATTAATGGCATGATATGTTAAGAAATAATTTAGTTCTCTAGTTTCCAGGATCCTCAATGTGTAAATAAAAAAAATAATACTGCAAACCATCCACAATATTATAAAGATCAAATAAGATAGTTTGTTAGAAACCATTTTGTTAACCACAGGCATGCTATTAGGAATATTATTCTGGCTATTATTTTTTAAATTTACTTTTGAGTAAGTAAAAAAGTGGACTTGAGAATTTTTTCTTACTGTAATTGCTCACCAAAACCTCTCTTTCTCATATATAATCTAAAATCTAGAGCCTCATCTAGAATCTTATGGATAGGTTGCTGTTAACCCTTGCCACATTATGTACTAAACACAGTTTATACCCCCCCCCAAAAAAAAGTCATGAGCCACAATGTTATCCATTTCTACCACCTCAGACTGTCCTTGTTTTATTTCTCACTGTATATTTTTAAGTGGGTAGTGAGAAGACACGGCTTTTCCATTTAGCTTCTGAAGCCAGACTTGCAAGGTAGCACACCAATCCATCGCAGGCCAGTGCTAGGGAGACCTGGTGATAGGCCTTCCACTCACGGCGTTTCCAATTTACATTGCAACAGGCTAATGAAACACGAAAATGTCCATTTTTAAAAAGAAAAAAAAAGGTCACAACTTATATTTGAACTGAAGAATGTGTTGTGCTTAATTAAGGCGGATTTTAAAGTTGAAGCTCCAAGTACTACGCCCCAAATTTGAAGACTCTTGTTCTTTTGAATGTCAAGTGAGTAGACATGGTGTACTACTTTTCTGAAACTTAATGATTTAGGTTTTCTAAATGCTTATGATGCTATATAAAGGCTATATGTACTTGACCTTTCTAAGTCCGATTTTTGCAAATCTTTTTAACCCAGTTCTTAAATTTGAAAAGCCTAATTATTTGGACAAACATTTCTGCTAGTTAAATAAAAATGCAGTGTTTGAGCACATTATTTGAAGCACACGATTTTAGAGACGCTGCTGGATGGCTGTAGAGTAACTTCCTCCTCCCCTCACAAAAATATTATTGAAGATCTAGAAATGCAGTCATATAGTCATATCCACAAAGTTTTTGTCTTAAAGAGAAAAATGTAGGATATCATTCAGAAATAGTTAATAGTACATATCAGATGACCTCAAATTTTCACTCAAGTCATTGCTATTTGCATATATTTTTTTTATTTTATTCTTGTGGATTTGACTCCTTCATCTCATCTTCCCCATTATAGATAATACAGTAAAATTCCAAAGGTTAACCAAGAGACTTATAGGGATCAAATAAGTAGAAGGAGATGCTCTCCTCTTCCTGGGGGCTTGAATGGAGGCCTCAGGGGAACACTTTTTCCATGATCAACTAGCCAAGATTCTATTCCCCTCTTTCGATGCAGCCATTTCAGCATCAGTTTAACACGGTCACTAGGCTTCCTTCCAAGTTCTGGTAATAAAATCAATATACAAGAGAATTTCCAAGCTTCATTTAATTTAACTGTGATTTTCCCTTATTTGTGTTTTCAACAAATCTTTTCTAAAGCTCCATGAGTAATCTGTCCAAAGTGTAAGTGCCTGAGTGATTGACAGATTATTTTTCAACTTGTGTTTATTATCTCTTTTTATTAAGAACTCAGTGGCTTTTAGGGAAAAAAATAGGGTGAAAAGGGCCTTTGATTTACTTATTTTAAATAGAAAATTGGAGAGGGAAAGTTATGAAGTCAGTGATTTTATTTTATTTATTTTTTTTAAATTAATAAATCTTTTATTGTTCAGATTATTACAGATGTTCCTCTTTTTTCCACCATATCTCCCCTCCACCAGGTTCCCACCCCACCCCATGCCCTTACCCCCCACCACTGTCCTCATCCATAGGTGTAAGATTTTTGTCCAGTCTCTTCCCACACCCCCCACACCTCCTTCCCCCCAAGAATTATCAGTCCATTCCCTTTCTATGCCCCGAAGTCAGTGATTTTAACAGCATGTGCAGTTCTTACATTGTATATTAATTAGAAGTCATAAATTATAACTTCTAATTTAGAAGGCATACCTGCAAAAGAGGAAAGATAAAGATGTATCGAGGAATTTTAAAGGTATTTTGCAGTAGGTGATAATTGATCTTTTTTTGGAAAACTTTTTAATTGATTTTTAGAGAGAGGGAGAGAGAGAGCTATTAACCACCAGTTGCACCAGCATTTTAAAATTCCTTCCCTCTTTATGTACCCTTGGTTGATATTTAAAAAAAAAAGATATATATTTGGTAAAATTCTTATTTTAATCTCCCAGAAAGCTATAAACACACCTATCAACTGCATTTTGTTCTTATTGGGATAACTTCATTACATAATATCTAAGGTAATAGAAACTCTATATAACCTTTAGTGAAAATAAACAAGACAAACATTTAGCAAGTTTGAGAAAGATAGATTTCTGGGTTAAATATATATTTTTAGAAACCAAGCACGACCTGGATATGTGCCCTGACCAGGAATCGAACCCGCCACCTTTGGGGTAGGGGATGATGCTCCAACCCACTAAGCCACACTGGTCAGGGCATAATTGATTTTTTTTTAGTTTTTATATAAGTGAGTTTTTTAAATTTAAAACTAAAATAAATAGTATATGGTGTTGAGACTTCCAGTGTCTATTTTGCGAGACTGAAGGAAAGAGTTCATGTGTAAAACACAAGTGATGCTTTCTCCTTTATAAGCTTTATGATATTTTTATTTTTTTCTTTAAGAATAGGTGAATATTTTTTAAAACTTAAAGAATATTTAGGTGAATTTTCCAAAATTTTGTTTATATCCTTTGTCATATAATTATATTCCACATATAGCATTTTAAAATTCCTCCCCGCTGTATGTACCCTTGGTTGATATTTGAAAAAAAAAAGATATATATTTGGTGAAATTCTTATTTTAATCTCCCAGAAAGCTATAAACACACCTATCAACTGCATTCTGTTCTTATTGGGATAACTTCATTACATAATATCTAAGGTAATAGAAACTCTATATAACCTTTAGTGAAAATAAGCAAGACAAACATTTAGCAAGTTTGAGCAAGATAGATTTCTGGGTTAAATAAATATTTTCAGAAACCAATCTTCTGAAAATTTCTTAATTACCTGACTGGGATAGCAACCTGGAACTAAACCATCAGATATTATCAGAAACATCATTGATTTATGATGTTTCGTGTATTTTATATATCCATGTGTAGTTTTACTTGTCAGGATGTATGAAACATAAGATAGATGAAAAAATTATATAAATGACCCTACTATTTGGAAATCATCTGTATTTCTGGGTCATGTATCACCAAATGGTGACTAGTCCAAGGAGGCTATTCAAATGGCGAGGCCTAATTTCTTTCCATGTGCCTGTACATGAATGGCCACGTCTGATTAGATGATGGCTAGAGAGACAGACAGTTGCTCCAGTTGCTTCTCCTTATGCTCCAGTCTCATAAGTGGGTGTTAAGAAATTCTCTGGGCAAGTGGGATAACTGGTCATAAAAGCCGGTTCTAAATTCCATAGCATCACATACAGCGAACTCTTCTCAACCTAAAATAACATCCATGACCAAATTGTACCATTTGGCAAAAAGGAAGACAATAAGTTCAACTGAGTATCATTTATTTTTGAATCGTTCAAAGAGTCACTTTTAAACTCATGCTGCTCGTGTCTTTAAAATGCTTTGAGGGGCGATGATTAATTTTAGCCTTGGGAGGCTGATGTAGATTTCCCGATTTAGGTGATATTGCTGAGTTCTTAAAATTGACTGAGGGAAGCTGTTGGATGTTTGGCCTAGAAACAGGAGCATGTTACATAAAGAGAGTCCAAAGCGCTGAGGTAGCATTGCAGAAGGCAAAACCAAAATGAGTCTACACCTGAGAAGTTCAGCACGTGTGGGAGAGAGAGCTGAGTAAAGTATGCACCTGAACAAAACCGGGTGGATGAACGCAAGAGAGTGATTGATGAACAAAAACGGTGGCTAAGACTTGGCTTAGGAACTAGTTGTGCAAGAGTATGACTTCATGCTTAATTTTTAAACAGGACGTACTGAGAGTAAGCAATTCCTCCTGACTGCTCCCTGGCCTTGCTCTTCGTCCTTTGCTCTGTGTCTGCTCTGCTAACCAAGCTCTCTGGGTATGTCCGCATTCTGGACCCCAGTCGCCTTGCAACGTGCCTTCATTGTTCTATTCACATTTGTATTTGTCTTCGATGCCTCCTGCTCCTCCATGCTTATCCTTCCTTTTTCTTCTAAGGCATCGGTTCTCAACCTGTGGGTCGCGACCCCTTTGGGGGTCGAACGACCCTTTCACAGGGGTCGCCTAAGACCATCGGAAAACACATATATAATTACACATTGTTTTTGTGATTAATCACTATGCTTTCATTATGCTCAATTTGTAACAATGAAATTGGGGGTCACCACAACATGAGGAACTGTATTAAAGGGTCACGGCATTAGGAAGGTTGAGAACCACTGTAGGCATCTTGTCTGTTCATGTTGCCTTTGATCTTTTCCTTATCAATACTTATGTTTAGCCTTTATTCTGAGTTATGCATTGGTCCTTTTAGTTTGTTTGTTTCTTTCTTTCTTTCTTTCTTTTTGGTTTGAGAAATCATCCTCTCAAAATTGGGTAGGTTGAGCACACATCTAGTTGTTAGGGAATTTTTTCCCAATAATTTTCACACTATTCCAAGATAGTCTTTAGAAGAATTACACTTTCCCTTTTCTTGATTTTGTATACCTAGGAAGAAATGGATAAAAAAAAGATATAAAGAAATAAAAGAAGGTAAAAGGAAGTAAGAAATAAAAGGAGGTAAAAATAGAGTAATGAGCTGTCACTCATTGCTAATGGAACAAAGACTTGGTAAAATTGCACCACCATTGCTTTGGAAAAATGCTTGAAAGGTTTTAATAAAGTTTAAGATATGCCTACTCAAAAAATACAGCCACGTCATTACCAAGTATATCTGCCAAAGGAATGAGTGCTTATGTCCACAAAAGATTTGTAGAAGAATGTTCACAGAAGCTATATTCATTATAGGCAAAAAACTGCAACAATCTAAATGTCTACCAAACAAAAAATGAATTTAAAAAACTACTGATATGTACAAAAAATTGATGAATCTTAAAACAACTGTATTATTGAAAGAAGCCAGACATAAATGAGTACATAAGGTATATTTTCATTTGTATGAAGTCCAAGAATAGTAAAAAACTGATCAATGGTGATAGAAATCAGGATAGAGACTACTCTTAGAGGGGGATTATTATCTGAGAAGGAGTATAAAGAATTTTCTTGGGAATGGACGTATACTAGCTGGCTCTTAGTGAAGGCTACTTGAATAAAAACATGCATTAAAATTTTCCAAGCTATACACTTAATATTCATGTGTTTTACTATAAAAAACATGTTTTATTTAAAAACATTAAAGGAAATGAATAAAAGAAGATATGGTGAAAAGAAAACAAATTTGGAAATTTGACAGACTTAGATTTAGAATCATAGCTCTCATTTACTAAATCTAAAATTTTGAGAAACTTATTTAATATCTTTTAACCTCAGTTTCCTCATCTGTAAAACAGGGAAATATCACCTACCTCCTAGGTATATTAACCGTATTAAATTATTTAATGATAGTCAATCAATAAATAATAGTTATTTGTATGTCTCTTTCTGTTTTGACTAATTATTAGCAATGTATAATTCTTAGCTAGTATATTTTTAAGATGCCATTAGATAGGTTTATTTGCACATTCAAATTTGAGAGACACTGTTCTAGAAGATTTTCAATGTACATCAGCCCATTCCAGGCTCTGATAAATTAGACATGAAATAAATATACTTAACACTGCTTGACACTGTATCTCCCAATTTTATTAGATCAAAGAACTCCCCCTCCCAATAAGTGGTTTTTTTTTGGGGGGGAGAAGACATAAGTATTATCCTACCACAAGATTGTGTTCTAAAGAAAACACTTTGAGAAACATAAGTGTAGTTTATCTTTCCAGTTCTGAACACAATTTTGTGGCATCCGTGACACATTGCAGAAATTTTGAGTTCAGGATAAATCTGCAGGATATAACCACAGCTCTTAGAACCATTTCATTTGTTGCTCTGACCCTATTAATATATATGTCATTAGACAAATAACCCAAGTAAGAGATTCTCAAATGTGAATGAAGGACATATCAGATTCACGTGGTGATTTCTGTGAAAATTCATACTGATATATCATTCAGATTCTTATTTGAAAAAACAAGAATGTCAATATAATCTGTAAGAACATTTGAAAATACTTTCCCTGGCCCCCATCCCCATGTTTTGTGCATTCTGAAAAATATATTCTAATAGTTAACAATATGCACCCACCAGGTGAGAACTATTGTTTTAAATAAATGTTCTCAACTCTGAATGCACACTAGTATCACTAGGAATTAAAAAACCCCAATTCCCAAGACCCACCCCAAAAGTCTGTTTTCATTGCCCTGAGGTTAGGCTTAGGTATTGGCATAGGTGAAGCTTCCAGGGTGATATACATGTGCAGCGTGATTTGAGAGCCCGTGGTCTAAGAAAAATAATAGTGTTCCTTCCCCCCATTGTCAAAACTACACATTTTGTTCTTAAGGAAAAAAATATGAAGTCGTCAGTAATGGTTATTAGTCAAAATAATATCTATGCTGAAATTTATTCTTTAGGAGCCATTTTCTCTATATATAAAGTACCAGTGAACTTCAAAGTGGTATTTCAGAAAGGAGAAGACGGTAAGTCATTTACGAATTGCTGCTCCAGTCTTTAAGATAATATGAGGATCTGGGCAGTTTGCACATTGCCCTCCACCTGTATTCATTCTGAGCTTTTAAACTGGCTATTACATAGAAGCAATTTGTAGACATCTGGGTATAGAAAAATCTCTAAAAGGCATTTTCATTGTCTTTAAAATAATCATTTTATAATTTAACTTCATTTGAACAATTTTTAAGTAAGTGCAGTTATAAGGGAACTAGTTTTTCCCAAGTCTCCTAATTCATATAAGTAAAGGTCATAGCAAGCCTTTTAAAAATAACCACTATTCTTTTTGAGAAGAAAAATCTACCATTAACAAAGTTGTGTTTAAAGCTTCTATTATCTAGTACCTGTAAGACATCGTTTCAATATTTATTATAAATCAAACTGCTATTCAATTAAATGTATAGGTAGTAAATGATAATAAATGAGAATGCTTTATCTAACTGTAGCTTTTAAGAGCACATTTTTTCTTTATTTGTCTGCCATGTGCATAATTATTCCACACTTTTACAATTTTACTAGTAAAATAAAGAGACTCATAGGATAGGCTGAGGGTTCATGAGAAAAGCAATATCTATTTACTTAAATTGTACCAATGTTATCTAAAGGGGCAGGCGAAACTTGAATAAGCCTCCTCATAAATGACTCAATGTGATTTTATTAAACCATCTCTCCATATTCTGTGGGTATGAACCTAGTGGAAATCCTGGCATTAGTGTGTTTTGCAAAGAAAAGGTGTCTTTAGCTGGATTAACTGAATTATTAACACACACACACACACACACACACACACACACACACACACACACACACACACACCTCCTCTAACTATCAAATAAGATAGGTGTTAGTTGAAGTATATAATACATTTTTAGTAATAGTAAATATAAATCGAACCAGTCAGTTCTTTTATCAGTTGAAGGCATTAGAGTATTGCCATTGATAGAATTTCCTTGCCTTATATAATTTGAACAGTGCTGGTCACCAAACCTTTGCAAGGTTTAATTGTTCTTCAGGGGAACAGTGTGGAGCAATTATATGAATGATACCAGATCTCAACGATTAAGTTATGTGGAAAGACAGAGAAAATTGAGCAAATTCTCAGTGGAAAAGAAAAGACTTCGTGTAACCCAGTTGAAGTTTTAAAAATTATAAGGCGGATTGATAAAATTGATCCAAGCAAACCCTTTATGCTTTAAGATCAGAGCAATGAGTAGATATGATCTGAACATTAGAAAGTTGGGGACGAGGAAAAAAAGAAGGCAAAACTCTTTTACACAAATGCTAATAAGCATATGAAATAAATTACTACAAAGGACCCCTGAAGCAAGGAGCGCCATTGAATATAGGAGGGAATGAAATGAATTTCTAAAGTAAAAAAGAAGATGGAGAAGAACGGGAAGAAAGTAGTCAGAGCAACCTTTCACTGGGACCCCTCCACTTCTTCCCGATAGTGGTGCTAAGTGGCTTTTGGCATAGACTCTAACCTAAAGTAATGTCATAGCGTGGCGCTCCATGATGTCACATGTCACCACATGCCGCATGGCATTTAACATTCATCTACCTTCAGGGATATCTACAAACAGATCTGTGTAATGTGCTTCTCCTCTGCAAGTAGGTGATTTGGGAACACTGCCCACCTTTGTGACCAATGAAGTTCAACGTTTCTATGGCTGTTGCATGTTGGAGGGAGTTTTCCTTCGTCTGTTGCTTTAAAAAATAAATTAAGTATTGCCCATAAGCATCTATAATCTAGTGCATGTCTTAATAATAGATGAGATGATTTTCAATAGGGCATGCAGAAAATATGAAGGCATATTAACCACTTGTAAACTATTCATAATGGGACTGATTATCTCTCCTTGAGCACAATGTCTTCTGTTCCATCTGAAAAGAACTCCCTACCTTCTTAGCTGGAAGCATGAATCTTTTTTAAGGAAAGGGCACTGAGGTTGGCTACAGGATTGCAAGTGATGGATGATTTGAAACATTAATATGTAAGGTATTGCTAGCTAATTATTCAGCGCTTACTTCAGTGACTTAGATGGGGAATAAGTTACCTCTGGGAGACAGGAATCTACTTTCAAGTGCTAGCTAAAGTATCATTACTAGAAGTTATATAGTACATGTTATTGCTAACTCTTTCCCAAAAGGTATAGATACATTAACTTCCTGATCTAAACTATAAAGTACTTAATATAGGCACAGTCATCATTGCTTAGAAAATACCTACTTTATTAAAACAGACAAGAAAGAAGAGTTTTCTTAATTTGGGTTTAATTGTTGATTTTAAATATTCCTTTCATAGGCATAGTCTTTCCATATGTTTGGATAAGATATTCTTTATCATTTTCTGAATATCAACAAAAACCATGAGAGGACACAGAGCATAACAATGGTTTATTAATGACTAACCCAGAACTTTTTGAACTGCTTAACATAAGAGGGCATTTTCAAATGGAAAGTTCATCAATAATGCATCAAGACCATTAGCACAGTTTATAGGCCTGGATGTCTGACTTTGAGATTTAAGTCAGACATGAGATGTGTCCACTCTTTACAGGCAAAGTTAATGTAAAGGAAATTAATGACAGATCATAATCTGCCAAAATGCTCAAAGAAGATTATAGTTTTAAGCTATATCATCTACAGTTCCATAATGAGTTCATCCAAAGAGGTAAAGAGGTAGGAAAGGCTCCACTGGATTCCTAGATTTGGGCACAAAGTCTCTAAACTGTAAAAGAGTGACCAGTAACTGGCCCAGCAGGGAAAATTAGATCACACAGGACTTTAGTCCAGGCCAGAGTTGACAAAGTCATGGAGCTGATCACCACTCCTGTTGTCTCTGATACTCACCTCACCTCACCCCAAGCCAAGCCAACAGAAGGCATTGCTAAATAATCACGGCGTTATTTCCCTCTGAATTAGCAATCTTTCTTAAAACTGTTCTCTCAGGAGGTCCTCACAACCTATTGTGTTTGGTACTGGCGATGAAACCAATTTAACAATCCTTGCACAGATCCTTACAAAGATGTTAATTCAGAATGAGGCTCGAAAAAAAATGTCTATGAAAATTATCAGGGCAATTTTGAGTAACAGAGCAAGCCACTTTCTTATATAAACGATGTTTTTCTTTTCTGATTTTGTTCAGAATAAATAATACAGTGTGTGTTTATTGGGGGAAGATTTGGGGTGTCAAAGGGCATTGAAAGTTAGTTAAGATATATTCTTTTTGTGGAAACAATCTCAGAATGGGTTTTTGTGTTTTGTCTTTTTAAGTTGAGGCTTTTTGGTTTCATTTTCTCAAAGTTAAATATAGATTGCTAGGCAGGTAAGTAGCTGGGTGAACACAAAGTGCATAAGGAGATAATAGTAGTGATTCATAAAAACACATAGACAGCAATATTATAAAGAAAAATTTGTCCTGTGTTTAAATTTTAGGGATATATAATTTTTCCTTTTTTACTGAATTTACTAGAGGCCCAATGCACGAAATTCATGCAAGAGTAGGCCTTCCTTCCTCCGGCTGCTGGCACCAGCTTCCCTCTGCACCCGGGACCCAGGCTTCCCTTACAGCCTCGGCTTCATCCGAAGGTTGTCTGGAAGGACATCTGGAAAGACATCAGGTCTAATTAACATATTACACTTTTATTATTATAGATTGGGGTGACATTGGTTCAGAAAACCATACAGGATTCAAGTGTACAACTCAATAAAATATTATCTGCACACTGCATCGTATGCCCATTGTCCAAAGTAAAGTCTCTCTCTGTCTCCATTTACTCTCCTTTGCCCAGCTCCAAAACTCCAAAACTCCTACCCCCTTTCCCTCTGGCTATCACCACACTGTTACTAGTATAAATATATTGCTTAATCTCTTCACCTTCTTTCATCCAGTCCCCCAACCCACTTCCCTCTGACAGCTGTCAGTCTGTTCATGTATCCACCCTCTACCTCTATTTCATTTGTCAGGTTATTTTGTTCATTGGATTTTACATATAAGTGAGATCATATGGTATTTGTCATTCTCTGACTGACTTATTTCACTTAACATAATAGTGTCCAGGTTCATTCATGCTGTGACAAAAGGTAAAATTTCCTTCATTTTTTACAGCCTGGTATAGCTACAGTGGAAAACAGTATAAGGTTTCCTTGAAAAATTAAAAATGGAACTGCCTTATGTCCCAGAAATTCCACTTCTGGGAATACAGTGTATCCTAAGAAACCCGAAACACTAATTTTAAAGAATATATGCACCCTTATGTTCATTGCAGCGTTATTTACAATAGCCAAGATTTGGAAACAGCCCAAGTGCCCATCAATAAGAGAGTGGATAAAAACGCTGTTGTACATTTACACAATGGAATACTAGGGGTATAAGATTTACAGTGTATAGTTAAAGCAACACATACTAGTATTTTGTGGATGCTGAGATTGATTTTCAATATGCAGTCTCCCTTGGGATATTTATATTCTTCCAATCAGCATAGAACTGTCCATCAAAACTAACATTATAAATTTTTTTTTAACTTGGCACTGTGAATGTTTCAGAGCTCTCTTTAAAGCACTCTAGACAGATTAACAATCTTCCTATAAAAATGACCTCTGTCATTTTTTCCAGTGCTGGCTAGTTATTTCAATGCAGTTGAATTCAGAGGAGGCAAAGGGTTTTCCCTCTTACTCTCCTTGTCCCTTTTAGATAATTTTAGAACCACTTGTTTAAGGCATAGAACTTTCGGTTATTTTAAGCAAATCCTGGTATTTACTGTAGAATGCAAAGTGCATTGAAGTCTGAAGTTTATTTCTAATTAGAATGCAGCAAAAGAAATAGTTTCCGAGTGGCAAAATACATATTTTCCCCACAAATTGCCTCCATCGTTTTTGAACCCTGCTAAGCATTTTTAATAGATATGTGCCCTTAGCTCATCTTTTGCATGCTAACAATTTAATCTGAATACCAATATAGACACAAAATAAAATGATTGTTTCCTGCCAGAGGTATCTGCAGAAGAAATCTTGGAGTAAAACATTGTCTTTGCAGCTCATTGTGTCTCTAATTAGAGTGGAAGGAGGCAGAAGCTTGCTGGTGTCAGTCTGTATTTAGCATGCCCTGGAGCCTCAAACTCCTGTGGGTATCAAAGTGCACTAATTAAATGAGGGGTCCACAATAGGGCACTAAACATCAGAGTGCAAGAAAGAGTCCAGTGTCCTCGGTGCCTTTGAGAATCCATGGCCTACGCTAATTACCCATTGTTGAATTGACTTTCCATTCTGTGAGGAATGAATGATTCCACTCTCCCTCCTCCCTCCTCCCCCTCCCCCTTTCCATTTTACCATCTTTGCTCTGGCCGCCTAATTAATCTTATGGAAATCTCCCGAAGCCAGATTCCAGCAAGGTTGCCCCGATGTTTATAATTTGATTTGTGATGATAAAAGTGAAGTCACCCGGTGATGGAACAGTGTCATTTTGAACACTCTTGAGAATCGAAGAGGCTATCAATCTTTCCCACGTGCATGGCAAACTGATATCCTAGAAAATTAACTTCAATTAATAACAGAAATCCCCAGACACAGGGGAAACTAGAGCTGCTTTGAAAAAGAACCTTCAAAGATGCCTCTGGACTGTCTTTTATATGCAGACCTTTTTTATATAAGAGATCTTCAATACGGAAACGTGTGTGTGTGTGTGTGTGTGTGTGTGTGTGTGTCCTTTTTCATCACCACCCCTCCCCCCATACTAATTTTAGGGATGTATGTTATCATTCATACCTAGTATAGAAAAAGCTTAACCGAAGTTCTCTGGGTATAATATCAAAATGTTCCTGTCTCTAAGCTCCTGTCTTTACCATTTGGTTTCTTTTCCTTTTAATTTGATGAGCAATGCAATTTTAAACATCATTTGAAAACTTTCTTCTCATCCTGAAAGCCTCTATGTGTGCAAGCAACATCTTAAACTTAATAACAAAGAATATCTGTACATACGAACATGAACACACAGATAAAACTCACTGAATTTATGACAGAAAAGTATTCAAATGACCCTGTCCAATAAAGTAATAGCTAGATTGAAGGAGGAATAAAAAGCTTATTTTCCACAGTTTTATATCAAATATTACTTGATTTAACATAATCCACTCTCTGTATGTCTAATTATGTGTTCCAATTATAAACTGTGCAGTTTTTAAAAATATAAGACCATTATTCTTGGATAGCACAATTTCAGTTTGTTCATTAAAATTTTCAAACACTTATATTTTATCACAACTGGAATGAATGCACCATCGGAATAATGTTAAAGATAATTAACTAGTTATTTCTCCCACCTAACCATCTTCTTCTGCTTCTCTCACTGCTTATATGTCTACTTATCTTATTTCTTTATGTTTTAAAATTCTTTAGGTTATTAAATCATAATTTTCAAAACATTAAAAGAAACATAATTCTCACTGATAAGGAAAAAGCACCTATTAATGTTTTACTTAAAATATTACTAAGGGAACCAGCAGGATGTCAAAGCTAGTTCAAAAAAGATGAGAGGAACTGGGTTTGTATACAGCCTTTGAAATAAGAATGATGAAATAAGATTAAGATATTACAGAATTGATTAATCCTAGGGCTCAATGAAAAAATAACCTTTACAGTTAAATTACCTGCTAGATAAAAAACAAATTACCACAACCTAGTTTCCTAAAAGTTAACATCTACTCTAACTTTTCAGCATGTAAAATGCAAAGTATGGATTCTAAATAAAAAGAAGTTACATTTCAGAGAAAATCATATGATCCTCAGCCTCAGGCAACCTTGTTAGATAGTCCTCTAGCATTACATTAAGGAAATGCGATTATTTTTGTTTTATTTCCAAAGTTTCGGATAATTCTCTTTGACACAGTGAATACACTCACCAGCTTTGCAATTAAAGTGGATGACCAAGGTAAATACTGGTTTACAAGTCAAAAGCAGGGGGACATAAAAATTCTAAATTGAATGAACCAAACAACAACAACAAAACTCTTAGAATTTAGTAACTATATTGGATAAATTTGTAGAATTTCAAATTCTTGTTGGAATTATTACCACATGACAAATTTATTTTGTAACATTTATTCCTTAAACTCTTATTAACAGATATGGAAATCTATGAAATTAACAGACATGGGAATCTCATGGAATCTGTGAATTGCATTATTATACCATACAACTTTGACTATTATTTATGTTGCATTTTGATTGGCTGAAAGTTTATTTCTATACTCGACAACTAGGACTACTTGTTTAAAAAGGTTGAATAACAATAAAATTAAAATCCTACATACTAAAATTATAATGGTTGTTTTCACTTCCATGTTAAAATTAATATACTGAAATTTCTACCAAGTGATTAAAAATAACTTTTGCAAAAATAAAGGAGTAATGCCAACCTTAATGTTTGTAACTCCAAATGTTAACAGTATGTCCCTTAAATGATAGCTAAATGTTAAATTAGGTATCAGAATTGATCATTCTTATGCTTTTTCATTAAAACATTATGTCTGCCAGGACATTGAAAAAGAGATAGATAGAAAAAAGATATAAATAAGTGGAAGAATATACCCTGTTCATGGATTGGTAGAATCAACAACATTAAAATATCCATACTACCCAAAGCGATCTATACATTCAATATAATCCTTATTAAAATACTAACGTAATATTTCACAGATCTAGAACAAACACTCCAAATATTTATATGTAACCAAAATGGACCCTGAATAGCTGTAGCAATCTTGAGAAAGAAGAACAAAGTTGGATGAATCACAATACAAGATATCAAGTTATACCACAAAGTCACTGTACTCAAAACAACCTAGTACTGGCACAATGATAGGCATATAGATCAATGGAACAGAACAGAGAGCTCAGAAATCAACCCAAGCCATTATGCTCAATTAATATTTGACAAAGGTTGACCCAACTCATTACGCTCAATTAATATTTGGTAAAGGAGTCAAGAGCATATAATGGAATAAAAACAGCCTCTTCAATAAACAGTCTTGAAAAATTTGGCCAAGTATATGCAAAAAATTGAACTAGACACTGATTTACACCATATACAAGAATAAACTCAAATGGATAAAAGACTTAAATGTAAGCCATGGTACCATAAAAATCTTAGAAGAAACCATAGGCAGCAAGATTTCAGACATCTCTCATAGCAATATGTTTGCTGATACATCTCCTAAGGCAAGGGAAATAAAGATAATAGTAAAAAAATAGATACTAAATCAAAATAAAAAGCTTCTGCACAGCAAAAGAAACCATCAACAAAATGAAAAGAGAGCCCACTGCATGGGAGAATATATTTTCCAATGATACATCTGGTAAAGGGTTAATTTCCAAAATATATAGGGAATTCATACAACTCAACAAAAGGAAGACAATCCAATTAAAAAATGGGCAAAGGACCTAAATAGATACTTCTCCAAAGTGGAGATACAGAAGGCCAAGAGACCCATGAAAAAATGCTCAGTCATTAACATCTAAGAGATGCAAATTAGAACAACAATGAGGTATCACCTCATACCTGTCAGAATGGTTGTCATCAACAAACAACAAGTGTTGGTGAGGATGTGGAGAAAAGGGAATCCTAGTGCACTGCTGATGGGCCAAGAGACCCATGAAAAAATGCTCAGTCATTAACATCTAAGAGATGCAAATTAGAACAACAATGAGGTATCACCTCATACCTGTCAGAATGGCTATCATCAACAAACAACAAGTGTTGGTGAGGTTGTGGAGAAAAGGGAATCCTAGTGCACTGCTGATGGGAATGCAGACTGGTGCAGACACTGTGGAAAACAGTATGGAATATCCTCAGCAAATTAAAAATGGAACTCCCATTAGACCCAGTGATCTCACTCCTAAGAATATATTCTAAGAATCCGGAAACATCAATCAGAAAGAATATGTGTAGCCCTGTGTTCTTAGCAGTACAATTTGTAATAGCTAAGATTTGGAAACAGACCAAGTGCCCATCAGCTGATGGGTGGATAAAAAAGCTGTGGTCGCCCTAGTTGGTTTGGCTCAATGGATAGAGCGTCAGCCTGCGGACTGAAGGGTCCCTGGTTCAATTCTGGTCAAGGGAACATGCCCAGGGTTGTGGGCTCAATCTCCAGTATGGGGTGTGCAGGAGGTAACCAATCAATGATCCTCTCTCATCATGGATGCTTCTATCTCTATTTCTCTCTCCCTTCCTCTCTGAAATCAATTATATATATTAAAGCTGTGGTACATTTATGCAATGGAATACTAATCAGCAGCAAAAAAGAAAGAATTCTAACCATTTGCAACAGCATGGATGGACCTGGATGGAGAATACTATGCTAAGCCAGTCAAAGAAAGATAAATATCACATAATCTCACTTATATGTGGAATCTAATGAACAAAATAAACCGACAAACAAAATAGATCCAGAGACATAGAAGCATGGAACATATTGTTGAATTTCAGAGGGAAGACAGGGGAGGGTGGGTGGATGGAAAAAAACACCAACCAAAGAACTTGTATGCATATATGCATAACCCATGACATAGGCAATCGGGTGGTGAAGGCCTGGGGTAAGGGGCAGGGTGGGTTAGAAGAAGTCAATAGGGGAAAAATGGGGACATATGTAATACTTTCGACAATAAATATTTTTTTAAAATTATATTTGCCAGTAATTTGAAAATTCATCGATAAGAGAAAACATTCTTTAATATACTAGTAATCAACTTATGTTGTTTTTAGCATGTAACATCAACAACAATGATTTTCAGAAATGATTTAATATAAACTTTAATTTACTTCTTAAAAAATATAAGTCATTTATTAGGGATATGGTTTTATTCCAAACAGACCAAAATATTATTTTCAGTACATTATTATTGTACAAAACACTGCATAGTATCACACTCTATGGCATGCTAATAATTCCAAATAGGATTTTACCCTATGAAATAAACATTTTCCTATTATAATTAAAATAAAGTGGAAAGAACCAAGATGAAGAATAAACCAGAAATATCATGCACATTTACAAGTACTATTAACTTCATTATGCAAAATTTGTCCAAGGACACCTTTACATTAGCAGAGACAATGTTTGTATACTAGTATGTATTAGAGGCCTGGTGCACAAATTCATGCACCAGTGGAGTCCCTTGGCCTGGCCTGAGGAATCAGGCTGAACCCGGCTCTCCGACGTCCTCTAAGGGGTCCTGAATTGCAAGAGGGCTCAGGCCAGGATGAGGTACCCCACTGGTGCACAATCAGGGCTAGGGAGGGATGTGGGAGGTTGGCCAGCCGGCGAGGAACTGCGGGAGGGCTCCAGGGTGTGTCCAGCCCCTCTGGCTCAGTTCTGATCAGCTGGACCCCAGCAGCAAGCTAACCTACCAGTCGGAATGTCTGCCCCTGGTGGTCAGTGCACATCATAGTGACTGGTTGACTGGTCGACTGTCTGTTCCCTGGTGGTCATAGTGAGCAGTTAAGCAGCCTTAGCATATCATTAGCATATTACACTTTGATTGGTTGAACAGATGACCAGGCGACTGGACACTTAGCATATTAGGCTTTTATTATATAGGATTGTTACTATTAATACAAACTTTATATGAGCAATTGTCTTGCAAAAGTCCAAAGGTGGTATTTCAGTTATCAAAGCATTATATAAAATGTCAAGAATGTAAGAACCAGAATTTTCAATGAATGTCAAAAGGATGCTTATGCCGGATGTATTAGGTCATGCAACATGGCTATCACATGCTAAGAAAAAGACTTGCCTATGTACAGGGTCATGTTTTAAAACACATCTTCAAAAAACTACTTGAAGGGTTCTTTTTTTGTAAGATAGACTTTTCAGACAGCACTAATACTCTCCAAAAGAAAATTAAAGACAGGAAATATATGTCCACCAAACTTCCATATACACACATAATTCAGGTTTTGTGGAACTATGTGGAAACTTAATGTCCTTTGCAGGATTGTGTTATTTACTGTATCTCCCAGTTAGTACTAAAGGGATCATTTCCAGATCCAGTGGGTTTCCCATTTTGCCAGCACTGGGCTACCTCCACATAATATGATTAGTTCTCAACTTAGAAATTGTTTAACACATTTTATGTTAAATAAAAAGGAACGGATGATGTAATAAATGTTTTATATTCAATAAGATAATCATCATCTTTCATGCATTTATTCTTAGAGTGTGCCTGTTTCCATCCTTTAGAAATGACCTAAAAGCAGCCTAGCAATATATGTTAACTCTATATGGGCTTTATTCTTTGCCCAGTTAATCACACATTCAATTTGCCTATCTTTCTGCCATGTGCATTATAATGCAAATCAACTCCAGTAGAGATGTGAGAGCTTAGGAAGCCTGGCCTGGCAAGCAAGCTTCCTTTATTTCTTGCCTTAGAGCTAGCCAAGCTCCAGAGATGAGGATGAACTTAACTAGAATTATAGAAGGATTTAAAAGTCAGTTAGAAAAAAACACACATATTCAAACTGAGTATTCATTCCCAGCAAAGTAGAAGGAAGCTTTAACTCCCTGTGTCCAAATATTTCAAACTCCCAAGAATCACACAGTCTTGAAGGGAATGTGGTTGCTGACATTCACTGTAGCTTTTGTCTGGGAAAAAGAGTGCTAACCAAGTTCCACACTATTTGCCACACAACAATCAGTTCAGTGAACAGGGGGTTCCTTTCACTCTCCCATAGTTCCCAGTTCTATTCCTTTCAGCTCCCTGCAATCCAGGGTTGTGATACACAGCACCCCTTGTTCCAAAGACACAGTAATCTCAGGAGGTACCAGCACCAGTGCTGTAGAGTCAACAATCTAAGATCTAGCTAGAGCAAACAATTTATAATCTGACAATGCTGAAATTGACTCAAGCCCTGTGCTTCTGGAAAACAGTAAAGGTTAAGAAATCCCCTCATTCTTGATTTCTGGAGAACACCCTTTCCCATGTATATTAGATAAAACTCACAGATACCAACCCTTCCTACAATCCAATTTTTAGGCATGGACTCTCCAAATGCTTTTTTTTCCCTCATAAATTTGCTAAACTGCTTGCTCCCATGGATCACAATCAGGACAAAGTGCCCACTAGCCAAAATGTGGTTAAGCTTCTCTCCTCTCAGGGGCCTGAATTTTGGCCTACCCTCATCCCCAGCCAGCACACAACTCATGAGAACAGGCTACCCTCATGGAAAACATTCTCTGATCTCTCTCTAAGATCATGCCAGTTTTTCATCCCACTCCCCCACATCCAGTTCTTTCAAGCCCTGTTTGTACCTTTAAATATTTTTAAAATATATATATATATATATATATTTGCCAAATTCTTAGATGTTTGCAGATCTTATGGTCACAGGGTCCTCCCTATTGCAGTAATCATATTTGAATAAAATTTTTTCTTACGAAGTCTGAATTTATTTGTTATTTGGTATCTTATCCATGCCCAGGGAGTTTTGGAAAACTTTAAGTCATTTACTCACTCTAGGACTGGATTTTTCTGAACTCCTGACAGCGTATCCCTAAAAGGTCCTCTAGACTCATGTTTCCAAAAATTGCACACACATTTTTGCTAAGTGAGCTTTATGTAGCCAACCTTTCTCAGGAAAAAGTTTCATCAATGAGTTGGCAGAAGGGGTTTCGTGAGTGTGTGTTTTTAAAAGCTGTAATAGCATTTTCACAACACCAAATCTGTAGAATCCTAATGATGTAGGTCCGTCTTAAGAATTTTAGTAAAATAACTTAAAAATCCTAAATTTTTCTGTATGAATAAAAATCTATCAGGGTGGAAATCAAGGATAAAAGTATTGTACTCATTGAAGTTAAAGAAGCATCAAAAGGCAACTTCCACCATGTGGATCTAAACTTCTCAGCATCTTCCTCATTAAAGGAGCTGGAAACCAGACTAGTCTTAGCAGCTGGTTTTTGATAAACTGAGTTTTCAACTTAATAAACCAGGGTTTTATTCATTTGTTTTGTGAACTCACATGAATACCCACACACACACACACACACACACACACACAATCATTGTCTTCCCCAAATCACTTTAACTTCTGCTACAATTGTTCTAAAAATGTAGGAATAAAGTATCAAAGGCTTCACATAATTTTAACAGTACCAATAATTCTATTTATAAAATGTACTCATACTAGTCTTTGTTTACCTTGTAAAATGTATAATATATCTAAATTAAACGCCCATCAGTAAATATAGATGAGGTCTTAATACAGAATATAAGTGATACCCGATTTATTAAAATATAAAAAAGAATAAAAGATAGTAAAAAAAAAAAACACAGAAATCCAGGGTTATACAAGATTATATGTTCTCTCTTAGGCCCCCAACAATGAACTTGGAAATAAAGATGAGGCTAAATTGCCTCACATAATAATTTACCAATAGCAAGCAGTTGCTTCAGTTTAAAAAGGGTCTGAGATGAACTCTACTTGCAAATTAACACTTTAGCCTGCCACTTTTTCAAAGTTGCTGGAAGAAAATAGAAACCCCGTGAACCACAGAAAGATGTTGTTACTCAAGGCACACAGAAAGATGTTGTTACTCAAGGCACAGCAAGCAGGGAGAGAATAATTGTGGGTGGAGCAGCGCCCCTTGCCGCCCACATTTACAGCGGTGGAGTGGAGGTCTCCAAGTGGAGGCTGCATGTGCAGCGGACTTGTGGTACAACCGAGGCATCTTGAGTTTAGGGGATCACAGGCCTTTATAATAGTCTGCAAGGAAATATGGCTGACCTCTTCCCAGGGGGTGGCACTATTTTTATTATACTGGGCAGTAAATAAGTCTACCTTTTGCTCTGAAGGACACTATCTCTCTTCTTCCAAGGTTATTCAATATACAAACACCCTTGAAAAGATACTCCAGAGCAAAGGCTGGCCGTGGCTGATCACGAGTCCTTCGGTAACATGAAAGCCCCCTGGAGAATTGTCCGAACCAGGATCTATGCAGGAAAGAGCTCAGACATGGGACAAGTCATAACCTCAAAGAACATGGACATACTAAGGGCACCAGCACCTTGTTTCAGAGCATTTTCATATTTAATGTTAGTGTATTTAATGGAAGAGAAGTGTTTATAAAAAGAATTTTTAAAAGTAGGTTAATTTTTATGTTTATAAATGCCTTTAATGACATGAGAATTATTTTTAAAGATTGCTCTAGAGTTTTATAAATCAGAATTTTTTCATGGAGAAAAAAGAGGACAATGTAAAGAAAAATACCTGGACACAATGAATGAGCTTATTGTTCTTTAATTATAAAGAAATCTTTCAAAGCTGCTTATTTCACATTTTTAAGGTTAAATACTTTCAATGCATAGCTAAGCAAGAAGCAAAATTCTTTACATAAATAATTCAGATAAAAACACATTTTGTCTATTCAATGAATAGAGTGTACCATGGAGATTGAGTCATTTAAAATCCTAGTTAATTTTGTAGGAAAAAATTACAATATTTATAACAAAAAAAAATCTTAGCAGTCATTATTCTTTGTGAATGATGTCACTACATTGCTATGATATTAGAAATCCCTTTCTATCACCTGATATGAACAACTTAATTTATCAATAAATAATTCCAAATACCTCTTTGGCGCATCTTTTCTCAGCAATGCCAATTATTTGGCTGGACACCTACATACGGATATGAATTCAGATTACTTACACGTTACATAGCAATGCAGAGAAAAGATGGCCTGGATGCTGTATCTAAGACATAATGTTAATTATCAATCCATTCTCCAAAATAAGAGCTTCCACTCTGAAACCTGTTGAAACCAGAATTTTTTTCACAACAACAAAAATGAATTTAAATCATATTTAGACATACTACTTGTCAAGGAGGGACTCTGTAAAAGTTAAAACACTGACAATACTCATTTCAATAAAAGTATAAATGTCTGACATCTGAGTAATCAATATATTGAACAAGAACCAGTAGGTTGTGGTAATATGCAAGGCACTGAATGAAAATATACACTAAAATATCTTCAAGTAGAAAAGACACTTCCTTGTGTTTTGCTTAATATCGCTGATTCAGTTTCCTTATCTGTGAAGTTTAAAATTGGAAGAAGTGATGCCGTGCTTCTTCCAGATCTAAGGGTCTTTGCGTCAGGTATCTGCTTGGCCAGGGCTTATGTATCTCATTAGTTCATCCAAAGCAGGTGAAGCCAGCAGTGTTTGTACCGAGTACCTTTTTTTAAAAAGTATGTATTTTATTGATTTTTTTTTTACAGAGAAGAAGGGAGGGGGATAGAGAGAAACATCGATGAGAGAGAAACATCCATCAGCTGCCTCCTGCACACCCCCTACTGGGGATGTGCCTGCAACCAAGGTACATGCCCTTGACCAGAATTGAACCTGGGACCCTTCAGTTTGCAGGCTGACGTTCTATCCACTGAGCCAAACTGGTTAGGGACTGAGTACCTTTTTTGCCTACCCTGTTCTTTTCCCACAAATTGGGTACTCCCTACTCCTTCTTCTCTCAGATGGTCTGGGTCAACATGCTGTGTAGGATTCTCTGTGTTTCCCCAATCCTGTGCAAGTCTTGGAAACTTTTAGTTTCTAAACCCTTTTTATACTCATTTGCTTGCTAAAATGTTAAGGTCCAGATTTTCCTATCCATTAAATACTTTGCCTTCGAGTTGCCAAAGTGATGAAAGATTACGAGAAAAATTAGTCCAACTATAAGTTTTAGTACCTAATATGGAATTTATATATTACACTTCCCAAAAGAATTCTTATTTTAACAGTGAATTCTTGGAAACACACTTTCTAAAGCCAAAGAAATATGAGTCATTTTATCCATGATTACCATCTAGCTGAAGTTAGGGGAAATTTTTTAAAATTCCCAATATAATAATGTAAAGAAAGGATAGTTTGGCTTTTCTAATGGATAGGCAGCTGTCTTTATGTCCAGGATGGAGTCATCCTAAGATGATGATTCCCCCCACTAAGTAGGCTTTGCTGGGAGCTGGCATTCATATTAAGAGGCAGAATGAATACTATTTAATTATAGGCGACAACAAATTCAGGCAATGTGCAAAAGTAGAAAGAGCATGAAATTTGAAAATTTACATCAGGCCCCCTTTACCCACAGGAAATATGTTCCAATACCATCAGTGGATGCCTGAAACTGCAAATAGAACAGAACCCTGTATATACTATGTTCCTATACAAACATAGCTGGGATAAAATTTAATTTATAAATTAGGCATATTAAGAGATCCACAACAATAACAAATAATGTAAAGAAATAATTATAGCATATACTGTAATAAAAATATATTCCAAATGTGGTCTCTATCTCTATCTCTTTCTCTTTCTGCCTCTCTCTCTCAACATACCTTATTGTACTGTGCTCACCCTTCTTATGATGCATTGGTGAAATCATTCCATAAACAAGATGGCTGTCACCTGTGCTATCTGTTAATATTGCCGAAACACAGGCACATAACTTTTATTTTTTAGAGTACATGGGTTCTCTCTTCACCCTGCATGCTATGCCTGGCTTTATGCTATACCCTGAAGCATTGCCACATAGTCCTAGAGCTAACCTGGCCTTCCATGTCCTATGCCCTCGTGCACTTTTATGAACGTAGGTTCTGCTGTGCATCTTCTTCCACAAGAACCTAGTTTCATTGCAACTGAAGACTTGCTTTGGAAAATATTTTTTTTTGCCTTTAATTAACTTCAACTCTGCAGAATACATGGCAGCAATCAGTTACTTCAGCAGCAGATGAACCTTCTCCAGAAATTTCTATTATTTTTTAGTCTAACACGATTCCTGAATCTGTGCAACCACCCCTTCCTTGCAGCAAATGGCTTGGTGTCATTCATTTCAGGGGACCCCTTGCTAAAGTTTTCATAAGGGCTCAATTTATCTGGTGCTACACCACAGAGTCAAGTGGAACACGTTCCAAGCTGTATCTGCATGCCGAGGGACCAGAGCAGCATTGGCAGCCACGTGGAATTTTAGTGAGGAAAATTCCTAACAAACTTTGAATCTGCTTCCCATTAATTAAATATAATTCAATTCACAATATATGTCAAAAGCCTGAAAGACTTAACAGACAATGAGTTATGTATAGGCATCGGTGCTTCATTAAATAGAGCATCATAGATTTTTAAAACGTATTTTTGCAATCTGATTTTACTCTTTCCTTCCAAACTAAATCTTTCATTGAAATACCGTTTTTACGCCAAAGAACTTTGTTCTCAGGCATTACATCACGTGGATTATTAGCTTCTTGTGGGTATCATTTACAAAACTACTGAAGTGCAAAAACCATCACTTCCTTGTCCAATAATGATGGCTTTTGTTATTCAGTATATAGTTGATAGTTTACTTCCAGAATGTGAGTCGATCACCTTTTGTCTCCGGCAGCTATAGCTGTTGAATTTTCCATTATAATCTAAACCTAAAGGACCAACTTTTTAAAAATTCTTAATATCTTGCTTCTTGCCTCTTTAGACATGAATATTAAATAGGGTGAAAGCTTAAAACCCTTGGTGGCACATCTTGTCAAGAGAGGCCACAGGAGGACATTCAAAGCGCATCTAGCCAACTCACATTCTATTGTGGGATTAATTAGCTGTGAACGACAGCGTCCTGTGTTGTAGTGAAGGCGTTTTTCCATAGAGCTTTTGTCACATGCTCCTGCCAGGCCCATTTATTTTTTTCTCAATCTCAAGCCGTAGTTTGAAGAAAAAGCAGCTGGATGTGGTGGAAGGAGCAGGAGACAGGGGAGGAGGGTTCTGGATGGTCCCACTCTCTTTATATTACACTTTGCCCAGACAGCAACTGACTAGCTACTTCCTCTGAGCAAGCCTTTCTCTTTTCTCAGATTGACACCATTAGAGGAAGCTATCCTTAACCCCTGGATCAAGTAAGCTGACTGAAAATGAAAAGGAAATGTTTTAAGTTAGAAAATTTTATATCATTGTCAGTTTGGTAAGAAGAAAGAAAGAAAGAAAAAACACTCCATCTAGCAGAGAGAAAAAAACCTCTCCTTTCCAAACTCTTATGATGTTTTTTTCACTGTTGCTCAAAATTGGAAAAAAGGGGCTCTTTCTTTACTATCTCCATGATTTTCACTGAGATTTATATTCAGTGACAACTGAAGATTACACACAAACCCTGACACGAGTGTGAGCTAGATCCCGACGCCTGAACTATAAAAAAGGATGATTGCAAATGCATCAGAGAGCTAATTAGAAAGTTTTACTGGTCTTCCCAGCCAGGACTCCTGGTTTTAGTTACTTTATTTTGGGGTGTAGATCTCCCCTTCTTATTTTCTACCTTGCCATGGTTTATAAAATGTTGGGAATTTTTAAATGCATTTCTCCCAAATAAAATAATACAATAAAAATATATTATGAAAGAATTGTGTGTTCTTGTAATACACCAATTGGCATTATTATATTTTAATTGGCACATTTCTAGTTCTATCAGGCCATGCCAATTAGGATGATTGCCTCATGTTTTAAACGCAAAAGCTTTCAGTAATACTGTTTAACAGTTAAATTTTTTCTCCTTTGGTTAAGAGATTTGAATTTATGACTTTTGGGTTCCATAAATCTTTACATGTTCTGGCTTTGTTTGTTATAGAATAGATTATTTCCCAGGAGTCCTTAAATAGTGTCTGACTCCTGAATGACTGTTGCAGATTGTGTGGGTTTTTGTCATACTCTACTCACACAGGCATTCATCTTTAAAATCCAGGTAGTTCCAAAAAAACTACCATAATAAGAATATGTGATTCAATTATATTCCATTGACAAAGAATCAAGCCAAACTACATTGTCATTTGATTGAATGAATTATGATAAACTAACATTAAATTATTGATTAAATATGATCAGATGATTATGAAAACTGCCCTTTTCCTTTTTAAAATATCTTCACAGAAATTAATGTGTTTAACTACTGACATTGAAAGATATCAGCTATACTGTGAGTATATCTACTTTAACCAATTTTCTTTGTTGTACATGAATCACAACTGCCTTAAAAATGCTCTCCTCTTGTAGTATTTTGAAAGCAACTAAGACACTAATAATGATGTGAATATTTCAGTTTTGGGATATTCAAGTTGAAAGAAAAGAAGTTAGTATGTACAACTTAATGCTCTCCTCTTGTAGTATTTTGAAAGCAACTAAGTCACTAATGATGATGTGAATATTTCAGTTTTGGGATATTCAAGCTGAAAGAAAAGAAGTTAGTATGTACAACTTCATTTTTTTTTCAAAATATATTTTATTGATTTTTTACAGAGAAAAAGGGAGAGGGACAGAGAGCTAGAAACATCGATGAGAGAGATCGATCAGCTGCCTCCTGCACGCCCCCCACTGGGGATGTGCCCACAACCAAGGTACATGCCCTTGACCGGAATCGAACCTGGGACCCCTCAGTCCGCAGGCTGACGCTCTATCCACTGAGCCAAACCGGTTCGGCTGTACAACTTTAGAAGGTTCAATTTTTCAAATAAAAGCAACAGAGGTATTAAAAGGAAACAAAAAAAAGCAAGGTTAGCAAGTTTACATTAATGTACAGTGCAAAGAGAGCCACATTTTCTCCTGAGTATCATGTGTACAAAAATCATGACATATCCTCTGACAATAGCACTGCAAAAGTCAATAATAATGCTCCCATTATGGTAGCAGTAACTTTCAGGAAATGCTCAAGGTTCATGCACTTTGGGGACTAAAAGTTAGACATGAGATCCTTTTATTTTGTTATCTAAAGGTGCAAAGCATCGCTTTATTTCTGACTATGGGACATATTGGATGCACGTTTCAGTAGAACCAAAAGTGATCCTTTCTTTGAAGGTCTCTCATTATGGGCACATCTCTGCTCTTAGGGCATGGATTTGACCATATACCTAAAAAAAATTTAAAAAGCAAGTAAACAAATAATAAACTAACATTGATTTTATGTTTTTTATATCAGTTTTATTTATGGGAGTTAAAAGTGGTATCAATTAATACATATAAACCTCATTAATATCTAGCTCTAAAAACAGAGCTGCAGGATGCTATGGTTTATGAGTTGATAACCATGTGGAGGATTTGTAAGATCTTTAGGGTTGCAATTTACTGTTATGTGTCAGAAATATTTTTCTGTCTTTATAAGCTTACCTACTGATATCAGAAAACAGTCATCAAAATTACACATACCAGGTTTAATCTATAAAATCTTTAATATGAAAATGACTAATCCTTTCTCAAAGATTCCCATTATTAGCTATGTTCCTGACCTATCTGATAGAAAGTAAATTCTCGCCCTGGCTGATATGACTCAGTTGGTTGGAGCATCCTCCCCTACACCAAAAGATTGTGGGATTGATTCTCAGTCATTGCACATACCTAGATTGATATTCAATCCCCAGTTAGGGCATATACAGAAGGCAACCAATCCATGCTCTCTCTCACATTGCTGCTTCTCTCTCTCCCTTCCATTCTCTCTGAAATCAGAAAGAAGGAACCAAGATGATAATGTAGGTAAATGCATCCTCCCACAACCACATCAAAATTACAACTAAACTACAGAACAACCATCATTCAGAATGGCCTGAAATCTGGCTGAATGGAAGCCCTACACTGGAGAATAAAAGCAGAGACCACATTGAGGCTGGTAGGACAGGAGAAGGCCCAGAATGTGCTGGTCCAACACCCATGTGTGGTGTGTTTTTATTTGGGAAATACGTACATCTTAGCTGAAGAAACCTCTCATTGGAACAAGGAGTCTCAGACACACACCAGAACTATCAGCCCAAGTTTACAGTGACGGGAAGAGAAGTCCTCCATAACTTTCAGTTGTAAAAATCATCGAGGATTGTGGCTGAGTAGCACGGAGGCTGCTGAAGTCCCAGGCAGTTCCTCTCAAAGGGTCAGAACATGGACTTACTTGGACTCACTCTTTCTGAGCTCCAGCACTGGGGCAGCAGCTTGAAAGTATCCAGGGACACAATGAGAGGAATTAAGTTCTCTGGCATCAGAGAAAGAACGGGGAGAGCGGGGGCAGCTTCCTACCAGACAAAAGTGCTGGCACAGGTCATTGTTTCTCTGCTGTGACCTCCCCCGCCACAATGACAAAAGACAGTCACCATATCTGAGTTTCCATCAACCTGGCCCATAATGTTTGCTCTGCCCTGGTGATTCCTAAGATCCTGCCCCGCCCAATTTGCAACCCCACCCAAGTTGTTTGAAGTGGCTTTCTGATATGAATGACTTGACTTTCCTAAAATCTCTCAAACAAGTAGCAGCTGGACTCAACATGCTCAGTACCTCTTGATAAGTGGCCCCAGGTCCAGCACTAGTAGCAGCTTGCCAAAGTTTACAGCTCTGCCCTCTCCTGGGAACCTCCCACCCCAACATATGTAACAACCATCTGCAGATCCCTCTGTAGCATCTGCCATATGCCCCTAGGCAGAGCACAGGCAAAGGCTAACTTTGCATTTCCTGAAAGGCCCCAGAGCTATTGAACCTGGTAGACAGCTTCAGACCATGCCAGATAACAACTCTACCACATGCACGAGCTAACACTTAAGGCGCAAATCAGGGAGCACCAAAGCCCCATTGAAGCAAGTCCTGCTCCATAGGGGTGCCTCTTTTGCTGTAGTCTCAGTTGGTTCTCAAGGCGATTGGTCTGAGGCTTAATTCTTCCCAGTGATGCCAAAAGCAATCAAGGCTCAACACAACAGTACAATGCACACAGCCCATGCAGGTGTGCACCCAGAGTGCCTAGCTCAGGTGACTGGAGAGGCTAAGCCACTAGTCCCTACAGGGCACCTACTACACAGGCCATTCTAACAATTCCAGGGGACACAGCAGATCTACCTAATACATATAAACAAACACAGGGAAACAGTCAAAATGTGGAGACAAAAAAAAAAAAAGGAAAAACCATATCACAAATGAAAGAAGAGATCTCCAGAAAAAAACAAAAAACTAAATGAAACAAAAGAGAAAACTTCCAGATACAGAGTTCAAAACAATAGTTATTAGGATGCTCAAAGAACTGAATGAGAGCTTCCAGGGATTTAGTGAGACTTTCAAGGATCTTAGTGAGAATTTCAAAGACATGAAAGAGGACCAATCAGAAATTAAGCAAACACTAAATGACATGAATAATAATTTATAGAGATTCAACAGTAGAATAGAGGATTCCAAGAGTCAAATCAATGATTTGGAATATAAGGAAGCAAAAACAACAACAACAACAACAACAAAAAACACCCAATAAGAAGAACAAAAAGAAAAAAAGAATCCAAAAATAGGAAGATAGTGTAAGAAACTTTGGTACAACTTCAAGCATACCAACATTTTCATTATGGGGTTGCCATAGGATAAGAGAGAAAGCAAGATATTGAAAACCCATTTGGAGAAATAATGACAGAAATCTTCCCCTTCCTGTGAAAGATATAGATGTACAAGTCCAGGAAGCAGAGAGTCCCAAACAAGAAGAACCCAAAGAAACCCACACTAAGACACATCATAATTAAAATGCCAAGGGCTAAGAGAGAATCTTAAAAGCAGCAAGAGAAAAGCAGTTAGTTACCTACAAGGGGATGTCCATACAAATGTCAGCTGATTTCTCAACAGAAACTTTGCAGGCCAGAAGGGAGTGTCAATAAATATTCAAAGTGATGAAAAGCAAGGACCTACAATCAAGATTACTCTATCAAGCACAGCTCTCATTTAGAATTGAAGGTCAGATAAAGAGCTTCACAGATAAGCAAAAGCTAAAGGAGTTCATCACCACCAAACCAGTATTACATGATATATTAAAGGGACTTCTATAATAAAAAGAAAAAGAAAAAGAAAAAAGCTCAATATGAACAATAAAAAGGCAATAAATATATGTCTATTCATAATGGAATCTAAAAATTAGAAGTTTAAATGAACAAAAAAAACCCCTGGTGATTAATGGAGAACCAGATGCATGGAAACATGGAACAGACTGATGAACCTCAAAGGAAAAGGGGGAGAGGGGGTGGGAAGAGATCAACCAAATACCTTATGTGTATATATGCTTTACCCATGGACATAGATAATAGGGTGGTGCATGCCTGGGATGGGTTGGGATTTGGATGGAGGAGGGCAATGGGGGAAAAAAGGAGGGGTCATCTGTATTACTCTCAACAATAAATATTTTTAAAAAGTAAAATAAAATCAATAGCATATGCTTGGGTGAGCATTAAAAAAAAAGGAAAACTATATTCTTGACTATCTGTGAATATGGGATTATATCTGTCACAAAACAAGACTGGGCTATTTTCCTGGTAGAACACTATAGGCTCAATTTGAACACATGAGGCATAATTCTAATTTCTTATAGAGAGATTATTCCATCTAATTAAACAATATCTTTGTCATTGTATGGTTGTACATTTTTTTATATTTTTTGTTTTTAGAAAGAAGCACAGAATATCACTGAACCTATATAAATAACTACATAGTCAGGAAAAGTGTAGGAACTCATTAAAGAAACTTGGTATAAGATTCAACTATTATTTTATGGGCCCATAAATATATTATTTTATATAAGACACATACAGTAAAGTGCTTAGAGCACTATAATATTCAGTGCACACTTAATATAAATTTTATGTAAATAAACCATGTAACCACTCAAATCCAGATGTAGATCCTTTCTAGCACATTTTGTTTTTTTCTTCTGCTTTTTTCCCCCCAGTTAATTCCCCCACCAAGAGGCAATGAATATTCTGACTTCATTACCACAGATTCATTTTGCATATTCTTCAACTTATACAAATGGACACATGGAGTATAGGCACAAAGTCACTTATAATTTATCTTTATTATTTGTTTATTATGTACACACACTAAAATATCCCCCTTATTAAAGCTTTATCAATATTTTTCTGTTTTAAATTCATCTTTTAAGTATTACAGATGTCCCCTTTTGTTCCACCATTGGCCCCCTCTACCCCACTCCCTTCTTCTCCCCATGCCTTCACTGCACTATGTCTGATTCCATGGGTTATACACATATGCATACAAGTTCTTTGGTTATTTTCATCTTCCCACTCCCCCTTTCCATCTGAGACTTGTCTGTCTGTTCCATGTTTCCATGCTTCTGGTTCAATTTTATTCTCAATTTATTTTGTTCATTAGATTCCTTGTTCATTTAAATTGTTTTTTTTTTACATTCAAGTGTTGGTAGATATGTATTTATTGCCATTTTATTGTTCATATTTTTTTCTTCCTCTTCTCAAAGTATACCCTTCAACATTTCATGTAATACTGGTTTGGTGGTTATGAACTCCTTTAGCTTTTTCTTATATGTGAAACTCTTTATCTGACCTTCAATTCTAAATGAGAGCTTTGCTGGGTAGGGTAATCTTGGTTGTAAATCCTTGCTTTTCATCACTTTGAATATTTATTGACACTCCCTTCTGGCCTGCAAAGTTTCTGTTGAGAAATCAGCTGACAGTTGTATGGACACCCCCTTGTAGGTAACTAACTGCTTTTTTCTTGCTGCTTTTAATTCTCTCTTTATCTTTAGACATTGCCATTTTAATTATGATGTGTCTTGTTTTGGACTCTCTGCTTCCTGGACTTGTATATCTATATCTTTCACAGGAAGGGGAAGATTTCTGTCATTATTTCTCCAAATGGGTTTTCAATATCTTGCTCTCTCTCTTTTTTCATTCTAGTAACCCCATAATGCAAATGTTGGTATGCTTAAAGTTGTCCCAGAAGCTCCTTACACTATCTTCCTATTTTTTGATTCTTTTTATTCTTCTTATTGGGTGGGTTTTTTTTTCTTCCTCATATTCCAAATTATTGATTTGACTCTTAGAATCCTCTACTCTACTGTTGAATCTCTGTAAATTATTATTCATGTCATTTAATGTATACTTGATTTTTGACGTCTTTTTTCATGTCTTTGAAAGTCACACTAAATCCCTTGAAGCTCTCATTGAGTCCCTTGAAACTCTCTTTCAGATCCTTGAGCAACCTTATAGCCATTGCTATTAACTCTATATCTAGTAGTTTGCTTGTTTCCATTTCATTTCATTTATTTTTTTTCTGGATATTTCTTCGCTTCTTTCATTTGTGAGATTTTTTTTTTGTCTCTGCATTTTGACTGCTTCCCTGAGTTTGTTTCTATGTAATAGGTAGACCTGCTATACTAGTATTTCCTGGAATTGGTAAAGTTGCCTTGTGTAGTAGGTGTCCTCTAGGGACCAGTGGCTCAGTGTCCACAGTTACCTGAGCTGGACACTCTAGGTGTGCCCTTGTGTGGGCTGTGTGCCCAATCTCTTTTTAGTTGAGGCTTGATTGCTGTTGGTGTCACTGGTAGGAATTAACCCTCAGACCAATTGGCTATGAGGTCTAGCTGTGACTACAGTGGAAGAGCTGTTGTGCAGGAGCCACCACTACTGAGCAGAACTTGCTTTATTGGGGCTTTGGTGCTCACTGAGTCTGCCCTTCGAGAGTCTCACTTGTGGATGCGTAGAGTTGTAATCTGGTATGGTCTGACACTGACCACTGGGTGCACTGGATCTAGGGCCTCCTGGGAGTGCAAAGTCAGTTATTGTCTGGGGCTACATGGCAGGAAATATAGAATAATCTGCAGATGGCTATTGCTTGTATTGGACTTGGTCTTGCCCAGGCAAGGACAAGCTGTGAAACAAGGCAGGCTGGTGTCAGTGCCTGGTCTTAGGCCACTTATTGATAGGTATGGGGCAAGTTGAGTCTACCTGTTGCTTCTTTAAGGGATTTTAGGAAAGTGTGAAGACTGAGCCAGGCTAGACCATTCATTCGGAAAAGCTGCTGCAAACAGCTTGGGTGGGGACACAAATTGGATGGGGCAGGTTCTTACCGAATCACCAGGGCAGAGTGTACAGTATGAGCCAAGCTGATGGAAACTCAGATAAGGCTGCCAGTAAGCTCTGTGATGAGTGAGGTTCAGCATAGGTACAATGACTTCTGAGAGCACTCCCATCTGGGAGTAAGCTGTCCCTGAGTTCTTGCCCTGATGCCAGATAACCCAGTTCCTCCCCAAATGTCCAAGATTCCTTTCAAGCCGCTGCCCTAGTGCTGGAACCTGCAGGGATTGAATCCAAGTAAGTCTGTGTGCTGGCCCTTAAGAGGAACTGCCTGAGACTCCCACAGCCTCCCTGCCACTCAGCCACAATCTCCATTCTGTTTTATACCCCTAAGTTAAGAGGACTTCTCTTACCAGCTCTGGAACCCTGGGCTAGGGGTCTGTTATGGGGCAGGGACCCCTTACTCCTCATGGGAGGCCTCCACAACCACTATATCCCTCCTAATTAAAAAAAAAAGCTACATATGGGTATTGGAGCTGCCCATTCCATTCCACACCTCCAACCCTTCTACCAGTCTCAATGCACTTTCTTCTTTACTTTTCTAGTTGTAGTAATTTCATTCAGCCAGATTTCAGGCATTTTTGGATGATGGTTTTTCTGTATTTTAGTTTGATGTGGATGTAGGAGGCAGCACATATTGGCATTTATGTATGCCTTCATCTTCTATCTGGTTTTGGTATTAAGATAATGCTGGCCTTTTATAAAGAGCTTGGAAGTGTTACTTCCTCTTGGATTTTTTGGAATAGAAGGATAGGTGTTCTTTGAATGTTTTGTAAAACTCCCCTGTGAAGCAGTCTGATTCAGGACTTCTGTTTGTTGGGATTTTTTTTATTGCTGCTTCAATTTAGTAGATATTATTGGTCTATTCAAATTTCCTGATTCTTCCTCATTCAGTTTTAAAAGATTGTATGTTTCTTGGAATTTGTCCATTATGCCCAGTTAATCCAATTTTTTGGCATATAGTTGTTTGTAATATTTTCTTACAATCCTTTGTATTTCTGTGGTATCAGTTGTTACTTCACCTCTTTAGTTTCTGACTTTATTTATTTGGGTCCTCCTTTTTGCCTGTTATGTGTATTTCTGTGGTATCAGTTGTTACTTTACCTCTTTTGTTTCTGACTTTATTTATTTGGGTCCTCCTTTTTGTTTCCTGTTATGTCTGGCTAGTGGCTCATCAATCTTGCTTATCTTTTCAAAGAGCCATCTCTTCCTTTCATTGACTGTGTGTGTGTGTGTGTGTGTGTGTCATTTATTTCCTTTCTGGTCTTTATTATTTCCTTCTATTTACTCTGGGCTTTCCTTGTTCTCTTTCTAATTCTTTTAGTTATAGGGTTAGATAGTTTATTAGAGATTTTTCTTTTTTCTTGAGGTAGATCTATAGTGCTATGAACTTCCATCTCAGGACTGCCTTGGCTGTGTACCATAGATTCGGGGATGTTTTGTGTTTATTTTCATCTATTTTCAGAAAGATTTAAAGTTCTTCCTTGGTCTCCTTGGTAACCATTCATTGTTTAATAACGTGCTATTTTGCTCCCAGGTGTTTGAATGTTTTTTAGTGTTTTTAATAGAGTTGATTTCTAATTTCATGCCATTGTAATCCAATAAAATGATTGATATGATTGCAATCTTCTTGAACTTGTAGATACTTATTTTACATCCTAACATGTGGTCTATCTCTGAGAATGTCTCATATAAACTTGAAAAGGATATATATTCTGCAGCTTTGTAGTGTAATATTTTGTAATTGTCAAGTAACTATATCTGATCTAGTATGTCATTTAGGGTTACTGTTTCATTGTTGTCTATTAGTTCTACTGAAGTCAGTGGGGTGTTAAATCCTCTTCTATAACTGTACTGCTGTCAATCTCTCCCTTGAAGTCTTCCAGAAAGCTTTTTTGTTTTTGTTTTGTTTTGATGCATATTTAGGTGATCTTATATTGGGTGCATATATGTTTACCAGAGTTATATCCTCTTGCTGGAATGATCCCTTGAGTATTATGTAGTGACCTTCATTGTCTCTTTTTATGGCCTTCATTTTGAAGTCTATTTTGTCAGATGTAAGTATTGCTATACCAGCTGTTATTTTTTTGTTTTCATTTGCATGGAAATTTTTTTCCCTATCTCTTCACTTTTATACTGTGTGAGTCTTTTGTTCTGACACAGGTCTCTTGTAAACAGCTGATATGGGTCATGTTTTCTAGCCATTCAGGTACCCCATGTCTTTTTAAAATATATCTTTATTGATTTCAGAGAGGAAAGGAGAGGGAGAGAGAGAGATAGAAACATCAGTGATGAGAGAGAACCATCATTTGGCTACCTCCTGCACACCTATCACTGGGGATTGAGCCCACAACCTGGGCATGTGCCCTGACTTGAAATTGAGTTGTGACCTCCTGGTTCATAGGTCAGTGCTCAACCACTGAGCCACACCAGCCGGGCTACCCTATATCTTTTGATTGAGCATTTAATCCATTTACATTAAGGCTATTATTGATAGTTACTTATTTATTGTCATTTTATTCTTTTTTTCTATGTTTTTTCTCTCTCTTATTATTATAGGAGTCCCTTTAACATTTCTTACAATGCTCGTTTGGTGATAATAATCTCCTTTAGATTTTTGTTTGTTTGGTTGTTTTGTCTAGGAAGCTCTTTATTTCACCAGTTATTTAGAGAAGTCTTGGTTCCAGATCCTTGCTTTTCATTATCTTGAATACTTCATACCATTTCCTTCCGGCCTGTAGAGTTTCTGTTGACAAATCAGCTGACCACCTTATGGGAGCTCCTTTGTAGGTAACACATTGTTTTATTCTTTCTGCACTAAGACTCTCTCTTTGTCTTTAATTATAAAAAACATTTTAACTGTGATGTGTTTGGGTGTGGGTGTCTTTGTGTTCTTCTTGCTTGGGTCTCTGTGCTTCCTGAACTTGTATGACCATTTTCTTCACAAGGTTATGAAAATTTTCTGCCTTTATTTCTTCAAATATGTTCTCAATTCCTTGCTCACTTTCTTCTTCTGTAACTCCTATGATGTGGATATTGTTATATTCCATGTTGTCACACAGCTCCCTTAAACTGTCCTCCTGGGTATTGTTTTGTTTGTTTGTGTATTTTTGTTTTTCTGCTGTCATTCTTCATTTCCAACTGATTGTCTTTCATAGTTCATATATCTTTTCATGCTGTTGAGCATCCTTATGATCATTACTTGGTACTCTATCTGATAAATTGCTTACCTATTTAGTTCTTCTTCTGGGGAATTCACTTGTTTTTTTTGTTGTTGTTTTTAATTTTGGTTAGTTTCTTTGTCTCCCTATTTTGGCTGCCTGTTTGGGTGTGTTTCTATGTATTAGCTATATCTGCTATGACTCTCAGTCTTGGTAGAGTGGACTTATGTAGCAGGTGATCTGTGGGACCCAGTGGCACAGTCTTCCTGATCAACAGAACTTGGTGCTCTGATAATGTTCCTTGTGTTCATTGTGTGGGCCCTGCTATTGTAATGGAGTCTTGATTGCTATTTGCCTGTGCATGTGTGGGCTTGCCCCTCCAGCTGGCTGACAGGAAGCCTCAACCCAAAACACAGGTTCCAGGATGCTGTGCAGGTGCTCATCACATGAAGCAGAATTCCCCCCAGCAGGGTCTGGAGCTGCCAATATCTCCTGGTGGATATTCTGTTTGTGAGGCTTTTGGGATCCTGCTTTGTTGTTGTCTGAACCTGGCCATCAATTTATTGTTCTGGGGCCTCTCCGGAGGATATCTAGTGTAGGCCAATATCAGACACTGTTTGTCACTGGCCATAAGTACTCTCTTTGGAGCAATCAGTGATCCACAGGTTGTGACTCCCTCTGCTAGGGCTGGATTTTTGTGGAAAGGACCTAGCTGTGCACCAAGGTATTCTTTTTCTAACCCCAGGCACAGAAGCAGAACAAGGAAAAACTGAAACCACCCTAAGATTCCAGGTCAAAGACCCAAGGCACTCAGAGATCCACCTTCAGGCTGACTGTTAGTCTCAGTCGCTTAAGGATCCTCAGGCTGTAGACTACAGCAGGGCTTAAACTCCACAGGGTGAGGCAGAAAGGTTTCTTATGGTGGGGCAATTGCTTCCCCCCAGGCTAAAGCTGCCTGGATGATAAAGTTCTGCCTGAAAAAGCTGGCCTCTGCAGTATGGAGGGATGACTCCGCACAGGGATCCAGATGGCTGTCCTCTCAGCTCTTTCCTCAGAGCCAACAACCCCAGATTCTCCTCACACAGCTCTAGTCCAATCTGTCTTCCTTCTGCCAGAGTCCAAGGTACGTGGCTGCACATGAAATTTTGTGCATTGGCCCTTTCATAGGGTGCCTGCATTTCCAACCATCTCTCCCTGGCAGACAGAAACCCCACTGCTTTTTACAGCCAGATGTTATGTGGGCACCTTTCCTGGTTCTGGTGCTCTGGGATGGGGAGCCTGGTTTGAGATTTAGACCCCAGATTTCTCAGGGGAACACCCACAGCTGAGATATCCCTCCTGAACTTCAGTTGCTGCCTCTGGGAGCCCATCCAGGCCTCTTGTGCCTCTGCACTTCCTCACAGTCTGTATGTGGACTTATCTTTACATTCTTGGTTTTAAGGGTTCATTCCAGCTAGTCTTCAGTTGGTTATTAAGGATGATTTTTCTATATTTTATTTGTCATTCCAGTTTAGTCCTGGTAGAATATCAGTGTGGCTTCCACTTAATCTGCTGCCATCTTTGGCCATAACTTCTTGAGGCTTGGTGCCATTAAAGTATCAACTCTATTCTTGCTTACTATGATGACTATACTCCTTCATTATGAGCCCATCCAATGTGCTAGGCATTCGAAGTGAATAGGCTTCAACAATCACCAGTATTGAGTGTGCCTTTTTCAGTTCTCTGGTGACAGTGACTCTGAGGTGGACAGCCTCTTTCTCAGCATCCAGGCCACTCACCAGAGGCCCTCTAAGTTGTCTCCTTATCAGGATGATAGGCTGAATCAAGCTTTATCAATTGTTTTAGAAATATTTTCAAAGAATCAACTTTCAGTTTCATCAAGTTTCTCTACTGTTATCATGCTTTCTGTTTCATTGATTTCTTCTGTTATTTCCTTTCTCCTACCTTTAAATAAAGTTTTATGTTATTTTCCAGGTTGTTTTTGAGCTGGAATATTAGATAATTGATTTCAAAACTTTAATCTTTCCAATATATGTATTTCAAGTTCCCTTTTACCACTGCTTTAGCTACATACCATAGTTTTAATATGTTGTTCTTTATTTTTATTTATATCAAATTATATTAGAATTTCCTAAGTGATTTTTAAAAATCAATTCAATATTCAGATATGTACATCTTAATTTATAAATATTCAGAGACTTTCAGATATCTGAATTTTATTGATTTCTAACTTAATTTCATAGTGGTCAGAGAACATGTATCTAAGAAATACATAGGTTATTGCTTTCTTTAGGGGAGAAATACTGATGAGGAAAAAGAATAATTGAAATTAACCCACTGATATCAACAGGGTGACAAAATGACAGAGGCTAAGTAGTGACACTTATTTCTTCTGCCTTCTTTTGTATCTGATTTCAGCTTTTTTAATTTTCTTGAAACTGTTTTCATTGCCAGCACATGATATACCTTGGAGATCATTCTGCTTACACTTGAAAAAATATTTTTTGAAGATATTGTGTGTAGTATTCTCTAAATATCATTTGGTCAAGTTTGTTAATAAATTTGTTCAAATCTTCTATACTCCTCTTACACATCCTATAAATTACAAAGAATGAAGTTGTAAGTTCTCCAACTATGATTTTGGATTTATCTGTTTGTCTTTTTATAGCTGACAATCATTGCTTCCATCTTGTTCTTTTTCCTTATCTTTTTGTTCTCTTTTCCTCTTTCCTTTTTTATTAATTGAGCATATTTTAGTATTCCATTGATAATCTACTTAGGTTTTTCAGTAATAATTCTCTTTTACTCCTTTTAGATTTTAGGAAAAATATGTATATTCTTAATGTATTACAGTCTAACTTGAACTATTTTTATCGTAATTCACATATAATGTAAGGCACATACTATACCCGCTACTATTTTTGCTACTCTTGTATTGTATTTACTTATGTTATACACCCTACCATACATTGGTAGTATTTTACTTTAGAGAGTCAGAATCTTTTGTAAAAATTTTAAGAAAAAATATTGTACATACTCTCACATATTTCTAGCACTCTTATTCTTTCTCATTGATTAAGGTTTCTTCCAGGTAGTATTTTCCTGGAGCCTGTAGAATTTCCATAGAAACAGAGCAGCATGATGCCTTGTGATAAGGTGAGAAAGTCATGGTGCTATGTACTAACATGTAAAAGAGAGTCGAAGAGCTAGCATAACCCCATAGTACACCAGGGAAGATGTACTTCAGTCCCCATTATATAAATTCAAACTGCTTCTGATGTTCTTTGCTCATTGATAGATAGGAAAATACATTATCTGTCAAATTACTAGATGCACACTGGGGCAAAGGGCAATATTGATTTTCTCCACTAAAGATTCCACATCTGAAACAGCAGCTATATTTGGAATTACCATCTGATTAAGCTTACAGTATGTCACTGTTACTCACTATGATTCATCCAGATGAATTAATCAGATAATACGAATAACCACCCTTGTATTTTCCAAGTTTTTCAGGGCAGGACTAATATCTCTGTTTTACCCAAGGATGCTGTTATTTTTGGTTTACTATTTTGGCATGATCGAAGCAACTTCTTCCTACAGTGATGGTTCTCACTGGGTCAAGGAGTCAGAGTGGGGCTTTTTCCAATTTATAACTATACTGCTTCAATCTTACACCCAGGGTGTAAAAGTCACCGCAGGATGGTGTTACAGACCCACTAAGACAACTGTGAGATACAGAGACCACACTCCACTTTTCATCCGACCTCATAAACCCCAACCAGTGATGTTCTTTGTCTCCATAGTGCTAGTTCAGAGCCACTGTGCCCTAATCTTGAAAGGTCTGACTATTTTCCTTTTCCCATAGCTGCAAGCAGAGAAAGATGTATAGTGCATGTTTTTACAAATATACATATCATTGTGCGATCTTCCTCCAGTGACAACCACTTTCCCACTAATTCAGCTCTGGGAATTGCATGGAGAAGGTAACTCTCTTTCATGAAACGTGACTGAAGATCTTATTCACCAAGGCTGAAGTTATAGTCACTAAAAGACCAAGTAGCACTTTAGGACTTTTCATCTATTTTAATTTTAGAGACCTCATGATTCACTAGCCACTAGCAAAGATCTTCATTGATTAATCAATATCAAGGTGTGTTCGTGTCATTAAGTGACAACCACAGTTGAATGCTACTTGTAGTTAACCAGGGAACCGTTATTAACTATTAGATTCAGCTAGAGCACCGAATCCAGAATCTTTTTTATAAAATTTGCCTTATCTAAGAATTTGTTATTTTTCCATGGTGAACCTATCACTGAAGAATCACACACATATTGTCCGGGTTTTTGCTAGTACAAATTAGCTCATATTTGAATTCTTTGGACATGTAAGTTTTCTATTCTTGGCTTCACTTGATAATTGGATCCTTTGGGTAGACTGAGATCTTTCTTTGGTAGAAGGTTGGAGGTTGTGGTGCAAGGTAATGGGGAAGAAAAGGAAAAGAGCAATGACTCTTGGTGAAGCTATTTTAGGACCCAAACAAGGTAAACCAGCCTCTTCTGACTGGAAGGTGGGGTTGCTTCTGCTCAGTGCAGTTCGGGGTTGGAAAACTCAGAGTCATCAGATACCTCCAAGTGTCACTATTTCAATTCTGAGAGCCTTATTTTTTACTTTTTAAAAAATATATTTTATTGATTTTTTACAGAGAGGAAGGGATGAGGGATAGAGTTAGAAACATCGATGAGAGAGAAACATCGATCAGCTGCCTCCTGCACACCCCCTACTGGGGATGTGCCCACAACCAAGTTACATGCCCTTAACCGGAATCGAACCTGGGACCTTTCAGTCCGCAGGCTGACGCTCTATCCACTAAGCCAAACTGGTCAGGGCGAGCCTTATTTTTTTCACATCAATGCCCTAACTTTCACATAAAAATGTGCCTGTAATTCAATCTATGTTGTAGAGTATCTAATTTGCAGAATCAGATTTTGTGCATAAATTTGGATATCAGAGATGGAAGGTTCTTTTCCTCTGATACTGCCTTGAGTTGAGAATGTAGAGCCTTAAGTTTATCATGCTCTTCCTGTAGCTCAGGAAGAACAGTTAAACACAGCCATGCTATAAAAAAATATTGCATTCTTCATGTGCATCATTCAGTGATGTGGCAGTTATCATATGGTCTGCCTTAGTCATGTCTTTAGCAGGCATTTTATTCCAACCAAACACTTCTTAAAAAAACTCCTTTGCCCACTACCCAACAAAGACTACTGGTATAATATACTCTACTTATAACCAGATCCTCATGCCTTCAAATTCAGTTAGGTCAGATGACACATTCCAGATTCTACTGGTTCTCTTTTTTTAAGTTTCTTGCCTCTAATACATCAAATATTGCATCAGTCAGAGTTGAGCTGCAAAAGTCAGAAAACAACCTATTTTTTTAACTCATCAGGGATTTAAAAAAAATTTTAGTACTTAACAACATTGGTGAAAGTGTCAAAAGAGAAGCCTCTGGGCTAGATCTTTAGGGGTTATTACTTGAAAAACACCACAAATTGACCAGATCAAGAAACTTTTACCTGTGACACAATCTGGAAGTTGAGGTGTCAGGAATCTACTCTACCAGCTACTATCTTGAAGATATTACTGGAGTAAATGCAATCCATGAAACAGAAAGCTGTCCCTAGTGTGTTTTTACTGGGACAATACCTTAGATGTGTTTGATGAATTCATTAGGAAATGACTGTCAAAATTTTAGCCTCCAGAATTATGCTACATTTGTTGCATTTGTATGAGATAAAAAGAATTTACATTTAAAATCCACATCAATGTGAAAGCACATCCTATATAATAAAAGCCTAATATGCAAATTGTCCCCTTGGGCAGTCATTTGGCCCAGAGTTCTACCAGGAGACCGGGAGTTCGACCACTCGCTATGACATGCGCTGACCACCAGGGAGCGGTGCAGAACATGGTGGGTGTCAGCGACGCGGTGCAAGCCTAATATGCAAATTGTCCCCTCGGGCAGTCATTTGGCCCGGAGTTTGACCACTCGCTATGACATGCGCCGACCACCAGGGAGCGGTGCAGAACATGGTGGGCGTCAGCGACGCGGTGCAGGCAGCAGGTAGCAGTGGAGGCACTGCCGGCCCCAATGGGCCCTGAAGAGAGTGGGACTGTGGCGGGTGGAGCAGGTGAGTGGATGGTGCCAGGCTATGGCGGGTGCGAGCGGAGGTCCGATCGCCCCGCTGATCACCCCGCAAACAGTGACCAATGGCAGCGGCGGGGTGCAGGGCTGCTGCCCGGCTCCCAGGTGCTGAGGGAGCCAGGCAGGGACCCAGCCCCAATTGATTGTCCCACAGGTGGGTTGGTGGAGCAGGTGAGGGGGCGGCACCAAGCCAAGGCAGAGTGCCAGGCAGGGCTGCAGGGCTGTGAGGCTGGGGATGTGAGCTGGGACCCAATCCCCGCAGGCCACCCCGAGGGTCCCCACCTGTGCACGAATTCGTGCACTGGACCTCTAGTAATTTATAAAATGGAAATCACACCCTCAAACCAACCTTCATGGAATCCTGAGAAACAGCACATTTATTGTGACAGTTTCTATTAAACAGAAGGATGCACTGGATGCTGGGCAAGCCAATCCAGCATTTTTGCCAGAAACACCTTTTTGTCTTCCTCACTATTTGAATTGAGAGTCACACCCTTCACACCCTTCTCCTTGAAACATCATGCTTTCCGGAGTTCTGTTATACTGTTATTTCAGGTTTCCTCTCACCTTGGAAATACATTCTTTTCTTTCCCACTGCTATCTTATTTTCCTTTATTTACCACTAAATGATGGGAGTTTCATAGGCCTCCATCTCAGTCTCCCATTTCTTCCCCTTCTCCAGATAATCTCACTCATTTGTCACAATGCCACATGTTCAGCTCAGTAGGCTATTGGAGTTTAGTCTAGTATATCTAATTATCTACCAGATATCTCCAATCGTATGCCTCTTCAAGA
Source organism: Myotis brandtii (assembly GCF_000412655.1). Taxonomy (NCBI): domain Eukaryota; kingdom Metazoa; phylum Chordata; class Mammalia; order Chiroptera; family Vespertilionidae; genus Myotis; species Myotis brandtii. The sequence continues at coordinate 1,697,623 of NW_005369934.1, read as the reverse complement.
TCCCAAAATTGAACCGTCGAAAAGTGAATTGTTGAATCTTCTCCTGTTACTCTACTTCTTGGTTATTACCTTACAATGACACCTTTTTTTCAGTTTCAAAAGAAATCAAACTCCTTTCCACCCCAGGGCCTTTTCACATACCCTCCTAAATTTTTGCATGGCTTGGTCACTTTATCTCATCTAAAATTTCATTTTCATTTTCTCTGTGAGGTAAAGGAATACTCAGGCCACTTTACTTAAATGAGTAACTCCATTATTCGCCACCTCAGAAATATTTGACTGCCTTAATTTTCCTTATTTTGAGTTTTTACTTGGCATTAAATGTCTCCCCCATTCTACTGTAGGGGGTGAGTAAGAACTTAATCCATTGTGTTCCATACTACATAGTATCAAGCATAGTGCATGGACTACAGGTGATTAATATTTGTTGGATAAATAAAAATCAATATGAATAGAAAAAGTGAAAATTTTCCTAGATACTAATACTTATCTTTCTCAAAGTGATACATTATTATAAAATAAAAATGCAAATATTTAGTTTTTTAAAAAAATATTCACCCAATTTTCAAGTGAGTGTTTTTAATGGTCTTTCTTCTTTTTATTTTTCTTTTTTATTCCATATGACAAGACAACATATGAATTTCTCTTCCCGCCTGAGTCTAGGGTTTTTATTTAATTGTCAAAATTGAAATTTTTACAATTCGTTGTTATTTACTATTTGTCTCTGTCCATCAATACAATGTTATTTTTTAAAAAATATCTGGAAATAGAATTAAAAACTATAGAGTCTGAGTTTTCTCTCTACTTGCAAGGAACAAGTTAACCTGCCACAATTTCATAGGTGCTAGCAAAAGAAAAAGACACCTTGGTCAGAGACAAGGATTAATTTATTACTTACAGCAATACCAATAGCTAGAGTATTGTATTTTCTTATTCTGGTTTTTAAAACCCAAATTCCCATAGGGACATACAGTGAGGCCAGCAGATGCCTGTACATGTAGTGGGTTACAGGAAAGATACCCTGAATTTAGTAAGCCTGGTTTAAAATAAGCAATAAACAAACTTGCCTGATTTTTATCCTGAAGAGAAACATTACAGATACTGGATAGTAAACAAACCTGCCTTTTTCTCCAGAAGAAAGCATTATCTCGATCTCCTAAGGCTACTCTGTATACAAGCATCCTTGATAAGATTTTTTGTGCTTCTGCTTGCAAGGTATGAAGAAATGGGACACCTACAGAGAATCATGCAACATTTAGTAATTAAGTAATTATTGTAAGAAATTTATTAAACTGTAAAGTATAAACCATTCATTGATAAATATTTACTAAGGACCTATTATATTCCAGACACTTAACCATAAAAAAGGACCAACCTCTAGCTTCATAGCATTTATATTCTTCTATGCACTATAAATAAAAACAAATAAACAAATATATACAACACAATGCAATCTTATATAATAAAAGCTTAATATGCTAAGTGTCCGGTCATCTGGTCATCAGTTCAACCAATCAAAGTGTAATATGCTAATGATATGCTAAGGCCATTCAACCGCTTTGACGTGCACTGACTCCCAGGGGGCAGATGCTCCAACCGGTAGGTTAGCTTGCTGCTGGGATCCGGTCAATTGGGACTGAGTGAGATGGTCTGGACATGCCCTGGGGCCCTCCAGCAGTCCCTCCCCAGCTGGCCAACCTCCCACGCCCCTCCCTGGCCCCAATCATTCACCTGTAGGGTCCCTTGGCCTGCGCCCTTTTGCAATCCAAGACCCCTTGGGGGATGTCGGAGAACTGGTTTCAGCCTGATCATGTTCAACACAGGAGCTGCCCCCTGGTGGTCAGTGCGCTCCCACAGGGGGAACGCTGCTCAGCCAGAGGCCAGGCTCACAGCTGGTGAGTGCAGCGCTCTTCCACCTCAGTGGCAGCGCTAAGGATGTCCGACTGCCGGCTTAGGCCCACTCTCCATGGACATCCCCCAAGGGCTCCCAGACTTCAAGAGGGCGCAGGCCAGGCTGAAGGACCCTCCCCACCGAGTATACAAATTTCATGCACCGGGCCTCTAGTATAATATAATAAGATATAGGGTATAGTGTGGCATAATGTGATGTAACAACAAAACATCATATCAGACAGTATGATAATTAAATGTGCCTATGGATTCATTTTACTCTTAAGAATATCAAGAAAACCACTTTTTTAAATAGAAAAGTTATTTCAAAAGACTAAGAAAATTCTGAAAGTGTATTTCCATTGCTGATTCTATACGCTTGACTTCCTTCTTTAAAAACCAACATTTATAAACATTATTTCATATTGTTTATAAGTGTTAAAATATTTCATAATAAACTTAAAGCTCACTAGTGTGCTATAAGTGGGAAATAAATATAGAATTTTTTTTTAAAAAAATAACATTTTACCTGCATTGCCTGTGAACTTTAAATGGTTAATAAAGCCCAGACTCCATGCCTCCTGTCACAGAGCGCATTCTCTTTCTCAAGGTTGGGCTGCCGGTGCCACCCACATCATGATTTTGATCATTACCTAGATATGTAGTGGTCATGTCAGCAGCTAATTGCCCACATTACTGTCTTCATTTTTCTTGTTAAAAGAAGATTTTTTAAATGAGCTGAATATATCAGCCTTTTTCACAGAATTAATAATCTGTACAACTCCATTTACTATTCTTTTTTTTTTTTCCATGAGCTTTTCTTTCTCTGATAAATCTGTAAAGCTTCTGGAATGCTGTTCGAAATTATTTCCTCTTACTTTACTTTGCTAACCCTTTCACCTAAAACTATAACAAATACACATCTTATGGTACATTCTTAGCTACCTGGCCTGAAGTTTATCTACTTTGTCGGAATTATTCACTTGAATTTTCTTTGCTAACCCTTTCACCTAAAACTATAACAAATACATATCTTACGGTTTATACATTCTTAGCTAACGGCCTGAAGTTTATCTACTTTGTTGGAATTATTCACTTGAATTTAAAACCTTAAAATAAAGCACAATTGGACTATAAGGAAAATCAAGCAAGACATTTTTAATGGGTAAAGTATGTGGAGCCCAGAGTGAGTCACCTCAAGGTGTACCTCAGTGGTAGATAGATTATTTTGAGCTAAAAGCAATTATAGTTTCAGGCTCAAGAGAAACTTTTGCCTCCCCATTTAACTACCTAGAAGAATTTGAATTAGAGGCCTTGCCCATAAGAGATTATCTTTTTTTCACCTATCTATAGAACAAGGCAAACTTCTCCCTAACAGCTTGCAATGATCTTTTTATGTATAAAGTGGAAATTATTTTTTCCAATTACAGTTTATATTTTATATTATTTTGTGTTCATTTGAAATGGTTAGTCAATTATATAATTTATAAAGGATTCCCTCCTGTATTTCCATTACCCACCTGGCAAGAGGGTAATGGGATTGGAGGACTGGGCAAAAAAGAGGAAAAGACTGAGAATTACAGATTATATTTACAAACTAGTCATAGGATATAAAGTATAGAATAGGAAATATAGTCAATACAGTTGATTATAAAATTGTACACCTGAAAACTATATAAATTTATTAACCAATGTCACCCCAATAAATTCAATAGAAATAATGAAAGAAGAGCAGTACCGTTTAAAAAATAAACCATATTGTAATAGTAACTGCAATGATCTTTTGAAGCCCTCTCAGGCACCTTATCTCATCCCTGGCTAAGGATGTTTTATGTGCCTCAATTCCCCTTTCTATCTCTGAACCTCCCATGTATGTAGGGTTCCTGTGTGCACAATATTAAATTCCATTTTCTCTTGTCAATCTGCATCCTGTTTATGTGATTACTGAGCCAGCTAAAAAGAACCAGAGGAGGAAAATGGGAATATTTTTCCCTTCCCCACATAAGAAAACTGTAAAATAACATACGCAAAGCATATGGATCATTATTAGCAGCAACAACAAAATGCAGTGATTTAAGTGAAAACCTCACTATACATTCTTAGAAGCAACATTCAAGAAGGAAACATGAACATTTTAAAAAGTACTTTCATTATATTCTGCAAACAGGCATTTTTCTCTTGGTGCTAAAGTCTAAAAGAAATCTCCAATTTAAGCCATTATAAAGGAACATTAAATAATATAAATGTGTTATTTCCACCATATTACATAACCTTTCTCACTCAGCCTCCTCATCTGTAAACTGGCTTCAGTATCATATATCTTGTATATATCCTAAGGTTGACAAGACAATAAATTAGAAAACTTATTTTTATTTAGCAAATGTTTACTAAATTGCTTAATATTTCAGGCACAGTTCTAGGTACTGAAGATAAGCAGGGAACCAAACAATCTATATCTACCCTCCTGAATTTATGTTCTACAGGGAAAGGGAGGAAATAAACAAACAAAAATGAATATAACATGTCAGATTAAGTGCTTTGAAGAAAATAGTGAGAGCTAAAGGGAAATTGAAGAAGTATGAGTTCTGAATAAGCTGCTCATGCAAAGAGTCTTTAAAAAGTTGGCATTTGACCAGGGAGTTGAGTGAAGGGAGAGAAATGCATAAAGACCTAGGGAAGGAACATTTCTGCTAGGGAATGGCAAGAACACAGTGCCTAAAGTAGAAATGAAAAAAAAAATAGTAGATTTGGACAATGGTGAGAATACTAGTTGCTCAAATAAATAAATGAAGAGAAGAATGGACTAGAAGAAGGGGTCAAACATATAGGCTTGGGCTAATTCAGGTAGTCCCTTTATGTCTATGGTAAGGAGTTAGGATTTTAATCCAAATGGAATGGAAATCATTGGTGGGCTTTGAGCTGTGACATGACTTTATTTCCTTTATTAAAAAACGGTCACTAGCATGGCTCTGGTGAGAACTGAATGTAGCAGAACAAGAAAACAACTATGGAATGTTGATAAGTTAGCTCTTAGAGTTTAGGAGGCTTTGCCTAGGGAGGTAGGTTGAGATTGTGGGGAGGGGTTCAGTGCATGCTGTAGTTTGAGTGTAAATGTAAGATCTAATGCTGATGGAGCAGATGTTGTGTATGTGGAGACAATTGGAGAATGACCAGGAGAAGCAGGTCCATCAGAGAGTTTTGAAATTCTAAGTAAGGCATATTCATTATTCATTCGGGTGCAGATGGCATTTGGCAGTCCAATATACCAACCTGGAGATGAGGGAGGAGTCAGGGCCGTAGGTGGCATCCATAGCGCTAGAAATATGTAATATCAAATAATGAATAAGTATATATAGGTAAGAAAAGAGGATGAAGGATTAAGTATTGGACACTTTAACATTTATAAGACAGAAACACAAAAAGCCTAAAAAGTGACTGAAAATTAGTATTCAATGTAATAAGAGGAAGCCAAGAGAGATATCTTAGATTAGAAAATATGTGGAAAAAAAAGTGTTTCAAGAACAAAGGTGTGACCATTAATGTCAAATGCTGTTGAGATCAAGTAAATAAAGCTATAATAGACCTTGGATTCAGTGAAATGAGGATCATAGGTGATCTTGAAAATGAAGTGGTGAGGTCGAAAGCCTGAGCACAACATGAGAGGTGAAGAAATGCAGACATGAAACATACACAACTCTGACAATTGTTCCTGGAAAACACTTCATACTTCATTTATACTGCCACATGTTTGTCTTCCTGCCTCTTCCTCGTTGCTCATGTTCTTAGTCGTCTACTCTTTCATTCTTTCAGGTCCCCGAACAACCAGCCAAGACCGTCACCATAGCCTATGAGTCTCTCCATATACTCATCTAGGTCACATCATTTTCCAAACAAAGTGGGTGACAAGGCACATCCATCATCCCCAAAGCTCTGCCCAGAGGGAGGAGTTCCTGTTACCACAGTATTTCCAGGTCACCCTGGAGTTGAGCAGAAGTCTCTACACAAATTATGCACAAACTTTGTCCTCTGTCACAGGGGACCCTTGCACCACAGGTATGAGCAATAGGTTAAGTGAGAGGCCCGAGAACAGCCATGGTGGATCACAGGACTGTCTGCACTTTGGCCCTCTCTTGTCTGATTCCACCTGTGCCACTGCTGTCTCACAATAAATTACTGGCCCCATGGAAGCGTGTGCTTTTGGATGCCTACCAGAGCCTAGTTCATGATGGTCAGTTCTGGCTGCGAGGCCAATTCATGTCCCGTGATCAGATGCTTATTCTCTACTAGAGTCCAGGAGCATACAAGATGCTATCTTTTGAGTTGTAAATAATTTTCTGCTAAACATTTTATGGTCTTGCTCTAAAAGTCAAGAGGGATATACTATGATTGTATTCCTGGGGCTTGCTGTTCATTCCACATAGCTTCTTTTTCAACTATAGATATAGTTAAAACCAGAGTCTCTAAATTCCCATCTCAGAGGCTGCTTCCTGAAGAGCTTAATTACAGTGGGTCTCTAATGTTCTTCATCATTTTTTATTTTATTTAATTTTATTGTTAGCAGTATTGCAAATGTCTCCCATTTTCTCTCTTTTTGCCTCCTCCACCTAATGCCTGTCCAGCCCCAGGCCTTCCCCATGCTATTGTCTGTGTCCATGAGTTATGCAGATATGCAGAGATGTTCTTTGGTTAATCTCTTCCTGTCCCCACGCTCTCAACCCTGCCCACCTGAGGTCTGTTACTCTGTTCCATGCATCCATACATCTAGATCTATTTTATTCATCAGTTTATTTTGGTTTTGTTTGTTTTTTTAAATATATTTTATTGATTTTTTACAGAGAGGAAGGGAGAGGGATAGAGAGTTAGAAGCATCGATGAGAGAGAAACCGATTAGCTGCCTCCTACACACCCCCCACTGGGAATGTGCCCGCAACCAAGGTACATGCCCCTGACTGGAATCGAACCTGGGGCCCTTGTGTCCGCAGGCCTACGCTCTATCCACTGCACCAAACCAGTCAGGGCCATCAGTTTGTTTTGTTCTTTAGATTCAACTTATAAATGAACCATGTGATGTCTGCCTTTCTCCAGTTGGTTGAAATACTTAACATAATAGTCTTCATGTCCATCCATGCTGTCTCAAAGGGTAAGAGATCTTTATTTTTTATAGCTGCATGGTATTCCATTGTGTAAATGTGCCAAAGCTTTTTATCCACTCATCTACTGATGCGCACTTGGGCTGTTTCCAGATCTTAGCTATTGTAAAGAATGCTTTTATAAACATAGGGGTGCATATATTTTTTCTGGTTGGTATTTCAGGATTCTTAGGATATATTCCCAGAAATGGGATTGCTGGTTCTAATGGTAGGTCTATTTTTAATTTTTTGAGGAACCCCCATATTTATTTCCACAGTAAAAGTATGCATTCCCACCAGCAGTGTACTAGGGTTCCTTTTTCTCTACATCCTCACCAGCACTTGTCAGTTGATATATTGATGGTCACTGTTCTGGCATTTGTGAGGTGTAGTTTTAATTTGCATCTCTTTGATGATTACTGACTTTGAGCATTTTTTTCATGTGTCTATTGGCCATCTGTCCTCTTTGGAGAAGTGTCTATTCAGGTCCTTTGTCCATTTTTTTTAAATTGGATTGTTTGTCTTCCTAGTGCTGGGGTTTACCAGTTCTTTGTGTATTTTGGAAATTAATCCTTTATCAGATGTATCTTTGGTGATACAGTAGGTTCACTTTTCATTTTGAGGGTGGTCTCTTTTGCTGTATAGAAGCTTTTTAGTTTAATGTAGTCCCATATGTTAATTTTTTTCCTTTGTTTCCCTTGCCCTAGGCCAGTGATGGCTAACCTATGACACGTGTGTCAGAGGTGACACGCGAACTCATTTTTTTGGTTGATTTTTCTTGGTTAAATGGCATTTAAATATATAAAATAAATATCAAAAATATAAGTCTTTGTTTTACTATGGTTGCAAATATCAAAAAATTTCTATATGTGACACCGCACCAGAGTTAAGTTAGGGTTTTTCAAAATGCTGACACGCCAAGCTCAAAAGGTTCGCCATCACTGGTCTAGGCAATGTATTGGTGAAAATACTACTCCATGAGATGTCTGAGATTTTTCTGTCTATATTTTCTTCTAGAATTGTGGTTTTCTGATTTTTCTGGTTTTGTGACTTATATTTAAACATTTTATCCATTTTGAGTTTATTGTTGTGTATGGTGTACATTGTTGGTCTAGTTTTATTTTTTACATGTGTACCATTTATTGAAGAGACTGTCTTTATTGTATGCTCTTGTTTCCTTTGTCAAATATTAATTGGCCATATTGGTATGGGTTGATTTCTGGGGTCTCTGTTCTGTTCTATTGGTTCATATACCTGTTTTTGTGCCGTACCAGGCTGTTTTGATTGCAATGGCTTTGTAGTATAGTTTGATATCCTGTATTGTGATCCCTCCAACTTTGTTCTTCTTTCAAAGATTGTTGCAAATATTTGGAGTTCTTTTTGGTTCCATATAAATTTTTGGAGTATTTTTTCTAGATCTATGAAACTGCCAATTGACCCAGTAAACCCACTTCTAGGAATATATCCTAAGAATCCCAAAACACCAATCTGAAAGAATACATGCACCCTTATGCTCATAGCAGCACTATTTACAATAGCTAATATCTTGTAAACAGCCCTAGTGCTCATCAGTAAATGAGTGGATTAAAAAAGCTGTGGGGATGGAATGGAATACTATGCAGCTTTAAAAAGGACCTCTTACCTTTAAGACAGCATGGAGGGACCTGAGGAGTATTACACTAAGCAAAATAAGCCAGTCAGAGAAAGACAAGTATCACATGATCTCACTCATATGTGGAATCCAATGAACAAAATAAATTGATGAACATATGAACATAATAGATCTAGAGACATAGAAGCATGGAATAGACTGAGCAATCTGAGAGGGAAGGTGGGGGGGGGGTCAAGAGTGTAGGAAGAGATTAACCAAAGAACATATATCCATATGTGCATAACCCATGGACACAGACAAGTATGGTGAAAGCTTGGGGGAGAAGGCGGGGGCGAGGATGGGGTAGAGGTAGTCAATGGGGGACAAAAAGGGGACATCTTTAATACTTTCAACAATAAAGATACTGTTATGTCCCCAAAGGAGGAACGCACAAGGTCAGAGTGGTGAAGGATTATGAATTTATTCGATTATCCACACACCAGGTGGCTGAGCCTGAATGGCTCCAGCACCCAGTGAGGGGAGTCAGCGGCTTTTAATTCAGCAAAGGGAATGTCCATAGTGAAATGATCTGAAAAGCCAGTTCCCGGGGGAAGGGTATCAACTCAATTGCTCCATCAAACCTAACAGATACATTTAAAAAACCTAAAAGTTAAATAAAATAACAAATTTTAATTAAAGATTTATTTGCAGGTGTACAATTCTATAATACATCACCTTTATGTTATATTATGTATTCAACATCCGAAGTCAAGTCTCCTTCCGTCACCTCCCTCCATGCTGTCTTATCCCCCCTTTACTCTCATCTACCTTCCCCCACCCCCTTTCCTCCTGGTAATCGCCATATTGTTTTCTGTGTCTATGAGTTTCCGTTTATTTATTTTTTTTAATACCTTCACCTTTTCACCCAGTCCTCCCACCCCCCACTCCTAAAAGCTGTTGGTCTTTGTACCTACAAATCTATATCTATTTTGTTTCTTAGTTTCATCTATTAATTATATACTACATATAAGTGAAATCATATGGTACTTGTCCTTCTCTGATTGGTTAATTTCACTTAGCATTATAGAATTATACATATGAATCTATATAATTTTATTAACCAATGTAATCTTAATAAATTCAATCAAAAATAATTTCAAAAATCTATTGGTGAACCAAGAATACATGAGTTAATTTAAAATGGCTTTTAAAAGTTCATTTGATATAAAACTCCATTTAACAGGGTTTTTTTCATTTTTTTAATATTACTGTATATACTTGAAATATATTTGCCTTGTTTTTTAAAATAAATCTTCTAAGATTAATTTAAAGCCCTGACAAGTAAAGGACAAAGTTGCATATTGAGATAGGGATGAGGGGGCAGACTCATTTTTAAAAATAAAAGAACAAAACTATAATTAATATCTTTCTTAATATCTCAATGAGTCCCTCTTCTGCAGTTAGAGAAAGGGTTAACTGTTGTCCTAAGGCATCTTAAAGGTCTGTAAGAAAAATCACAAAATAAAAAGAATTGAATAACCTCTTTTATAATAGGAAGGTATAAGGCATTGTGAAAAATAAGGGGAAAAATAAGCCAAAATAGTGTATAATAGTTCTACCATATTATTTTCTTTCATTTCCCAGTCCAAAATAATATAGATCTTGATAAAGAGAAAAAAAAACAAATCAAGTAAAAATAAGATAGTGTATAATAGTTCTACCATATTATTTTCTTTCATTCCCCAGTCCAAAGTAATATAGATCTTGATAAAGAGAGAAAAAAAACAAATCAAGTAAAAATAAGGAAATAAAAAATACTTCATACATTATAAGAAGAAAAAATTTTAAATGTGTAATAGATATATCAGGGTGAAGACAGAAACAGAAGAGATAATAGGGAAACTAATAAATGAAAGGAATGAAAGAATTAATTATTACTCTGAGAAGGCTGATATATTGAGCTCATTTTTAAAATGTCTTTTAAAAAGAATGAAGAAGAAAAATTTAAATAAGGAGAAAGTAATGAAGAAAATGAAAACTGCTAATAAAATTGTCGAGAAGGAAAATGTGGAATATATTGTAAAATAGAGATTATTGAATCAGAGGATCTTAGATAGAGATTCTTATTTAAACACACACACATACACACACACACTGTAACCAATATGTAGTTGAACATATGACCACTGTCTTGGATTTAATATATTTATTGGATTACCTCTGACATTTTAAAAACATGTAGATCACACTTTGAAATATATATTATTCAAGAATAATTTCACAGGATATGTAGAAGAAGAAGACAAGTTTCTATTACCCCCTTTTACTCTTAACCCTGAATTTGTATCTAATCATCTTTCAAGAGATTTCTGGCATAAAATGGCATTTGACTAGCACTCAGCAAGGTAGCTCATTCCAGCCCTATATCTAAATACCTAGGGATGCCAGAAAACAAAAAATATGTACATCATTGAAAACTCAGACTTATTAACAAATTATTACTAGAAATGCACATCTAGACTTCGTGGATTATGAAATGGAGCCCATGTATTTATAAGATAGGAGTATGCTTTATACCTCTACATTATCTAATCCTTGAATCATGGGCTTTGCCAACCCAAAAGCTTTCTATCTACTTAATTCTTCATGAGTGAGGATGGCCAAATTACCAATCTCTGCTCATATTCATTTCTACTTTTACATTCATCAGAAATGACAAGTCATGGGCAACCATGGAGCAAGAATAAATTAGGAAGATGGAGTAGAATTACAGTTAGGGGGCATTTAGTTCTCTACAAGCAAAGTATTGCTGGTGAAATCAGAAACTGAAAAAAAAACTTGGTATACTACATCCTGGGAGTTGGATCTATTCACTTAACCCATAGGTTTAAATCACCAGAGGAACAGGAAAAGTAAGTAGAAAATTGTGTTTTATGTCATTGCAAATTGACAACATATGCTTGAAAAATGAAAAATCCATTTGAATCCATGAATTAGTGGCCTATTACAAAACAATAACCACCCCTAGATGGTTTTCCCCTCAACCATATCTAATAAAATTGTCACTGAATTGGTGATTTCAGCTTCTATTAAGACTCTCCATCAGATTCAGCCAAATTTTATAACTCCAAAAACAGACTCATGATTTTATGGCTTCGACTGATTTAAAGAATCTTGCCTCAGACCCAAATCCTGACAAGTTTCAGAGGAAAACGATCTGTGCTAAATAAATTTCAAACCACATGAATAAATCATCAAATGAAGAGCCATCATGGATATGACCATTTTCTCAGTGCAGCTCATTCTTTGTGTCTAGCCAGCAAGCATCCATTTTGACAAGAAATGCAGGAGTTAATGCCTCTGAGAAGAACGGCCACACTCTAACCATCTTGTCAAATCCATTCCCGGAAACCTCAGGGGTAGAGCTTCCCTACCAGCTTCAGGGAGGCCACATCAACCTTTCTTTCCATTCCTCAATCTTCCCTTTTCAGGCCATGTTGGTAATTGGTTTTTAATTGGTTCATTTACCCGAATGATTTATATTGCCTCAGGTAGACAAGATTTAATGACACCCATTACAGTGCTTTAGATTATTTCACAAATAGATAATGCTGTTGTCCTTCAAGATTGAAGATCTAGGCATATGAGTATTATCATTCATACATCTCTGATGTACAAAAAGAGCAGTGCATGGCTAACGATGATAAAAATAAAAGTTTGTCAAGTGTGAACTACAAACCAGGCTTTTTTCTAGGTGCATTATCTAATTTAACAGCATTTTCCTAAGAACAAAAATAAACAGAAACAAACTATGTCCACAAGGTTGCCTTTGTTTTGCCCAGAGACGGTTTACAACTGTTTCTCCTTAACTTTCCAGGTGATCAACTGCTTTCCTAAAATTTAGTCACTCCACTTTGAGCAATAATGTACTTGAAAAATAACTAGAGAGACTAGCTAAGATTTAGCTCCATTTCTTTTTTATTGAATTTGGGCGATACTGGTTAACAAAATTATACTGGGTTCAGGTGCACAATTCCATAGCACATAATCTGTACACTGTATTATGTGTTCACCATCCCAGCTCAAGTCCTTCCATCACTGTTCATTCACTTTCTACCCCCCTCCACCTCTCCACACCTATGTTCATTACAGGGTTACAGTAAAACCTGGATATAACAGACTAACGCAAGCAAGTGGGTGTCTCTTATAATAAAGTAGGTATTTTGAGATATAACAGACTAACGCAAGCAAGTGGGTGTCTCTTAAAGCTGAAAGTCTGTTATATAATAAAGTAGGTATTTTGGATGTTATGTTAAAATTTTGACAAATTAGTTAACCTATTTTTACTTATGTAGACACATTTGTGTAGTTAAAATTAAGTCTGTATGAAAATTTTAATTTCACAGAAGAGTCTTCTATATGTATTACTGTAATTTTAAATTGATACTGAATAGGTCTAGTAAATGCCTGCATTCACCAGTCACTACTGCTGGGGGTAGGGGCGTGGCTTAGCACAGGTGGGAACATTGGACAGCAGGCCTGAAAGCTGCTGCAGAAAGTCACACCAGGGGACAACAGAACCAGTTACCGCAGGTGATGCGGTGTGGTCACTTGCTAATCATTCACTGAACATGGTTTACCAGTGGTGACTCTTGGATTTAAATATGTAGACTATAGTTGTAAATATGTAATATTTATGTCAGCAAAATTACTACAGTGTTTTTTTCCAACATATGGCCTATTCACTAAAATCTGTTAAAAAAAAAAACAGTGAGTTAACTATAAAAAATAACCTGTTCATCTTATTATAAACAAATCTTGGTTTAAAGCATTTTAAAATTAACAGGGTGTTAATGTTCACATATGACATATGGACCGGAAATTTAGTCCGTTAAATCCAAAGTCCATAAAACCCAGGTCCACAAAATCGAGGGTTTACTGTGTTCGCAAAAGCCAAGATTTGGAAGCAGCCAAGTGTCCATCAGTGATGAGTGGATAGAAAAGCTGTAGTATATTTACACCATGGAATACTACTTGGAAATCTTACCCTTTGAGACAGCATAGACGGACCTGGAGAGCATTACGGTAAGTGAAATAAGCCAGTCAGAGAAAGACAAGTACCATATGATCGCACACATAGGTGGAATCTAATGAAGAAAATTAACTAACAAGCAAAATAGAGACAGACTTATAGATAGAGAATGCACTGCAGCTGTTGGGGAGGGAGTGTTGAGGGGCTGGGTTGGGGTGGAATAGAGGGATTGAGTAAAAGAGAGAGAGAGAGAGAGAGAGAGAGAGAGAGAGAGAGACTTATGAACAAAAAATATCAGTTCATTCTTGATCCTGGTGATTATTGGGAGACTTGAATCCAGATTCTTAATCTTTGGGTTTAGACCAGCTCTCCTGAAGGGACTCCTGTAGTTCTAAAACAGTGTGGCTCACTTCATATCGCTATTTTTCATTTTGATGGATTTGTTACTGGGGTGCTGTCAAATGTTTCATAGTATAACCTATGCTTGTATTTAGATGTACTCTTTAAATATATTTACAGTGGGGCCTTGAATTACGAGTTTAATTCGTTCCGAGACCGAGCTCCTTAAGGAGCTCGTTAAGAGCTCATTAACTCAAATTACTCTATCAACTCAATGCAAAAAATCTGCTGAGAGACAGCTGATATCTCAAAAAACTCGTTAGTCGGGACACTAGTAAGTCAAGATCCCACTGTACTACCTAAACTGTTTAAAAACATTCGTCTGGCTCATCATTGAATTACTTACGAGTTATGTCCTGCCACACAAATGCTGCCTCCAAATAAGGACACTGATTGATTTTTTGGCTGTGCAGCTAAGAGAGTAATAAAAAATAGTGAGTGCACAGACACAAGGGTTCAAGCAAACTTACACAATGTTCTAACAATAAGAAGACTAATTTTTCTACCTCAGCATTTCATTTAAGCAAATATCTTAGTAACACAAAAATCTATAAATTTCTTAGTATTAATTTGCACATATATACCACCACCAGTGAATTAAGAGATGTACTGAGATTTAGGAACAGATTCTAATATTGTTTATGTAAAACAACAAATCCAAATGGATTCCCCCAATTGAATTTGGACAAAGGGGCATATTTTAGGATTGGGGTTTTATCTAATTATAGAGTTTTGCACAGAAATCATAACAAAAACATTGGGCATAGCATGAACTGTCTTGCTTTAACAAGACATGATATTTGACTAACCTAAATATTTTCACAAGAGCATTTTCTTTCTTGATTGGGTTAAAAAATTAGTATTTATTTTGTACTTATGGTAATTACAGACTTTTATTGAATATCTATTTGTCAATGTACAATTTCTAAGAAAAATATTGCATTTTTTCCAATTGTTTCTCAGAGTGTCCCTAGTTTAGGAAAGCATATCTATAAAGGTTTTACTTAAAGTATTGTTTCATCACCATTCTGGATTAGTGCAGGCATATTTAGATGGAATTCAATATTTATTTGTGCATACCTTGTGCATGTCTTGATACTTCAAATAAATGCAGTTTAGTAGAATATAAATGTAACAGAAAGAAAATATAGAATGGAGTGAGGGTGTTACCTCAGATCCCTCTTTTCATTCCAGAAATCTCAAAATTTTTACCTCATCATGCAGAGAGCAATTTAGTATTCTTGACCCCCTCTATAGACTCCTGGCCTTCCCATATATGTCCTGAAGCTCATCTTTTTACAACCCAATGGCAAAAGGGAAAATATTTTAAGGGGGTGGGATCTATTTCCTTAGATGTCAGCAGCTTCTTTAGAAAGAAATGTGAGTGTTCAGAATTTGACTAGAGAGCAAACTAATCAGCCAATGAAACACATTTGCATTAATAATGGAAGTCTCATGTCAACGGGAGACAAATTTGTCTGCCCTATTGGAAACATAATAGCAAAGGGGAAGAAGGTTGTCCCATAAAGGCATAGTAACATTGGAACATCAGTTTGACAGGTAGTGTAATTTTCTTTCTAAGCACATGAATATCATCATATTGAATTCTACGATTGAAAAACTACTCCAATTCTCCACAAGGGTCACCTGAAAAGGGAAGTTTCAGCAGAAGTCAGAGAAGATACAGGAAAAAAGGCTGAGACTTCTGACCAAAAACATGACCTTGATTTATTTTCATTGAATATTAATCTATTTTCTCTAAACCAAGAACAAGCAAAACTAAACTCAGTGAGAAGCCAGAGTTATTTCTGACCCAGATTTACTCTAAGTAGTGGTATGTCATCCGCATATATTTGTGTGTGAGTGTCAAGACTCAGAGAATGTTCCCTCTGATCTGTGCTTTTTCTTCTATTTTAAGTTCCAGGGAAAGGTAATAGTGATTTGAACCCCCATGTTTCCAGCATATAGCACAGACCATGCATGTAGGAGATGAGAAAAAGATTTTACTTTCTTTCAGTGTTATCTTGTACAGTATGTACAGAAGGTAGCTTTTTATTATCCACATAGAAAAGTGTTTTGAGAAATGCCAAACTTTCAGTTATTGTAAAATATGCTTTTTTTTCTAACACTCCAGAAATCGGTCACTGTGCAGAGTGAGGAAAAGCTTCATCAGATATGTCTTTCTATTAAAATGTGATTTTCCAGAATAGGGGAAAGAGAAACTATGATGGAACTATGACATCACAATTCCCCAGTGGCCTGTGGATTTAGGTTTAGTTGCAGTGAAGTCATCAGACAAACTTCTTTAAGCATTTTATGAATTACCTCAAAATTTTGAATAAAGTTTATTCTGGTAGGACTAACATATGAATGTATTATACAGAACTAAAAACCATATTGACTTTGATATGCAAATAAATAGACTTTGCCATCTCATAAAGAGAATCACTTAGAGCTCAAGTCACAAACTAGGGCTGTAGCGTATTTATTAAGCACAGTGCGAGATTTTTTTTTTAAGAGCTAATAATTTAAAATTGGGTTTTATATTGAAATCTGCATTTCTGCTCTCCCTTGAAAAATCTGAGGGTATAATGACTTAGGGCTTAGACTTCTGCAATAATTTGCAGAATCCAAGTATTTCAAGCCTCTTTAAATCTCCAGTTCTTGCCCGGGCGGGTGTGGTTCAGTGGTTAGAGTGTTATTGGCCCCTGCACCAAAGGGTTGCGGGTTCGATTACTTGTCCAGGGCATTAACCTGGTTGCAAGTTCGATCCCTAGCCCTGGTTGGGGCACATGTGGGAGTTAACAATCCATATTTCTTTCTCACATCAATGTTGCTATCTCTCTCTTCTTCCTCCCCCCTTCCTCCTCCTCCTCCTCCTCTTCCCTTCCTTCCACTATCTCTGAAAAATCAATGGGAAAAATATCCTTGGTGAGGATTAACAAAAAACACAACAAACAAACAAAAAATTTCAGTTATTCACAGCACCATCCCTCCCGGGCAGCCAATTGGCTAGGTAAGCATCTCTAATTTTAGTTCCCTAACAAACTCCTGTAAAGATTTTGTGGTGTGACCTTGAGCTAGAGTCCAGATCTGAGAAAATCCCCCAAGAGAGCAAAACTGATCAAATACAACTTTCATGGGGGCATTCTCCCTCTCGCTCCCACTCTGCCAAACATTGTTGCAGAAAACCAGTTATGAAAATTGGTACTACTCTTGAGTTTATCGTTTCCTAGCTCCACAGGGTCCAGGGATGTTTTCACTTTCCCTGGAAAAGTCCCTCTCACACTTTCCGGAAAGCCTCTCCCCATGATTATTCAATAGATCTATATATATAAAAGGCTAAGTGACCGACTGCACATCTGTCCGACTGACCGGCCGGTATATATGATGCGCATAAAAATAAATGTTGACTCGCGCATGCGCAATACATATAAAGTTTCCCTGGCTCCAATCTTAATAGTAAATGGGGTCTTTGTAATGGTACTAGATTTATTATCAAAAGATTGTGACCTAACATAATCGAAGATGAAGTATTAACAGGATCTGCGGAAGGAGAGGTTGAATTCTACGATTGAAAAACTACTCCAATTCTCCACAAGGGTCACCTGAAAAGGGAAGTTTCAGCAGAAGTCAGAGAAGATACAGGAAAAAAGGCTGAGACTTCTGACCAAAAACATGACCTTGATTTATTTTCATTGAATACTAATCTATTTTCTCTAAACCAAGAACAAGCAAAACTAAACTCAGTGAGAAGCCAGAGTTATTTCTGATCCAGATTTACTCTAAGTAGTGGTATGTCATCCGCATATATTTGTGTGTGAGTG
The DNA here is from genome assembly GCF_000412655.1 of Myotis brandtii. Taxonomy (NCBI): domain Eukaryota; kingdom Metazoa; phylum Chordata; class Mammalia; order Chiroptera; family Vespertilionidae; genus Myotis; species Myotis brandtii. Next base: position 1,679,755 of record NW_005369934.1, on the reverse strand, counting down.
TCAAGACTCAGAGAATGTTCCCTCTGATCTGTGCTTTTTCTTCTATTTTAAGTTCCAGGGAAAGGTAATAGTGATTTGAACCCCCATGTTTCCAGCATATAGCACAGACCATGCATGTAGGAGATGAGAAAAAGATTTTACTTTCTTTCAGTGTTATCTTGTACAGTATGTACAGAAGGTAGCTTTTTATTATCCACATAGAAAAGTGTTTTGAGAAATGCCAAACTTTCAGTTATTGTAAAATATGCTTTTTTTTCTAACACTCCAGAAATCGGTCACTGTGCAGAGTGAGGAAAAGCTTCATCAGATATGTCTTTCTATTAAAATGTGATTTTCCAGAATAGGGGAAAGAGAAACTATGATGGAACTATGACATCACAATTCCCCAGTGGCCTGTGGATTTAGGTTTAGTTGCAGTGAAGTCATCAGACAAACTTCTTTAAGCATTTTATGAATTACCTCAAAATTTTGAGTAAAGTTTATTCTGGTAGGACTAACATATGAATGTATTATACAGAACTAAAAACCATATTGACTTTGATATGCAAATAAATAGACTTTGCCATCTCATAAAGAGAATCACTTAGAGCTCAAGTCACAAACTAGGGCTGTAGCGTATTTATTAAGCACAGTGCGAGATTTTTTTTTTAAGAGCTAATAATTTAAAATTGGGTTTTATATTGAAATCTGCATTTCTGCTCTCCCTTGAAAAATCTGAGGGTATAATGACTTAGGGCTTAGACTTCTGCAATAATTTGCAGAATCCAAGTATTTCAAGCCTCTTTAAATCTCCAGTTCTTGCCCGGGCGGGTGTGGTTCAGTGGTTAGAGTGTTATTGGCCCCTGCACCAAAGGGTTGCGGGTTCGATTACTTGTCCAGGGCATGAACCTGGTTGCAAGTTCGATCCCTAGCCCTGGTTGGGGCACATGTGGGAGTTAACAATCCATATTTCTTTCTCACATCAATGTTTCTATCTCTCTCTTCTTCCTCCACCCCCCTCCTACTCTTCCTCCTCCTCTTCCCTTCCTTCCACTATCTCTGAAAAATCAATGGGAAAACTATCCTTGGTGAGGATTAACAAAAAACACAACAAACAAACAAAAAATTTCAGTTATTCACAGCACCATCCCTCCCGGGCAGCCAATTGGCTAGGTAAGCATCTCTAATTTTAGTTCCCTAACAAACTCCTGTAAAGATTTTGTGGTGTGACCTTGAGCTAGAGTCCAGATCTGAGAAAATCCCCCAAGAGAGCAAAACTGATCAAATACAACTTTCATGGGGGCATTCTCCCTCTCGCTCCCACTCTGCCAAACATTGTTGCAGAAAACCAGTTATGGAAATTGGTACTACTCTTGAGTTTATCGTTTCCTAGCTCCACAGGGTCCAGGGATGTTTTCACTTTCCCTGGAAAAGTCCCTCTCACACTTTCCAGAAAGCCTCTCCCCATGATTATTCAATAGATCTGTATATATAAAAGGCTAAGTGACCGACTGTACATCTGTCCGACTGACCGGCCGGTATATATGATGCACATAAAAATAAATGTTGACTCACGCATGCGCAATACATATAAAGTTGCCCTGGCTCCAATCTTAATAGTAAATGGGGTCTTTGTAATGGTACCAGATTTATTATCAAAAGATTGTGACCTAACATAATCGAAGATGAAGTATTAACAGGATCTGCAGAAGGA
>NW_005369934.1:1668137-1677958 GCF_000412655.1 Myotis brandtii | reverse complement strand
GTGATGCCAGCATTTGCGATGACTATTAATAAATCACAAGGACAAACTCTAGACAGAGTAGGGATATTCCTAACTGAACCTGTTTTCAGACATGGTCAGTTATATGTTGCTTTCTCTCGAGTTCAAAGAGCGTGTGACATTAAAATTAAAGTTGTAAATACTTCATCACAAGGGAAATTAGTCAAGCACTCTGAAAGTGTTTTTATTCTTAATGTGGTATACAGGGAGATAGTAGAATAAGTTTAATAAATTTATCAGTCATTGTTTTTATCAATTTTTTATATGATTGTTTTTGTTGTTTTCATATCATGTTTTTATTGTTTTTTATATCATGTCTTTGTTGTTATATCATGTTATTTTTTATTTATTAAGCAATTCATATATATTATTTTCATATACATTTTACTAATTTTCTTTCATCTCTGACATTTCTATTATACAGAAAGGGTGAATAGCGATATTAAAATATTTCTTCTAATTAATTTCCTTTCAATGTGCACGAATCCATGCACCAGACCACTAGTATTAAATAAGCACAGTGACTGGCCAAGAAATGTGTTTTTCTTCACGGTGCCACTGACTTTCTCTGTGCTTGCCTCAGAGGATGGATGTATTTGATCTCATTCACCTTGACTCTTTCTTCATTGTCTTTCCTAAATAACTTATTTTGTTTGATCTGACAGCACCTTGAATTCCTGAAATATTGGTCATCCACAGGATTTTGTCTTTGTTCCTTTTCTAATCTCATTCTACCTATTCTCCCAGCCATCCCCATGGATTCTAACCTTCTTCCTGAATGCTGATGTCTCCATGTCTGTACAGCTAATGTTTTTTCATACCAGGGTCACAGGATTCTCACACTCCTGTTTATTCTCCACTGGACTCCTCAAGGCAAACTGATCCTACCAACAAAATCTCTTTTAATTTTTGACCAGCATATTGGATAAATTCCAAATTCTTCACAAAGATTTTACAATAGGCCATACAACTCATTTTCTACATCGTCATCCCTTTCCTGGTTATTTCAGTTCCTTTTTCAACTCTGTGACTTTCACATGCTCTTTACTTTTTCTAGTATATAATTCCTCCCCCTGCCTCCTGATATGAATATTGGCATTCTTTCTTTAAGATCTAGGTCAACATGTATCTCTTTATGGAGAATTCCTGTTTCCACAGTTAATGTTCTTGCCTCGGCTTCTGGGTTCCCAAAGTTTATTTACATCACTATACTGATTCCCTTCTCTCGCACACCCAAAAGGTGTAGACTCACACACTAGATTTTGAGATTTATTAAAGGCATGGATGGTGTTTAATAATTTTAAAGCTCTAGTGTAGTACCTGTTATATGGTGGGATAGAGATAATGATTATCTAGCTCAACAAACTTTATTTTGTGTTAACTTTACTGTTACTCCCTTTAATCCACACAACAATGATATGAGTTAGAAATTATTAATTTGAGAAAAATGAGGTTCAGTGACATTATTGGGTTGAACTAGGATATCAATCTTCAAAACCCATGTCTTATTTAAAAATAAAATACCTTATAGTTTCTTCAGTAAATGTTTGTTAAATTAGTGAATGATTTAATTATCAAATATAAAGTGTCAAGTAAATCTTTGCCAATTTTCAGACAGTTAACTTTTATAATAGTAGACACTATAGTACTCTTTAAAAGTTTAAGATATTTTAGCATTCATCATTACATCTAATTAAAATAATTATCCCTTATTCTGCCAAATTAAATACACAATGTCCCAGATATTGCTTCTAAAAAGTATCTGATGTTTACCTATCAAATAAAATACTGTTTCATATGTACATGTGTTAAGATACTATGAAACTAAATGTAACGTAACCCAATTTAAAAATTAGTGCCAGGTAATGCAAAGGTTTTTTATTGTTGTTCTATATATCTCTTAAGGTGATTGTTATAACCTTACTTTGAATTTTAATTATTTTGTTATAAATTGAGGCCATTGAAAAGCCAAACAATTATTAAAAAAACACTTTGTGGGGATTACTTTTAACAAGAGAAATTCCATTAGTGTACTATAGAGTACCAAATGTGTTTTGGGTAGTCATTTCATATTTCACTTAGTTAGAAACATATTCCATTTTTAGCTGCATTATGAAATGTTAATAACAATACCATTAATTAGTAATACATATTCATTGAAATTTAGTGACTTAAAGACATGTCTAGCTTCATATTTGCATTGTCCTTTGGGACACGTATTTCAGACCTAACATCACATTGAGCTATGGATAGTGAGAATAATATCATCTAGCTGCTTAATGTTTTTATGACAAAGAAAACTAGGACCAGGAAGTACATGCATCCTTTGTCCAATATGCTCAAGCAGGAAGATGACCAGGCACTAGAATTCAGTCCTTAGACTACTAGCCCAGTAAATATATTTTCTACTACAATCAAAGTCTCGCTGTCTCCAGTGATGAAATGATAGAACAATGATGTGATAATGACAACTCTTTTAGTCTTGTTTTCCTTTCTCAGGTTACTTAGTAGCCTTTACCATGCTAATGCCACATGTGTCTATAAATTGCTTTGTGTTGTCATCTGCTTAAGCAATTAGACTAATTATATGACTACGAGAATGGCTAGTGAATGTATGTTAAAATCATTAATCAAATCTGTTGTTTGCTTATAAATAAACACATTCACTGCTTGAGGAAATATTTTATTCTTCATTCTATTCATTTGATGCAGGTTCAGTTTCTGCACGAGGCCATAATCAATTGTTAAGGGGGTTGTAATAAATGCAAGACAGTTTTTTCACATGACATCAAGTGACCACTTAGACTTAATTTTCATCTTTCTTCTAGTATCTCTGGCATCATGTTTCAAAAGGAGGCAATATGTTCTGGGCTTCCTTTGTTCATTTCTGGAAGTCATCATGGGGAGGATAGTTGGTGGTGTTTGCCACCTGGGAACTCAGGGCCAAGAGAGACAGAGGGAAATCGGGGTAATAGCACACGTGAACAAGACAAAGAACAGATACAAAATGTGTGAGAGAAAAAGCAAGAAAAGGGAATTTGGTGAATGTGAAGCATCACCATTACATAATTTTAATAAAAATTTCATTTAGTTACATTGTTTTGGTCCAAAGCTTAGTAACAATTTCAACAACTAGAAGAGAATTCTGCTCTCATTTAAATGTTTAATCTAATCTTATCTGTGTTAAGAGTGGCTATCATATAAAGAAGTTGATGCCAAAGTAAAGATATGTGTTCCAGAAACTAAACTAGCTTCCAGGTACTGTTTTACTGCTAAAAAAATCTAAAAATTGTCATTAGTGAGTAGTCAATTCTTAATGCTTCTCTCAGAGGCCACAGCCCCCTAGTTTATTTAAAATGCTCACTTCTCTGGAAATTATGTGACAAATGAGGTTGGGGTGGATGAGGTAGGATTTAGCCACCTCTAATGATTATTTTCACTGGTGCATCCAAAATGTCTAAAATAATTTTTTTCCAAGGAAATAGATTTGGATTTATTTTATACAGAAGAGGAAATTCTGAAGAAAAAAAAGAAAAAAGAAGTATATGTCAAAAGATAAAATAGTGCAGCAGAAGGATTCATTGACTAGGTAAATTTTTTTCTTTTCTCATTTTACTTTGCGATAAGTTCTCAATGGACAGATTCATTTAAGCTATGATTTTTATTCATATTTTCAAGCTGCTGGGCCTGATGTTGAAATCTCCCTTGTCACCAGTTAGACTTACTAGATTTAATGATTTGGGTTTTAAATGAAGGCCATTATATAATACCCTGCATTGCATGCAGATTATAAAGTTCCTGCTGGCTTTGCCTGTTAATTAAATTATTCTTTCAAGTGGGATATAGAAGTGGAATAGTCCATCTTCTTTTTTTTATTGAAGAGACTCTATAGCCAAACTTTTATGCTTTATTACTAATGAATATCTAAGATAATTTTCTTGAATAAATGTTGATTGGGCCTAAAATCATTATTTGTTTAATAAATCATTCCTCCCACCCCCACCCAATTCAAGTACCCACATTTTTCAGATACTGTGATCCACATTTTGCAGATACTGTGATCCAACATGATGTATATAGATATATATATTCTCTACCTTTGACACAGAGCTAAACAACAACATTAACAAAAATAAAACTTAATAGTGAATCTCTTGATTAACACTCCAGAAGAAGTAACTATTCAAAATTTAGGAATAAGGGGGGGAAACAGGTTCACTGGAAGAAACAGCTTTGGGAGAAGCTCTGGGGAAAGACCATCGTTCTGGGTGGACAGAGTGGCACATGCCACCCAGCAGTTCAACTCTCGAAAATGGGAATCCAATAGGAGAGGAGAAAGTCCCTGATCCTGTGAGAAGAGCCGAAATAACTCAGTACCTGGAGCAAAAGCTGCCTGGGTGTCCTAAGGCAGGAGAACTAACAGTGATAGCCAACTTGGTGGGGGCATGGAGTATTTCTGGCATGGTAATAATGTTTCCAACCCATATTGTTTTATAACTTGTTAGGGCCACCTCAACAGAATGGGATATCAAAAAAAGCCATGTGTGAGACAGAGCGAACGGAACATTCTAGGGTTAGAATGTCAACACAAAAAGCCAAAAGATGAATAATGGTACCAGGAATAATCCGCCCAGAACGTCACATTTCAGAACCAAGGAGCTAAAAACCATCCCGAATAGACCTATTATCTTAGGTTGAAGGAAGTCTAAAAGGAGTGAGAAACATGAATTTCTGGGGGACAGAAGGCACAGTGGGAAAGATTGGTCTATTTCTTGCTCACCTATTGCTTCCTTACACTGTGATAAATCTTTACCAGAAATGTCAGTACTGGTAGATGACATGCCAATGCTTCTAAAATCTTCTGTTCCTGAAGGTTGCTGCTCTAAGCTCTCTGGGTGATCTCCACTCTCTGGAATAATAAACAGTTTTGGAGTGGCACCTAGAAGACAGTGGCCCAGTTGGACCATCCACTCGCAGTGTCCCTGTGCCACTTATAACTGACCCTATCGGCTGAACTGTAGGATTGACGATCTGAGCGCTCGAAAGCGGGCACCTCCGCATCCACTTGATGACTGATGACGCAGGGCCCCCTGTTTATTTGCTTTCTCTGAAAGCTGATCCTGTTTTGCGGCGCTCCTTTCTAGGTCTAATGCAGAACTAATTGTTGGCAGATGTGACAAGTACTGTGAGCCAAGATATAGTATTTGTTTGCACTGTCTGGGTTTTCAGCCTTAACCAATGTCAAGTCACTACAGCTGGTTTCTATCAAGCTCTGTATACCACAGAGTCCATCCACCTGACAAAACAAGATTTGCTCCTGTGACCTTTACTTGAAAGCCTTAAATATAGGCATTCCACCAAAGTAACAGGGCGGTTTTGTTGGGAATTCCTTATAAAATGAATCAATGGCTGAATTTAATTTTTATTTATATGTTAATGACTATCTTGTTAAGATACAGGTCGAATGTGTCCTTTTAAAATACAGTAATTGAGATTTATGCTTTTAGCTCACCATGAATTTAAATTTTAGACTTAAAAGTTACATTAAATTCTTAGCCTCTGTAGAGGCACCACGTAGAAAACAAAGCTTACAAACCGCTTTTTAGCCGTAGTGAAAAAGAGTGATCTCAGAGTCAAAACTACAGTAAACAGCATGAGTAGGAGCCAGCGCACTCATTTTGTATTCGCATTCCTTCCTTTACTGACGGCCCTTCACTTTTCCCTTCCATGCCAAAATCCGTATGGTGAAATATTTTCATGACCTTCCTCACTGTTTTAAATAAATAAAAGGTTGGCTTTTCAGCCACCCTGTTTATATTAAACTACAAATTCCATAAGCCACAGTAATGTTTGCATTTTCAACTTGCAAGCATTTTTTTCCATGGGTGCATGAGTTCATTTGATTTGTTCCAACTACCCAAAATATTTTAAGAGTACTGCACTGTGGAGAAGTATTTATTTGAAGTGGCTGTGGATAATTTGCAAACTCTATGATAATAGAGTGGTCTTTACTAATGAATCCAACAAGCTTTTATTCTGTAGTCTTCCCAACAATGGGGGAAATAAAATCTAAAAAAAAAAATGAAGTTTGCATTACAATGATTTTAGTTTTGGATCATATCTAAGAAAAGCACAAAGAGTTGTCTCATATAAAAATAAAAATGCTTTGCTGATATTTTGAAAATTAAATTGCTTTATAATCTCAAAAAAATACTAATCCCACTTTCAGTTTTGAAAAATGCTGAAAATAAATTTATTTGAGGAAGTTTAAAATATCTTACAATATTAAATGTAAGGTGTCATCACCTGTCAGATGGCTGTCATCAATAAATTAACAAACAAGTGTTGGTGAGGATAGGGAGAGAGGAACCCTCATAAACTGCTGGGAGGAATGTAACCTGGTGGAGCCACTGTGGAAAACATTACGGAGGTTCCCCAAAAACTTAAAGATGGAACTACCATATGACCAAGCATTTCCACTACTGGGTACTTATTTGAAAGACAAAACAATACCCTAATTTGAAAAGATATATGCACCCCTATGTTCATTGCAGCATTATTTACAATAGCTAAGATATGGAAGCAACCGAAGTGTCTATTGATAGTTGAATAGATGAAGAAGAGGTTGTATATAATACGATGGAATATTACTCAGCCATAAAATGAATGAAATCTTAAAATTTGTGACAACATGGATGTACCTGGAGGGTATTATGCCAGGTGAAATAAGTCAGACAGAGAAAAACAAAAAACTTATGATTTCATGTACATATGGAATCTAAAAAACAAAATAAATTAACAAAACAGAAACAATTCATACATGCAGAAACCTAATTGGTTGCCACAAGGGAGGAGGGTTGGGGAGATGGGTGAAAAGGGGAAAGAGATTAAAATAATAGAAATTTCTAGATACAAAAACAGTCACAGGGATATAAAGTACAGCATAGGGAATATAGTCAATAATATTGTAATAACTGTATGTAAATGTATAATCACTATTTTGTGTACCCTGAAACTAATATAATATTGTATGTTACTGTAATTAAAATATTTTAATTAAAATTTAAAACATATATAAAGCAATCATGAAATAAAGCAACTTCCCACTTTTCCAATGAGAAGATTCAATTAAAGATTTTTATCAGTCAATTTGGACATACAGATACTTAAGAATCCAGATAAGGTATTCAAATGTCTGCTTATAATATTTAAAATAATAACCTTTTTATGCACATACTTGTAAAAATGTATTATATCAAATAATGGAGTAACTATGAATATTGTTTTATACCACTCTCATTTAACAATTATATTTTTCAATTTGTCACATACTTCTTTGACCTTAATCACTTGGTCATCACTAGATAAAGTTTTAAAGTTGTTTAACAAATGTTTCTAGAGAATGTAATTTTTATATTATCCTACAATTGTTTGTAATTTAGTGCTTTTTTAATTCATGTGTGAATTGTCCTGGAAAGTATTTCCTAGTAGATAAGAACCCTGAACTTTTTATGGTTGTTTTGATCTCCAACCTATAATGTACATTATTTTTAACTGAATTCAACACCTAATGAAAAGTAAAACTGTTAAATTTCTGTTTTCTGACAATCTTATTAGTTGACCTCTAAGGTTATGCAAAGCTAGCATTGATCCTAAGATTAATAAAGCAAATTGTCAAACAGAACATTGGTGTTCAAAGTAAGATAACTGGGAAAGCACCTATAATGTGAAATATTTTGTAAGTGCTTAAATATAAATCAATTAATTCTCTCCTTTTAAAAGATCATGTGGAGAAGAGATTTAACTATCCAACAACTATTTTAGCTCCTAAATTATTACTAAGATGAGTTACTTCAAATTTTGTTTAAATACATATTTATTAATTAAATAAGGAACACATTGTTATATTCAATATTCAAATGGTATTGAAGATATATGGTGAAAGTTTCCTATTAATCCCATCTCCCCCTTATTCAGTTCCCTATTCTGAAAGTAGCCAATATTTGGGTATTATTTCACAAATATTTTATGTATATATAAACCATTATGTATGTATATTATTTTCTGTCCGTTTAAATACTAACTTTCATAGTCTATGTATCTTAGTCTATATATGACTTTTTTAATTTAAATTCTTTATTGTTTAAAGTATTACATAAGTTTCCTTTTTCTCCCATTCACTCTCCCCAGCCGCTCCCACCCCCCCAGCACATGCCCTCACCCCGCTACTGTCTGTGTCCATTGGTTATGCTCAGATGCATGCAAACAAGTCCTTTCGTTGATCTCTTACCCCCACCCCCTGCCCTCACCTTCCCTCTGATGTTGGATGGTCTGATTGATGCTTCTCTGTCTCTGGATCTATTTTTGTTCATCAGTTTATACTGTCCATTATATTCCACAAATGAGTGAGATCATGTGATATTTATCTTTCTCCGACTGGCTTATTTCATTCAGCATAATGCTCTCCAGGTTCATCCATGCTGTAGCAAATGGTAAAAATGCCTTCTTTTTTACAGCAGTTTAGTATTCCATTGTGTAGATGTACCACCGTTTTCTAATCCACTCATCTGCTGATGGGCACTTAGGCTGTTTTGAAATTGTAGCTATTGTAAATTGTGCTGCTAAGAACATAGGGGTGCATATATCCTTTCTGATAGGTGTTTCTGTTTTCTTGGGATACATTCCTAGAAGTGGGATTACTGGGTCAAATGGAAGTTCTATTTTTAATTTTTTAAAGAAACTCCATACTGTTCTCCACAGATGCTGCACCAGTCTGCATTCCCACCAGCAGTGCATGAGGGTTCCTTTTTCTCCACACCCTCGCCAGCTCTTGTCGTTTGTTGATTTGTTGATGATAGCTATTCTGACAGGTGTGAGATGGTATCTCATTGTTGTTTTGATTTGCATCTCTTGGATGATTAGTGACTTTGAGCATGTTTTCATATGTCTCTTGGCCTCTGTATGTCCTCTTTCGAAAAGCGTCTATTTAGGTCCTTTGCCCATTTTTGATTGGATTGTTTATCTTCCTTTTGTTAAGTTGTATGAGATTAAACCCTTATGGGAGATAACATTGGCAAATATGTTCTCCCATGCAGTGGGCTTTCTTGTTGTTTTGTTGATGGTTTGTTTTTTTGTTTTTGTTTTTGTTTTGTTTTTTGCTTTGCAAAAGTTTTTTATTTTTATGTAGTCCCATTTGTTTATTTTCACCTTAGTTTCCATTGCCCTAGGAGCTGAATCAGTAAAGATATTGCTACAACAAATGTCTGATATTTTGCTGCCTATGGATTCTTCTAAGGCTTTTATGGTTTCCCATCTTATGTTTAAGTTCTTTATCCACTTTGAGTTTGTTTTTGTGTATGGTGAAAGTTGGTTGTCTAGTTTCATTTTTTTGCATGTATCTGATCAATTTTCCCAACACCATTTATTGAAGAGACTGTCTTGACTCCATTGTATGCTCTGGCTTCCTTTGTCAAATATTAATTGAGCATAATGCCTTGGGTCGATTTCTGGGTTCTCTGCTCTGTTTCATTGGTCTATATGTCTATTCTTGTGCCAGTACCAGGCAGTTTTGAGAACAGTGGCTTTGTAATACAGCTTGATATCTGATATTGTGACCCTCCAACTTTGTTCTTCTTTCTCAGGATTGCTGCGGCTATTCTGTGTCTTTTTTTAATTACATATGAATTTGTTGAGAGTTTGTTCGAGATCTGTTAAATATGCCATAGGTATTTTAATGGGGATTGCACTGAATCTATAGATTTCTTTGGGTAGTATGGACATTTTAATGATGTTGATTCTTCCAA
>NW_005369934.1:1640988-1667597 GCF_000412655.1 Myotis brandtii | reverse complement strand
TTTTCTGCATCAATTGATATGATTATGTGATTTTTGTCTCTCAATTTGTTTATGTGATGTATAATGTTTATTGATTTGTGGATATTGTACCATCCTTGCATCCCTGGAATAAATCCCACTTGGTATATCAGACTTTTTTTTTTTACTAACTTTACATTTTGGAAATAATTCCATTTTATAGGTTGTTTCTAATATTTTGCTTTTACAAATGCTACTGTGACTAAAAATAAGGAACATAATTCTTTTACATGTATAATTTTACAAATAAATGTATCTACCTGTAGCATAAATTCTTTGAGATGGAAATCCTATGCTGTAAGATAAGAACATTTGAAAAAAAAATTTCAATAATTCTTTATTGTTGAACACATTTGAACATTTAATATAAGTTGTCATAACTTCTTTCCAATAAAGAATTTTTCCAATGAACATTCCCATCAACAATTTTAATGCCTTTTCCTTCTCCATAGTAGTTAAAATTTTAACTACTGAAGAATTCAGTAGTAGCAGCTATGTTATTAAAAAACTAAAAATAGTTAAATCACAGAGGTAAAATTGGAATAAACGGACCAGAAAAAAAACAAAACACTTCTCTGAATATTTAATAGTTAAGAAATATCTAGAAGTTATAAGATGCCACAGGATGGTCAAAGGGTGCAATGAGTTGTGGCCAATAGGCTTTTGGTCAATAGTTTACATAGAGGAATAAATAATACTTTGAAAATATGAATCAGAAAGTGACCGAGGTATCAGGGGTAGATAACCAGCATTATCTAGACTTCAAACCTTACTTAATCTTCAGTATAATTTTAGAGTTGCCATGTAAGTGATATAATGTTTTGTCATTGATATTATTTCTTAAGGTTTTATCAAGGCAATACCTATGTGTGTAAAGATTCAAATTGGCTAATAGCATGAAAAAATTAGAAACATCATTAATCAGAATACTATTCATATTATCAGTTAGACTATCATAATTCCTGCTACTAAAAGTAAGCTGTTTGAATTTCTACATGTTTTTGAGGGATTTTCTTTATATTATAGTTTAATAGCACAGCTCATATATTTTAATATACTGGTAACTGTAATCAAGTAATAGAAACTTACACAGGCACTTATATTTTCCTTTGCTTTTCCTGGACTGTATAAATTAAATTCTAAACAAATTTGATAACAATTTATGCTATAAATATCATTTTAACTCCATATTGAACAACATATATTATGCATATTTTTGATTCAATAAAGAAATTTAAATTAATCAGTTAACTCTGTCATCATGTACAAAGTATTTATAATGTTTTACTCTAAGGTGTTGCTCTAGTCAAAACGGTCTATATACATGGAGAAAGGGAAGAAAAGGAGTGAGCATACTCCATTGAACAAATAACTAGTTAACTGACTTATTCATCCTTTATCAAATTAGTGTGACACAGTCTCAAAATATGCACACTTGGAAATCACATCTTCTTATTACAATAGTGGTAAATGTTCACTCCAGTTATTTAAGAAATACAGGCATGAACAAAGAAATACAACGTAAGTCCCATACAATCGCACTCAATATATGCACTGCTGAGCAGTCTGTGAGTATTCCGGTATATCTCCAGTCCTTCACTTTTGACATGGCTGAGAGAGGCTTTGCTCCTGGTTTGCTAAGTAAATGCTGGACTGGAAAATACACATCCCAGACCTTTGTGGTCAGAATGGACAAAAAGAGGACAGCTGGTGGCTACTAAAGAAATTCCTCAGCCATTTGGCTAGAGATGACATTAGGCAAAAAGCCTCTGCTTGCATAGTTAGCCTATGGGGAGCTGTCTTACCCTTTAATAAGCTGGGCCTTTTATATTTATTTTCTTATTCTTGTTAGATATCATCCTCAGTTCTCTTTGTTCTATACTTGATTTTTTATTTTACCACTTTTACATAAAGTTTGATTATTACCTTATCCTCTGTGAGTATCCTCTGCCTAGCCATACACAGTTAAAAATGCAGTTTCTACCACTGGTTGCCGGGCTAAGTCTCAACCTAACTGCTTCTGGTTGTGTAGTTATAAAACCTCCATTTGACTAGGGCTAAGCTCTGACTGAGCAAAACATCTGGACATTCAGAGTGGTAGGGATGTCTTAATAGTCCTGACTGTCTATATTTGAGGTGATTTAATTAACTGATTGCATTATGCATATTAGAGGGAAACTAAAATTCTGTCAAAAATCTTAGGGATTTTTTAAGTCTAGCATTTTTTTCAGATAATTTCTTAATTTAATTTGTTCCAAACTAATTAATATCTTACGCAACACTATTATTTTCATGCAGCGGAAGTCATAGTCTTCTATGTGTAGAAGAGTTAATGATGTGAGACTAACTTCTACAGAAAAAAAAGATTTTGAATATTTTAATACATATGTAGAGAATATGAGGCGTAGACTTTAAAGAACAAAATATAACCCTAGCCGGTTGGCTCAGTGGATAGAGCGTCGGCCTGTAGACTGAATGGTCCCAAGTTCAATTCCAGTCAAGGGCACGTGCCTGCGTTGCAGGCTTGATTCCCCAGTGGGGTCCCATGCAGGAGGCAGCCAATCAATGATTCTCTCTTATCATTGATGTTTCTATCTCTCTCCCTCTCCCTTCCTCTCTGAAATCAATAAAAAAAATTTTTAAAAGAACAAAATGTAGATATTTTTTATAACAAACAATCAAAATTAGGAGTTCTCAACCCTTGTCTTTCCTCTTTTCTTTAGCAAAATTCTGCTAGGTTAGAAGTTCCACTATGAATAAGAAGACATTCTAAACATTCAAGGGACAGACCTGCTAGATAACTTTTTCCTTAGCTATTTGGTCCAGGGTACATAAAAAATTGATGTTCTCTTCTCAGGCAACATGATCATTTTTACCTACATGAAACTCATTGATCTCCTTACAATTTGGTGTTAGCTTCTTTATTCCACTATCATTCCCGAGGTAACAAATGATATTTTCATAGGCATGACTAGTAATCAATATAGACAAGCTCTGCTCATTGATCTAAAGAAGACCTTTGATCTGGAAAATCACCAATTATGGCTATTTAAAGCAGATTTCATTGGATTGGGTAGAAAGAAAAAGAACTGATATCTACAATGTTCTTTAATAGTTTTAAAACCTAGAAATGCACAAAGTTAAATATAAGTTCTTTTAGAGAATAAGGATTAATTTCCATTCTTTCAATTTTAGATGAAGATTTTCCTACACATTCTACTTTATTTCTGAGTTCAGTATAAAAGCAATACTTTTATAAGGGACATCCCAGGTATAAGGTAACTGATGATTTGCAGTGAGTTTCTTACAACCTTGAAATCCTAAATAATAAAAATAGATTCAGATTAAATATTGATATGCTGAGCATTAGTCTTATTTTAACTGCAAAAGGTAGACTCCTGTTTCCAGCAAATTAAGTCTTTAATGGTATGCAGACTTCCTGGTTGATTGATCTATTAAATTTTTAAGTGTAATTTCTAGTTACTTTTATTTTCAGGCTGTGACCAAATTTGAATGAGAAAGGAGAGTGTGGATTGTTTCTTGCCTACATGAGACTATTCCACAGAGTACAACCTATATAATTTAATGTACAATGGTCTATACTACTTTGAAGAACAAGAATTAAGAAGTCTAATAAGGAAAAAAAGGTGGAGAACCCACTTGTGTCTATATATCCATAGAGTTCAGAATTCTGGTAGAGATCGATAGTTCTAAAAGCTGCTTAATTTGTAGTTTATAACACAACTTGTAGAACAGAAAGACCTGGATTCAAATCTAACTCAACTCAACTCAGTTTGCTATCTATGTAACTTGAAATATTATTTAATATTTTTCCTCTATAGCAGTTTTCTTATGCATAATAATAATAGATACTTTATAGATTGTGAGGATCAAATAAATTAATACTATGGTTAACAACTATAGTTAATATTTATAATTCTTATTTAGTTAGCAATTTACTATATAAAAAATAATATTCTGCACACTTAAAATTTGTTTTCTTATGCATAATAATAATAGATACTTTATAGATCGCGAGGCTCAAATAAATTAATAGTATGGTTAACAACTATAGTTAATATTCATAATTCTTACTTAGTTAGCAATTTACCATATAAAAATAATATTCTACACACTTAAAATTATTTAGTTCTAGAAACAACCCTATGAATTAGGTACTCTTTCTCTCCCCATGTTATAGTCAACTGAAGAATTTAAAGTTATATGCTAAAAGTCATAAGCTAGTAAACTGTTGACTGAGCATTAAATGTAAATAGTCTAATTTCAGAGCCCACCTTCCTAATTATTTCTAGACTCATGCAAAAACAGTTAGCATAGAAACTAGCACATAGAAGCTCTTAATTAGTGATATTGCATGTGTTCATAGATAAATGATAAATTCCCCACATTCCAGAAACTATTCTAACTTTTAGATGTAAAGAAAAATAATATCATACCCAGCCTTAAAATAAAAACTTATTTTTATAGGAAAGAAAAACATGACAGAAAAACCCAAAGGCCTTTCTGCTTGAAATGTTTACTGTGAGCCAATTTGTGAGGTAGATACTGTTCCTTTGATGCTCTTGCTCATTTCTATCAACATCCACCTTTTCTTTTCTGGCTCTTTCTCCCATAATTATTACCCTTTTTAAAAATATTTGCCTTTAGCTAGAGATCAGATAATTTTTGATGAAGTTTTAAGGGATATCTTTTTTAATCCATAACATTCATTCACTTTTTTTTTGTTTTTGGAAACCTTGCCCAAACTTCCTTCAGAGAGAACATTTTCTGTCCTTCTCTTCATTTCTGGGCTTCTCTAATTGGGTTGACTACCAAGGGTAACTATGAGATATCTTGGAGCAGACATATTACATGGGCCAATGAAAGTTTCAGGGATGGGTATGTGAGCTAACCACATCCAATAAGATTGTGCTAGGATATCTGGAAACAAATTAGTTTGTTTTCTCTATTACTAGCCTTAAAGTCCTGAGGACTTAATTTTAGAGCTGTTATGGCATGCATAATCATCAAGAGGTACCTCTCTGAGTTTGGAGTCAGTGTAAAAAGAGTAGAGATAGATATCTGGTGGCGTCATTTAAGCCCCCCTGCCTCAAGCTGTGCTTAGAGTTAGTTCTTATATACAGTTTCATAATGTAATTCAATAAGTTTTCTTTATGCTTAAGCCAGTTGGGTTAAGATTTCTTTCACTTACAACTAAAAGAGTTTTAATAGAGACAGTTTCTTTATGCTATAATATAAAGTTATTTAATACTAGAGGCCTGGTGCATGACATTCATGCACTGGAGGAGGGGGTCCCTCAGTACAGCCTGTACTGTCTAGCAGTCCAGGACCCCTTGCAGTCGGGAGCGGGCCTAAGCTGGCAGTCGGACGTCCTCCGTGGAGGCAGGAGAGGCTCCCACCACTGCTGCTGTGCTCACCAGCCGTGAGCCTAGCTTCTGGCTGAGCAGCGCTCCCCCTGTGGAAGAGCACTGACCACCAGAGGGCAGCTCCTGCATTGAGCGCCTGCCCCCTGGTGGTCAGTGTGCGTCATAGCGACTGGTTGTTTTGCCATTCGGTCAATGCATATTAGGGTTTTATTTTATAGGATGCAAAAAGATGAAGTTAGTAGTGGGTTTGGATAGTTTTTAGGGAGTACATGTTAGTGCCTTATAGAGTAACTGTGGAGGTAGCTATACTAATGCAATTATTAATCCCTTTCTCCATCTTCCATTTGGTCTGAATCCTTTTCAATAATTTCTTTCTATAATAAGTAGTCCCAGGAGCTTCTTAAGGCTTCTTGTTATTGTCCCCCTGGAGTTCAAGTGATAGTAAAAGCAGCACAAATTTATCCCTGGAGACTTTACATCTTGCTCACTCCCAGGGCACTTTTAAGTGAATATCTTTCAAGTATATCAAATGTTGGGGAGTTTTTATGCTATAGGCTACCCATTATTTGAAAAATGTCATGCTTTTAAGACCAGACAGTTTTCTCCCTGGTTATATTCCATTGGCCTGGAATATAGAAGATTAAGATATTCTATGGCTGCTTTAGGACACATGTGGGCCGATGCAGAAAGAGAATATAAAAAGCCAAAGGAAGACCAAAAGCCATCTTGCTGAGGACCACAGAGGGAAGAGATGGGTAGAGTCTAGGTTCTTACTGACAGCATTAGGCTAACAAGATATCAACCTAAAATTGCTCAGCCATTGGATTTTTGATTCTGTGTACACAATGGGCATTTTGACAATATTTTCATTTTAACTGTCCAAAAATTCAATCCCTTTTCTCTGCTAGGACATCCGTACCCTTACTAGGTAGTCAGCCCCACATGATAAAACTATAGTTGCCAGATACTTACTTTCCCATTTTCACTTCTAGTTCAGGCATGGGAACACGAGCTAGACCCTGCCCCCAATTTTAATAAAAGCCAGTGACATGAAAGACCACAAACCACTTGGAGTAAGGGTAGTGGGAACGGAAGTGGATATAAACACTTTCCAGAGGCAGCTGGGGAGCATTGCCAGCAGCAGTATCCCAGGTTCAGCTTTAGTAGTTTCAGAAGGGAAAGCTATGCTGTCTATACCCAGGGGCGATGACCATGGTGTCTTCGTGGTTCAGGGTTTACAAGATAATTTCAGTTTTGTCCTTGGTTGTATTAACTCCACACCTATTTCTCTGATCATCCCAGATATTCTGATAGCCATCCATTTAAGATTTGAAACCAGTTAGAGTTTATTTCTGTTACCTACATCTCAGAACCTTCCTTGATACTGAAAAATAATACATTTATAAGTGTTCTTTTAAAATTGTTAAGCAGTGGCTTCCTGTTGTTTTTGCAGCTAAATAAAGTTTTCAATTTTATCAACTAATATATTTACAACCATGATTCTCTAATATCTACAAGATATATGCTATTGCAGTTACCAAGAATCAAAGAGAGAATTCCTGATTAGGAAACAAACTTTTTTTAGTTTCGGTAGCAAAAATAAATACATGATAGATAGTAGATAGATGATGATAGATTAGATAAATAGATAGATAGATAGATAGATAGATAGATGATAGAATAGATAGATGATAGATAGATAGATAGATAGATAGATAGATAGATAGATAGATAGATGATAGATAGATGATAGATAAATAAAGACTACTACTTGCTTCATACAGATGGTCACCAGGTTTACCTACATAATGGTATCTTAGGCAGAAATACCAATGTATTACTTCATTCAATAGAAGAGTTATTTATTATCATCTTCTTTGAAAGTCTTGTCTAACTAGACTAAATTCTCCTGGTTATAGCATGTCTTTAATTAGTTCTTTTTTTAAAAAAATATTTTTTTATTAATTTCAGAGAGGAAGGGAAAGGGAGAGAGACAGAAACAACCATGATGAGAGCGAATCATCCATCAGCTGCCTCCTGCATGTCCCCTACTGGGGTCAAACCCACAATCCTGGGCATGTGCCCTGACTGGGAATCAACCATGACCTCCTTGGTTCATAGGTTGACCCTCAGCCAATGAGCCACACCAGCCAGGTGTGAGTTATTTTCTTACATTCTAATTTTGAGACAATGCACCCCTGGCTTCACTGAGTATTGAAATCCCACTGTGGTTTCTGGTTCATCAGAAAACACACTGAGCTCCCCCATAAAAGGATTATTTTTCTGTGTTTATTACAGAGAAGTGAGTGAATCCAGGATAAGTAATGCTTTCTGTTCTCTCCTAATTACTAGAATGCAGAGCCGGGGCTTGACAGTGACACTGCACAGCTGATGCCACACTAGAGGTCTAAGGGCAAGGACTTACCCAGCAGTGAAAAAAGCAGCTCTTGCCACACTTTTCACACTAAAATTGCACTGCTTTTTCCTGAGCCTAACAACTCCAGCTCAGACTTCCCACGTTAACACACCCCTTCCTTACAAAGAGGTGCTCTATTTGTCTTATCTTACTCTGTTTCTATATTGTAACTCACTCACCCTGGTCAAGTGATATAGTCATGCCCAGAGGTTTCTATCTGGTCTTTTATGCAAAAGATGCCGCTAGATACTCAGTTAACATTTTTCTTTCCTCCATTGGATGTAGCTCATTGTTTATCCTGTAAAAATAATTATCAGTACAATATTTCTCCAAATTCAGAACTATCCAATTTTGCAAACGGGAAGCACCTTTTGAAATTTGTAGGGATCTTATAGCTGTACATGAAATAGTACTTGGGACCACCTTGTCCTATTGTTCCCTTTGAGAATTGCTGTAATTTCAGAAGTATTACTCACAATTGTGAACTGGGCTGTTTATTAATTTTCACAGAAAAACTACAATTTCTTGTCAAATGTTTATTATAGTTATTAATATAATAATAATTAATAATAATAAAATTTTCAGAATTTTCTCCTTCATTGTCACTTTTTTCTAAGATAAGTTCTTTTACTATTAGTAACTAGGAATAACCCAGAAAAAAAAAACATGGTAAGTACAGTGGTGTGAAATTAAGAAAAGATCTTGCCTATTCTTAGAGCTACATTGATTTTAGATGCATCATTGACAATATCAAAGCCATTGTACTGTGCTTTATTCAGGTGGCAGGTACTACTTGCTAATGCAGAGCTCATCAATGAGGGCTTTTTTCTTTTTCTTTTCTTCAGTATCACAGAGCTCTATTCCATTAAAAGAAGTAATTAGAAAAATTATGAATAACAGCCTGAAGCTGCCTATTTTGTTCTTTAACATACTGTACTCCAATTGTGGGTTTCAAATGGAATTTATTCACATGTCAGCTGTATGGAACTGGACTACCACCACTTTAAAAAGTTATGTATTTTTCATTACTCTTTCGCCTGTATTTCTGAGTGCTTTAACTGGTACATTGCTTAGGTGACTTTGGATGGTATCTGTTCACAGCAGCTCTAATTCATAACTTTGGTTTCCTTTCATATTAGGTCTGTTTTCAGGATGAGTTACTATATTTTTTCTAGGCCACTTCTTTTAAGGTAAAAAGGAAGAATTTTTACTTTTCTTTTTGTGCTGTTTATTTATATACTAAAAGAAATACAGAAATGTGTTCCTTGAAATAAAGTAGTTATGGTATTAGAAAGTAAAATATTTCTTTTTATCCTAAAAATTCATTTATAAAATTTAAATATAATATATAGTTCATACATATATGCAACACACACAGGAATTATATACCATATACTTACTTCAGAAAAGTAAGACATAAAATAATATACCCTTACTTAAGATTTTAATACAAAAGAAAAAAGAGTAAGTTATTACTTTATTACAAAAAAAAGGCTTTATCTAGTACAGGGGTTGGCAAACTAAGGCCCAGGCTTGCTACCTGTTTTTGTAAATGCACTTTTATTGGAATACTCAGCCATGCCCATTCATTTATGTTCTGTTCATGGCTGCATTCTCCTACAATGGCAGTACTAAGCAAGGCCTGCAAACCCTAAAATACTTATTATCTGGCCACTTAGAGAAAAAGTTTACTGACCTCTCATTTAACACATATATATATTGGTAAACCAATTTTCCCCAAATTTAGAGGTCGAATGCAGTAGCTGTTACATTTTCTAATGGTAAATTATAAATATATTTTATTTTCAGATAACCAAGACAGAAACATTATATATCAAAATGCCCAACAGCACAGTATAAACCTCTACCACTTGAGATATACTGTAGGGAACTTTCTATGAGACACTGACTGAGTTATTCATCATCCCTACAAAAGATCTTACTTCATACAGCAGAGCACAAAGTGTCAGCCATTACACCAAGAACCTTATTCTAATGTGAAAAGGCAAGAAGACCTGTGCAAGCTCATGGGAGGTCTACAGGCGGCTCTTTCATGAAAACATCATTTTCTGAAGGGACAGATCTAGAGAACCAGAGAAAAGTTAGGACATTTTTTAGTTCTCTTGCTTTTTGCTTTCATACTTTGCTTTGATTCTGTTCATCCCATGAATTTTTTAATTAATCGAGAGTTGTGCACAGCACATTTAAAATAATCTTTTCAGATTTAGTTTTTCTGCAAATAGTGACTTCCTCCCTTAGAAAACCAGCTTTACTAATTATGATTTTACATTTGTTTTTCTATCACTGATCATTTGAAATATAATCACTTATTATGTCAATCCCTTTCCATACAATGTTTTGAACTTGATTGCTTGGAATTATTCAGATATATGTTTTTCTTAATAGCCACTGATCTCCAATGGGCTACTTATAGCTATTGAGGAACACAGTTGTTCTTTTATAAAGAAATCCTCCCTCTATTGGGCTTTATATCTCCAATGAGACCATAAAATTTTCAAAACTGTGATATTGCTATTTTCAACATGTGACAGTTAAATATCT
Organism: Myotis brandtii; assembly: GCF_000412655.1. NCBI lineage: Eukaryota > Metazoa > Chordata > Mammalia > Chiroptera > Vespertilionidae > Myotis > Myotis brandtii. The sequence goes on along the minus strand of NW_005369934.1, from coordinate 1,657,214 downwards.
AATCTCTATGTTTCTTTGACCTCATAACCTTTTAGCTCAACTTTGAATCTGTATTCCATTTAAACATGCAAATATTATTAGTGCATATAGGAAAGATCATCTCTGCTTGAAAATTGCATAAAAATAACTACAGAGGACTGGAAAAAAAACCTAGGCTAGAATCATTGCATAGGGATTAGATCTGTATTACATTAACCTCAGGAAGAGGGAATTTTATACATTAACATATAGAGAGCTAGTAAGAAGGTTGCAGCTAAAATTTATAAACAGCAGTCACGAGCCAGTAAATGAAGCTCATATTGAAAGATCTGCACTATTGTCTCTCTAAAATTTAAGTATCATATTAGTTATTAAATATCAACATTATCAAGTGATTAAAACAAAATGAAGGTTCTGCTTCTGCTCTGGAATTCTGAGAAAGCTGATGACTTGAGTCCAGTGGTCTAATTTTTATCCTGTTACATGTCTCCTGAAATGACCAAAGGAATATAAAAATAAACACTAATCTGTATCACTTAAAGGAACAGGGAAGGATTACTCTTTTCATTGTCACAAGTAGCCATGGATTTATGCTAGATTTAGTGCAGTAGAAATGATAAGCCACCAAGGCCAGCTCCAAACCCACCTCTGGGTTTAAGGGGCTCAGACTCTCAGGAAGTAATCAGAGAATGGGCTGGTAGACCCCTGACACCTTTTCAATTGGAAGGATTTGGGATCAATTTTATTGTTTCAGATGAAGAGCATTTCCAATCAGGTATTACAAGTAGGGCCAGCATTTCCTTGCTTTCCCAACAGAAATCCTATATAATATGCAAGGTTAATATGCAAATTGACCAAATGGTGGAATGACCAGTCACTATGATGCACATGAACCACCAGGGGGCTGACACTCAACTCAGGAACTGTTCCCTGGTGGTCAGTGCACTCCCACAGGGGGAGTGCCGCTCAGCCAGAAGCTGGGCTCATGGCTGGTGAGCGCAGCAGCGGTAGTGGAAGACTCTCCCACCTCCGCGGCAGCGCTAAGGATATCCAACTAATGGTTTAAGCCATCAGTTGGACATTGCCCGAGGGCTCCCAGACTGCAAGAGGATATGGGCCTGGCTGAGGGACTGCCCCCCTCCCTAGTGCACAAATTTCATGCACCAGGCCTCTAGTAATAATAATAATAATAATAACAATACTTAATTTTATAGAGAGTTTACCATGTGCTTAACATGAATTACCACACTTACTGCTCCTGGTTATCAACATCATAGGTAAGTAAACTACGATTCAGAAAGCTTCAGTCATGTATCCAAGGTCAAATAATAAGTGAAGAAAACAAGATTTACATTCTGGCAATCTGACTTGGAATGATGCCTTTAAATATGGCCCTGTAGAGTCAACAGTGCCATCAGCTATCTTGGCTTCTTAGTGATACACAAAGAATTCCACTGTGTATGCAATGGCTTGGTTTGCCCGATGTAGCAAACAAAATACGAGATGCCCAGTGATGCAACAGCTTCATCAAACAAAGAATAAATTGCACAAAGAACTACTTCCTCTTCTGGAAAGTTCTATAGTTGAACCTGCCCTTCATTTCTCTCAGGAAGTGAGGTATTTTTGTTTGTTCATGGGGTTTTTGTTTGTTTGTTTGTATGTTTTTTAATATATATTTATTGATTTCAGAGAAGAAAGGAGAGGGAGAGAGAGATATAAACATTAATGATGAGAGAGAATCATTGAACAGTTGCCTCCTGCACTCCCCCTCCTGGGGATCGAGCCCACAACCTGGGCATGCGCCCTTGACCGGAATCGACCTGGGACCCTTCAGTCTGCAGGCTGACACTCTATCCACTGAGCCAAAGCAGCTAAGGCAGGAAGCGAGGTTTATATACTGCTAGCATACATTTGCTTTTACCAGCCCTCCAGTTGAATATCTCAACGCAGAAATCTAAGAACAACTGAGAAAGTAATGTGGGGCCCCAAAAGGAGAAGCTGTGTTTTGGGCAGACATCCAGCTGATTTATCTCCCTTCTTTCAAAAGTCCTATCTAATAAAGAGGGAATATGCAAAATGATTGTCACGCTGTAACAAGATGGCGGCCCCCACAGCAGAGGCCAGGTTCCGTAAGGAGCCTTAATGAGCAATCAGCTGGGACCTGAGGCTGCATGGCGCTGGGCCAGGGTGGGGGACCAGAGGATGTGCCCCCCCCCATCCGGCGAGATGACACACACTCACATGCCCGCACCCACATAGGGCCCTCGGCCACGCCACCCACACCTCCCTGGACTTCACCCTCCAGCTTGATCCTCCTGGTCCCGCACACACACTCACACGCCCGCACCCACACAGGGCCCTCGGCCATGCCACCCACGCCTCCCCGGACTTCACCCTCCAACCCGGATCCTCCTGGTCCCGCCTCCCTCCAGCGCGGTGGGAGTCAGTCTGGGGAAACTTTTTCAGACTTGCTTGGTGCTGGGACTGGATGCACTCGAGCTCACAGCAGGCTCCGCAGTGCGGGCGTGTCAGTGTGTGCATGAGCGTGGACCTGAGTGACACATACTCACACGCCAGCACCTACACAGGGTCCTTGGCCGCGCCACCCACGCCTCCCCGGACTTTACCCTCCAGCTGGATCCTCCTGGTCCCGCACCCAGTGGCCTATCCCCACCTAAGGTTTCTCAGTAACACAGCATGCGGGATTCCGGAATCAGGACTGGGAGCGACAGTGCAATCTCCCCACCACCCGCTGTCCCATGCGCCCCTGGGTAGGGGACAGGGAAGGGCACCAGGGGCTCTTACCGCTCAGGGCTGGCAGGGATGCTGCCAGAGGGGGACACAGCCGAGCTGCCCCACCCCACTCCACAGACCGCCCAGGGCTGGCCCCTCCCCATGTACCCTGCCCCAACCCTGGAGCACAGTCCGGCTGCGCCCCTTTCCGGCTGGGAGGGTCCCTACTGCGCTTCCACCTCCTTGGGAAACTTTGCTTTTCCAGCTCTGTCCCCACAGGAGAGCCATAGGGGTGCCGGATCCCTTTCCTTCCTTCAAAAGTGCCCTGAAAAGCGCACAGACAGCTATGCCGGAGAGGGGTCGATCAAGTTCAGCAAGAGTTTGTGATTTGCTGAAGGCACGATGTACAGTTTTCTCTTACCCCATTTGCAGGAGTGTAATCTGATTTAAAACCAATGTACTAAACAAACAGAAGCACTTTCTAGAAAATCAATTTGGAAATGTGGGTCAAAATTCAAGTGAATTAGCTTTAGGCCAGGAGTTCCATGTCTTAATGTGTCCTAAGTAAACAGTCAAATAAGCTCCATGTCTGTGAATGTGTCCTAAGTAAACAGTCAAATAAGCAATTATGTTTACTGTAGTTGTTGATGCCAGGGGAACCCAGAAACAACCTGCCCCACAATAAAGGGTTAGTGAAGTAAACCATAGTAATGTCACTGTAGCCATTAAAAATTATGTCTGTGCATCCAATTCGTTGACATGAAAAGAAGGCCATAGCCAAATATTAAGTGGAGGGCAAGGGAAGAATGCATGTATATTTATATGTATGTATATTTTATATGTCAGGGAAATAATAGTTTTAAAAACAGTGATTCTTCCTGAGCTCCGCAATTGTGAGTGTTAGCAAATTGTGTTTCAGGTGTGACAGGTGTCCTTTGGTGCCCCATATACACCGACATCCTTGCCTGTGCGACAGCCTGAACCTTTACCGCACCTGCCCCTCTCTGCTGTGGGAACGGCCTACTCAGACATTCCCTTTTATAGGGCTGGTTTCCTTTTCTCCTTTGCCTTTCCAACAAAAGAATATTAACCAAGCAATCCTAACAAGTTTTGCTGCCGACTGCAACTTATGCCCTTTCACACAAATGTTGTTGCTTTCAAGCCTACCAGGTTGTATTTCAAAACTTTTATTTTTCTGCAACTAGACTGTTTTTTATTTGCTTAAAATATTGTGGAGTATTTTAAATACATATAGAAAAGTAGAGAATAATATGACAAATACTTATCTGTAGTAATAAAAGGGTAATATGCTAATTAGACCGGGCATCTTCTGAACATCCTCCCGGACATCCTTCTGGAAAAAACCATGATGGCGGGGGCCAAGGCAGAGGTGGTTAGGGGTGACCAGGCCGGCTGGGGAGGGCAGTTCGGAGCGACCAGGCAGGCAGATAGGTGAGTGGTTAGGAGCCAGCAGTCCCAGATTACTGAGGGGTCCTGGAATGGAGAGGGTGCAGGCTGGGCTGAGGGACCCCTCTCCCCCCATGCACAAATTTTGTGCACTGGGCCTCTAGTCTATATATATAAAAAAGTCAAGTGACTGGAATGCCAGAATGACCGGTTGCTATGACACGCACTATGGTGGCCAACCGGCCCTATCGGGGGCCCTGATTGCCTCTCCCAACCACCCACAGACCCTCCCCCTGGCTGGCCCCACCCCAGATTGCTTCCCCACCCAAATTGGGGGCAGGGCTGGCCAGCCAATCACCCGCATCCCCTCCCCCCTGCAAGCCCGGACCCAATCAGCCCCCATCGTGGCAGGCCGACTAGACCCCACCAGAGAATGAATTTGTGCACCAGGCCTCTAGTAAGTTAAATAAAAATTCAAGTGAAAATTGTCAAGAGAGTCTGTAATATGAAAGAAAGTAGTGTCTACTTTTATTTTTTTTAACTAGAGAAAGTAGAAATAAATGTTTGACAGTGTCTACTTTGAACTGTCAAAAATTAAAATAAAAACAACTATTAATTGATTTCCTACTATGGGTGTGACATGCTTTGGTGCTACAAACTGGAACAAAGTTTGTGCCATCAAAAAAAAAATTGTCAACTATAATTGAAAAATAAAGAAAATATTTTAAAATATTTGCACAATATGCAGATGACATATTATGGCATTATACAACTGAAATATATATATAATTTTATTAACCAATGTCACCACAATAAATTCAATATTTTTTAAATAAAATAAAATAGAAGATAGTATTCTACAAAAAAAATCTTTGTAAAATAAATTCTAGTAAAATAAATGAAATGTCAGGTACTGCCAAATGTTGTGGATGAACGAATCAATCAATTAAAGTCAACCAATAGAAAGACAAATAAGTAATTATATAAGAAAGAATAATTTAGCATTTTAATTCATTCCAAACTCTTCTACTGTGCCTGGAAAGCTGTAAACAAGTCCCTAAACTCTTTTGCAGCTTAAATTCTGAATGGCACTGGGTAAAATTTAAAGTAAAAAATGTGGCAGTTGCCTCAATTCTACTGAAAAGACAAGTCCACAATAGAAATATTTGTATTTGACAATAGCATGAATAAGGACTCTAATTTCTGGATAATATATTTGTGGATGTTGAGAGGCAGGATGCAGTGCATTTATTTTCTTCAGGACTTACAACAGTTCTATGAGTTACTTGAGACCCTATAATAGATCCCTTTGGCTTTAACTACCTGGAATGCTATTCCATCGTCCACACTGTACTATGATGAATGCATCACTCACTCGTTCAGTGAACACTCTCAGAAAATGGTAATAAGAGATTGGTCTCTGAACTAGTTGCATTTAAATGCAGCAATGTTCTTGTTAGCCTTCAGTGGTAGACACATAGTGGCAAAGAGTTACTTAAATCATCACCATCATCAAGAAAAGCATGAGTCTCTGTTGCTGGTTGTAGGACTCATCAAACTACAGAATGATTATCGGGATGGCCCAGCAGCAATTAGGACAGGTTGACTATGTTGGGTCTCTCCTATATGGAAGAAGAAGTGTGTGTACTGACTAGTGAGTGTACTCGCTTATTTTTTTTAATATTATTTTTTAACTTTAATTTTCAGTTTCCATTCAAAATAATTTTGTATTAGTTTCAGGTGTACAGTGTAGTGGTTAGACAGTCATATACTTTACAAAGTGCTCCTCCCAATATTTCTAGTACCACCTAGCACCATACATAGTTATTGCAATATCACTGACTATAATCCTTATGCTGCATTTTACATCCCCATGACTATTTTCTAACTACCAATATGTACTTCTTAATCCCTTTCCTTTTTATCCAGTCCCCCAACGTTTTATGGGTTTGAGTCTTATATTAAAGTTTTCAATCCATTTTGAGTTTACTCTTAAATATGATATAAAAAAGTAGTTTAATTCCATTTGTTTGCATGTATCTGCCCAATGTTCCCAACACCATTTATTGATTAGATTGCCCTTACCCTATTTACATAGATTAATTGAACATATAGCTGTGGGTTTATTTCTTGGCTTTCTTTTTTTTGTTTCATTGATCTATGTGTTGACTTTTATGCAAGTGCCATCCTGTTTTGAACAGTATAGCTTTGTAGTATAGTGTGTTACCAGGGAGTGTGATACCTCACACTTTATTCTTCCTTGTAAAGATTGTTGTCACTCTTCAGGGCAACAAATTGTTGGATTATTTGTATTCTTTTTGTATGAAAAATACCATTTGTGTTTTGATAGGAGTTGTGTTGAATTTCTAAATTGCTTCGGGTAGTATAGACATTTCACTGATGCTAATTCTTCCTACCAATGAGCACCATATTTGCTTCCATTTATTTCTATTCTTTTTTATTTATTTCTTTAATATCTTGAATTTCTCTGAGTCTTTTACTATCTTGGTTAAATTTATTCCTAGGTATTTTTTTAATCCAATTGTAAATGGAATTGTTTTCTTAGTGTCTCTTTCTGATGGTTCGTTTTTGGTCCAAAAAAAAAATGCAGCAAATTTTTGAATATTTATTTACATCCTGCTACTGAATTCATTTTCAGCTCTAGTATTATGCTTCATTGAATCTCTACAGTTCTCTATATAAAGTATCATGTCATTTGAAAATAATGATGGTTTTAAATATTTCTTTCCAATTTGTATATTATGTGTTTATTCTTCTTTTCTGGTTGCTGTGTCTAGGACTCCAGTGCTATGTTAAGTAAGAGTGGTGAAAATGGACATCCTGTCTTGTTTGTAATTTTAAGGGAAACATTTTAAAATTTTCCACAGTGAGTATGATGTTGGCTGTGAGTTTGTCAAAACAGCTTATGTTAGCCCAGCCAGCGAGCTCAACCTATGAACCAGGAGGTCATAGTTTGATTCTCGGTCATGCCGGGTTGTGTACTGGGTAATATGCAGAGGTTTATATTATTCATATTCATATTTATATTTAATGGCTTATATTATATTGAGGTATGTTCCCTCTATTCCTACTTTGCTGAGAGCTTTTATCATAAGTAGGTGTTGGATTTTGTCAAATGTTTTTCTGAATTTAGTGATATGATCATATAAATTTTATCCTTCATTTTTTTATGTGGTGTATCACACTAATTGCTTTGTGTATATCAACCTTGCATCCCAAAAACAAATCCCACTTAACCGTGGTGATAATCTTTTTAATGTACTGTTGAATTCAGTTTGCTAATATTTGGTTGAGGATTTTTATATCTATGTTTATCAGGGATATAGGCCTATAATGTTATTTTTTTGTAGTGTCTTTATCTAGTTTTGAAATCAGAATAATGCTGGCTTTATAAAATGAGCTTAGGATCTTTCCTCCTCTTGTATTTTTGGAATAGTTTGAGAAGTATAGGTATAGTCCTTCTTTACATCTTGGGTAAATTCACATGATCTCACTGATATGTGGAATCTAATCAACAAAATAAACTGATGAACAAAATAGACCCAGAGACATGGAAACATGGGACAAACTGCTGAATCTCAGAGGGAAGGGGGAAGGGTGGGAAAAGATTAACCCAATAACTTATATGCATATATTCATGGATACAGACAATAGTGTGGAGGGGCGGGGTGGCAGGTGTGGGGTGGAGGGTGTCAATGGGAAGAAAAAGGAGAGACATCTGTAATACTTTCAACAATAAAGTAAATCTTACAAAAAAGGAGAAAAATAAAAGAAGAATATAGTTATAAAGAATAAAATGTTATTAAATACATACCTATCATAATCACTTCAAATGAAAATAGATTAAATGTTCCAATCAAAAGACATAGGGTAGTTTTCTTGATAAGAAAACAAGATATACATGCTGTCTATAAGAGACCACCTCAGATTGAAAAACACACACCAACTAAAAGTATATAGATAGTGCAAATGAAAATGAAAAAAAAAGCTGGTATAACAATACTTGTATCAGAGAAAATAGACTTAAAAATGCCATAATAAGAAAGAAAAAAAGGACATAACATAATACTAATGAGATCAATCTGACAAGAGGATATAATCTTTGTAAATATTTATGCATCCTACATAGGAGCACACAAATATATAACGCAAATCTTAAGGCTCATAAAGGGAGAGATCAATAGTAATAAAGTCATAGTAGGAAAATTTAACACTCCATTGATATCAATAAATAGATCTTCCAGACTGAAAATCAATAAAAAAAAAAAACAGTGGCTATGACACACTAGATCAGATGAATTTAATTGATATTTTTAGAGCTTTTCATCCCAAAGCAGCTGGAGACACATTATTTTCACATATATGTGGAACCTTTTCTAGGATGAACCACATGTTACGACACAAAACAAGTCTCAATAAATTTAAGAAGATTGAAATCATATCAAATGTCTTCTCGGACCATAATGGAATGAAACTAGAAATCAATTACAAGAAGAAAAAAAAAACCTGAAAAACCCAAACACACATGGAGGTTAGAGAACATACCACTAAACATTTAATAGATTAATAATGAGATAAATAAATAAATTGAAAGATACCTTGAGACAAAAGAAAATGAAAACACAATAGCACAAAATCTATTGGCATAGCAAAAGCAGTTCTAAAAGGAAAATTCATAGCATTATAAACCTACTTCAAGAAAAGGAATAATCTAACCTCACACCAAATGGAACTAGAAAAAGAACAATAGGCAAAGCCCAAAGTAAATAGAAGGCAGAAAATAATACAGATCAGAGCATAAATAAACAAAATAAAGTCTAAAAACACAATAAAAAAAATCAGTGAAACCAAGAGCTGGTATAGTAACTCTTGGGGAAATATTTAAGTTGATGTATGTGTGTGACCAATTATGGACTCTATTTTTAAGAAAAAGGACATTGGCCGATGAAAAACCGGAATCTCTCTTCATACATAAAGGAAAATTAGGTTACTCAAAAAAGAGAGTAAGTGGGGTGAAAGTGAAGCACGGTACTTTTCAAAATATTAATTTAGTACTGGGTGATAGCTTCATTGATCTCTGATTATTGGCAAAGGCAGGATGTGCATGTTCTCCTTTAGAACACTGTACGAATGAAATGGAAGGTTGTGTGCTTTCTGCGATGCATGTTCTGCAACATTTTGAAAACTTAGCTTGGAATCCCTGGGTGCTGACTGAAGGAAAAAAGGAAGTGAAGTCTCCTCCGGTTCTTAAAAACCGGAGATATTTTTCAGGAGTCATATGTGACGTAAACTGCTTGTGAGAAAATGACTGCAATGCTGCTTCAGTTTTTAGTGATGGAGGGATCTGTTTAAAACACTCTGACATAAAAAATAAAGCAGTTTTCATTTCAATTATCAAATGCTAAAGCAGCATTCTTAGGAAGGGGTGTGTTTCTGGCATTTCAATAATAAATACGTATGAACAGACTTGTGTGAGCATGGAAACAAAAATCTCATCACATTTTTTACAAGAAAAAATAATGTAATAAAAATTAGACATCTCTAAAAACAATGCTGAAACCTAAGATACGTTTTTGTATTTTTGAGTTTTAGCATTTTTTAGCTTTTAACGTTCATTTAAAGTTCTGAAAAATATTTTAGCATTATACTAGATTCATCATCACTTTTGAAATTTCAAATGTCTTAATGAATATTTCTAAATAAGCATTTGAAATAAGGCAGCTATCGACATGGTTGAATTATTAACTAATGTGTATTTTACAAACTTTGAACAGCATCTCTCTGAAGGAATCAAATGTGTATTTCTTTAGAGTAATATAGCCATTTTCATAGGCATTTAGGCAGATGGTTTTATTTTTCTCCTTCAATATTTGTTTTCTATGAGTGAATTCTGGACTAGAAGTGGTATAGATAGTAGCTGAACCTAGTGATATTTTCCTGTGACAAATTTTATAAGTCCTCTCTGTCATTCCTGAGAGAGTGCCTTCCAGCTCCTCCTACTTACTGCCAGGCACCAGCACATTCCATATCCCTCTTTCCCCAAAAGCACAAAGTTCAATTATTTTTAATTACTTAATTTTAATGTATGTATATTTAAGTAAAGGATATGGTAGGCAAGTCAAATATAACTTCTGGTGTAAGAGGCAATATTGATGACAGGAAAGAGTACTGATTCAAGATTTTCAAATGTCTAATATTAGTTTTATATTTTTTTAGAAAGTGGGGGTTCAACTAACCCTGCACCTTCAAAGAGAACCCTTAGCCTCTCTGTCCCAATGTGGTGTGTTTCAAAAGAAATAAGTATGGGGACCAATCATCATCATCATCATCATCTGTAAGAAATGCTAACTATTAAGACCAGCATCATGTCTTCTCATCACTTATAGACCATTACGAGGGCTAAAATGTATATATAATATTTTTATTAAATTTATTTCAGTGACATTACTTAATAAAATTATATGCATTTCAAGGGTACAATTCTAGAATACATCATCTGTGTACGGCATTGTGTGCTCACCACTCAAAGGCAAATCTCCTTCTGTCACCATATATTTAACTTCATTCGCCCTTTACAATGTCCCACCCCTGCCCCAATTCCCTCTGGTAATCACCATACTCTTGTCTGTGTCTATGAGTTTCTGTATGTTTTGTTTGTCTTGTTTGTCCTTTTTTTATTTCCCACATATAAATGAAATCATGTAGATTTTTACTTTTTCCATCTGACCTAGTTCTACTTTTTTAATTCCAATTTGGCCTTGGAAAAGCCATTTCATTTCTCTGAGTCCTCATTTCCATAATTATAAAATGGGATTCATTATATATTCACATGACCAGGATTATTTTGAGAATCATTGTTTATTTGAAAATTCTTTAAACTGTAAATTATATTTCAAACATAAGGTGAAAATAAGTTTTATTGCAGCTAAAAAAAACCACATAGACTATATCTTGCATAACGGTACTATATGATAAACTAAATTAAATTTATAGCTCACAAAGTACATCAAAGGTTTGCTTATGCAACACCAAAATAGCTGGCTCAAAAATGTGCAATCATATAGGTATATTTTCAAATAAAATTTCACTTGCTTACTTGCTTTTTGTATTTATTTTGTCAGCCATCAGAATTACTAGTGATAGGGAGTTATCACTGAACAGTTCAGTAGACACCTTCAAAATTAAAATCACTGTGATAAATAAACTCTTACCACAAAAGACATCAGCAGTTTTCATTGTTCACCTGGCTGATGACTATGCTACTTCAATGCGCAAAGAGAATTTTTGATACAGCAGGACACTGGGTTGTTTATTATTATTTTTTTCAAATCTTCATCCAAGGATATATCTTTTTCATTAATTTTAGTGAGATAAGGAGAGAGAGAGAGGGAGAGAGAGAGAGAGAGAGAGAGAGAGAGAGAGAAGAGAGAAGAGAGAAGAGAGAAGAGAGAAGAGAGAAGAGAGAAGAGAGAAACATAGATAGGTTGACCTGACTGGGGATAAAATCCACAGTCTAGGTATGTGCCCTGACTAGCAATCGTACCTGCAATCTCCAACCTACTGAGCCAAGAGGCCAGAGCAACCTTGTGTTTTTTTAATAAGTGAAATGTAAATAAGTGATAATCAACAACAAAAAATATTTCATTCTTATAGAGCATCACTCTACCAATGGGTTTCTTCTAAAGAGATTCCCACCTCTTCCACAACATCCTTCTTGTTCTCTAAAATCCATAGTCCAGGACTCCTGCACACATAGCAACCCTGCCCTGCCCCTAGAGTTGGTGCCACGTATTTGGTGCCATGGCCAGTGTTGCTTTATAAGAATTACCTAACTGCTCCTGAGTGAGGATGTAAAGCTTTTCCAACTGTAGATGAGCCTGTATAGTCAGGAGGAACAGCATGCCAAAGCTATTTTCACTCCACACAGTGCAAAGGAGCACTGCTGTCACACTTCCATACTTAAAGGCACATCCTATATAATAAAGATGTAATAATTAAATTATCCCTCATGCCCTCACAAGATGGCTGACTACGACCAGGCTGGCAGGGGGGTTAGTGAGGGACGACCAAAAGACTGAACAGCTGGCTGCATGGGGTGACCAGGCTGGCAGGGGGGAAAGTTAGGGGTGACCAGGCTGGCAGGGGGGCGACTAAGCCAGTGGGGGGGGGGGCAGTTGGGGGCAACCAGGCTGGCAGAGGGGGGCAGTTAGGGGTGACCAGGCCAGCAGAGGAGGGCAGTTAGGGGCAACCAGGCAGGCAGGCAGGTGAGCAATTAGGAGCCAGCAGTCCAGGATTGTGAGAGGGATGTCCGACTGCCGGTTTAGGCCCGATCCCTGGGATTGAGCCTAAACCGGCAGTTGGATATCCCCCGAGGAGTCCTGGATTGGAGAGGGTGCAGGCTGGGCTGAGGGGACCCCCACCTCTGTCCACAAATTTCATGCACCAGGCCTCTAGTTAAAACATAAAGCCAAAAAAAATGCATTGCTTGACCTATTATGAGAAACTTTTTTCCTACATAGCATTCAAAATAATTCTCTTATTTTCATAATACCAAATCTGACTGAGTACTGAAAAGCCTCAGAGTTTTAACGTGGTTAAGAAGGGCTAAGTAGATCTGATTCACAATCTCAATGACCATTAATAAAAGCGTGTGGGACACATTGTGACGAAAATATGTACATCTCCACATGGAATAATTAATCTTATAATAATCATTTTTCACTTACTCTTATTTATTTCAATGGAAAGTATATATTAGAAATTTCATTTCCTTGGAAACATTTATATGTTTTTAAGTTCCTACATCTTTAAATATGTTACAAAATTTCTGGATTCATAGATATCCTCACATATTTTCTGGAAAACAAATATTTATTTTCAAAATAAATTTATCTCTGTGTCTCCTAGCATCAATACTTAGTATTATAGAGAAAGTTATGGATTATTAGGAACACTTGAAATCAAGAACCGATATACTAGCCTCTCTATTGAACAAATACACTGAGTCATGAAAAATGTATATTTATAACTATACATTTATATTTTTAAATATTTCCCTATTTATTAAAAACATAATCTCAACCAATTTTAATGGCCAAAAAATGAGCTCTTGGGGCACATTCATCCATTTTTACTATAATAGTATAATATATATATACACACATATATATAGTATATATTTAGATAAAAACAAACACAAATAAAAATCATTTTCAAATTCAGATTATTTTTCTACCCATGATTAACATCTTAAAATTTCTAATTATCTAGACTTGTTTTTTACTAAAATTATAAAATATCATGCAGATAGCAATCTCTTAGATAGTAATTTCCTACAAAGAGCATCATTATCCAATATTACTCCTCACACTTCTATAAACTAATTTCCTTCTGTGGAGGAAAGAGATCTATTTCTACTTTTTTTTTCCTACAAGTACAGATTTTAATTTATTCTTTAAAAGTTACATAAAAATCTTTGGAGTCATATTCCTGTGGCCAAAAGTTTAGTCAATATCATGTTTTAAGCTAAGTTCTAATTATAAAAAGCTATAATAATTATATTTTATAGGGATTTTGTAGCATTAATTTAAGAAAATATATTAAGTTTTAACAAATTGAAATATCAGAAAGTAAAGAAGTTCACATAGAGCTATTTATTGACATTTTAGGTGATGGCAATTAAGTAATGTGGAACTTATAAAATAGGGAAAAGGTTTTCAAAAGAAAGACTTTTAGTTATGCTGTTATTCTTAAAAGAAAACCCTATGTGTATACAATAAATAACCAATAATCTATTTTATAACAAAATGCCCTCATTCCTATTTCTTTTAGCTAGTTGTGTCTCCTGCATGTATAGTTTGTCACAAGAGGTGAAACATAAGAGAAATAACTGGCTAGCAAATCTATCACAAGTGGAGTCTTCTAAGAGGAAGAGACATTCAAAACATACTACAATATTTTGGTATCAACATTAATAGAATAAAAAGTTATTTTAACTCTAATTATGAAAGTATTAGCACTTTATCATTTATTAGCCATTTCTTTCAAAGTTGCATTTTAAAAATAGTATACTACTGATCATTATTATTAAGAAACATAGAATCAAGTTACTCAAATAGAGATCTAGCTTTTTATACTGTATTTATTTGAAGAAAATGTATGCAAAGTGACGTTAAAGCCAGTTAATGTTTAAGTAAATAATATGTGATGTAAATTTAGAGATATGAGATAGGTACAATTTTTCTAAACTGTCAATTATAATCTTTGCCCCATTTTATTTAACAGTTTAATGATGATTAAAATGCTTTGAGAACAGGGTGGAAAGAGTGAGCAAGATGGGGAAAATTACATGAAAATGGAGAGAATGCCTAGGATCTGAATGCTTGGGATCTGAGGTTGAAAGAATGGTACAGAAGAGGATAATGGAGTCTTTGAAAATACATTTTTCTCACTCCAGGCTCTTCTGAGACTTGAATTGCTCCTTCCTTCTCTTTCAAGACTCCATCTATGCCCTGCTTGACATTACACATGTTGGTTTCTTTAGTAAATATGGTTTATCTCAACTTACATGAAACACACACACCATAAGCATTCTCTCTTACATGGATAAGTTGGCATTTTGGGTTGAGACCTGGAATAGAGAAGACTAACCAATAATGATACCATTGTAATTAACCTAGTTATTAATAACAAGGGGGAAAAAAAAAACACAAAAAAAAAGAAAGAGCCAAATAGTATAGGCATGCCACGTGTGCTCCCCTGCATTCACCCCCATAGCCCAGTGCCTTGTGGGCCCCACACAATGAGGCCTGCAAGTAGCCCAATGCTAAACTGGACCCAATTCCAACAGGATATAGCTCTACTGAATCCCCACTGCACTTCTAAAACTGGGTTAAGGGAAATGGGACTTTGGAAACGCAGAGATGGAATGCCATGAAAATAAATATCCACTGGTCCTCCTGTGCGGGCCTCAGAAAATTCTTTTCTCAAGATTTGGTGAGAACACCACCGCCAGCACCCAGTGGGGAAGGGATATCCCACTCCCACAGGCAACAGAACGGCAAACCACATGGACGTGAGGACAAGAGGATTCAAGTGTGGAAGCCACCCCTGGGCTCCTCCCACTCACAGCCTCCAAACCAGCACTCAGAGGCCAGGCAAAACAGAAGAAATAGAAGCTGACCCCGTGTGCCTGAGGCTATTCCCGCGGGCATCTGGGAAGGAAGGAAACCTGAACTGGATTGCGGTGAGATGGCACCTCTCCTCCCTAAACTGGGGGGTTATCACTCACTTATATCTCTGGTCCTGGTCCAGCTGCAGATCTCAGCGCTCACTGCCTCTGGCGCTGGTTCAAGTGCGCCCAACCTTCCTCTGCAGCCAGGCCCCCGAGCGCGCCAGTCTTGGCAGACTTCACTTAGGGGCTGAAGCTGGCGAAAGCTGCTGCCATGCTCAGGCCGAGTTCTGCCTTCTGAACCCGCCACTTAGGAGTTCCCCCAGCCAAAGCACCCTCCACCTCCTGGCTGTATGCTGGGGAGGCAGGGGCAGGCGCTTAGTAGATACTGCACCTGAGATGATTTTTCTTGGCAAGCAGAAAAAAAAAAAACTGCTGCAAGAACCCTGCCCCTGGCAAGCCAATTGTACTAGCTGCAATGGCCCTGCCCTCTCTGCTCCTCACTATGGGGCAGGAACCACAATCTTGTCATTCAGCTTGGCAGCCATTTTGCTTGAGGGCGGAAGTTGTCATTGAAGCCAATGTGGCAGCCATCTTTCAAATGGGCAGAAGCCCCGCCCCCTAGTGGCCTTCTGGCTTGGAACATAAATTCTAAGGCAATGGGACTAAACTGCTGCAAGTCTGCTTAACCTATGCTCGTTAGTAATACTGTTTCTTCTGCAAACGCAATTATTATGTTTTAACTTATCTACACTAATAAAAGAGAAACATGGTAATTGGCGTACGACCGCTACCCTTTTCATTGGCTAATCAGTGAGTATATGCAAATTAACTGTCAGCCAAGATGGCAGCCAGCAGCCAGGCACTGAAGCGAGCAGGGAGGCTTGCTTGCTGCAGACTCCAACGTTCCCCGCCT
>NW_005369934.1:1627114-1639993 GCF_000412655.1 Myotis brandtii | reverse complement strand
GCGTGACTGAGGGTGGCATTGCAACCTCCCGATCCGCCCTGCTCTGTGCATGACGGGGCGGCGCCCCAACTCCCCAATCGGCCCTGCTCTGAGCCTGACCAGGGGCTGCACTTAGGGATTGGGCCTGCCCTCTGCCACCTGGGAGCTGGCCTAAGCCAGCAGGTCGTTATCTCCTGAGGGGTCCCAGACTGCGAGAGGGCACAGGCCAGGCTGGGGGACCCCCCACCTCCCCCATCCCCCGAGTGCACAAATTTTTGTGCACCGGGCCTCTAGTATCTATAATAATAAAAGTGTAATATGCTAATTAGACCGGGCAGCCAAACGACCTTCTGGACAACCTTCTGGATGAATCCAGGGCTGCGAGGGCCTCTTCGAATGTATCGTTTCTCAGAGAAATAAAAGGTTTTTGCTACCTGATCTTGGAAATTGACTGGAAAGAGAATCTAAACCCAGAACCCGGGGTATTAAATTCTATCTAGTCAAGTTAACAGCGAATGCTACCAAGCTTCTTACAGAACTGAGACTTTTAGAAAAATATGAGACAGCAACAGGTTACTAGCCCTGCTATTGGAAGCCAGTTAAAAGGCCAGACTTTGTCTACCCAACATAATAAAGGATAAAAACCTCCTGTGAAGTCCAGAGGCCATCAGAATCATCTCATGTGGAGTTAAACCCAACTGAAATGGTGCCTGTTGAACACTGATGCTGGTAAACTCCACACCTGGGCAAAATTATATTGCCGTTTCAGGAAGGTCCCTGCCCCAGTGTAGGAGGGGCAAGAAATGAGTCCCTGAACACAGAGACTGGCAGTGGGAGTCATGTGGGAATCCTAGGCCATGGCAACATGACAGGAAACTAGAAAAAAATGGGGACACTCCAATCTCCCTCCCCAGGAGGCTTTGATTTCCACCCCTCCCGCCCCCCTGAAATCAACAATAATATAATCCCATTCCTCAAGAGTGCCCACTCTGGTTTGGAATGTTATTCTAGGTGTGTCAAGTGGAACTGTCTGCCTCTAAAATTAAAATTCCTGGTCTCCAACAAATCTTATCTGGACCATCTGTTGGAATGCAGATTCTTATAAGTACTTCTTATCTGAGCCTAAGAGCTATCTAAGCCAATCAGCTTAATTCAGTTCACCTGTGATTTGCTAAATTAGTGAATTTTACTATATACCTGTCTGCATGGAAGTATGTTTCTTAAAGTGTCAGTGTGTTTGCCAATCAAAAAGACTATGTTTCGAAAGGTCATAAAATATGTTTGCCAATTAAGAGAATGCTAATTTCTCACTTTTAGCTTTTTCTCCCTAACTCATCTCTCCATAATTTGGCAGTTTTTAATGAATGAGTTATGGCAATACATTTCTTTGCATAAATCCAATAAGTTCAAAACTATGTGGTCTTATTAACCAAGACGTTGACTGGAATGCCATGTCTAAGAGAGACATACCTGGATTCCGGATATCACCAGAAAGCCTTCAGGAATTGAGATTGACTCTCAAAGCCAATTGAAAGCCACTTTCAGAAACGGCCTAATACATCACTTAGTCACATGGTTCATGGCAATCTTTCCAGATAAGGAATGAAGGTTGTTTTCTTGAAAGGTGGCGAGAAAGGAGCCTCAAGACACCTTGGGGAGCTCAAGAACTTGAAGAATCAACCCAAACCTACAGGTATTCCAGGCACAGCCTGATTGCATCTGTGGCCTTGGCTTCAGCAGCCTGAGGGACTGACCGC
Organism: Myotis brandtii; assembly: GCF_000412655.1. Classification (NCBI taxonomy): domain Eukaryota; kingdom Metazoa; phylum Chordata; class Mammalia; order Chiroptera; family Vespertilionidae; genus Myotis; species Myotis brandtii. Next base: position 1,638,257 of record NW_005369934.1, on the reverse strand, counting down.
TCACTAAAGCTCATTTGAAAATTCCTTGTGAATGAGATTCCAGGAAAGCAAATTTGAGAAAGTTTGTGCAATCAATTTGATCAATGGCTACTCTTGTGTGTATACAAATAATCAAGACGAACTAAAACTGGACTTCATGCAGTCTCTTTGAACCTGAGAGTAATCTTAGGGAGAAAAATTGTGTTTGAATGCCTAATTGTGGGTATTGACCTCCAGTACAGTTAACTGTCTTAAAAATTTTGTTTTGAAGACTATTTCTGTATGTGCCATACAGACTTCAACCTGATAACATCACCAGCAATATTCAAACTGCAGATAACCTATCAACTGTCACTGCCTGCTTTCATCCCAGCAGAAGCCTTGCATTTGGAAATCTTCACAACTGGTTTATGACTTGCTGTGTGCATTATTTTTGTGTTGCATTTGTTTTCGTTTTTGTAGAATCTATGCCTATGTCCTTGTTTACCTGATTGCTTGCTCACACAATGTAGGCCTCACTTAGAAGCCGTCTTCTGAAATGGTTTGGACTTATGGGTGAGTCAGACAGTCTATTGGCTTCACTTGAAACTGCTTTCCATTTTCTGCCCAAATGATTCAGATATAAAAGGCCCACCCTTTCTCCTAAGGGGAAGTCTTAGGATATTTTCCTTATCTTAATTTAGATGAAGTATGGGGGACAAAAGTACTTCAGACAGGTGGGACTCACCTGCCTCCAGGGAAGCCACTCCTCCAGCCTAATCCGGGACACTGTCAGTTAATATTTCCCTTTATCACATGGGTTTTTATCTCTCACTAGACCAGTGGTTCTCAACCTGTGGGTTGCGACCCCTTTGGGGGTCAAGCGACACTTTCACAGGGGTCGCCTAAGACCATCGGAAAACACATATATAATTACATATTGTTTTTGTGATTATTCACTATGCTTTAATTATGTTCAATTTATAACAATGAAATTGGGGGTCACCACAACATGAGGAACTGTATTAAAGGGGTGCGGCATTAGGAAGGTTGAGAACCACTGCACTAGACCTTCAGTTGTTATATGTCTCCTCACTTTTGAATTATTCCTTCTAACCTTCTTGTCAAGGATGCCATTTCTAGAATATGAGCATGCCAGCTTGTCCAACGTGTCATCCTCCTGGATATTGCCTATGACACCTCCCAGGGACATCAAACTGACCTGGACTTTATATGATCCCTCTTCCCTGCATAAAGACTCCTTTACCTTTTTCTTCCCCCTCAAACAGGGAGAACACCCAAACCTTAGGATAGCCATCTCTATGCCCCTCTCACAGCCCGAAGCAGTTATAAGAAGATAGAGATAGAGACTTTCACCCATTTCTCCTTTATAAGGTTACAAGGGGTCCCTTTTCTTTTTTTCTCAGAGGGCAATGATACCATTGTAACTAACTTAGTTATTTTTAAAATATAAGGTTACAAGGGGTCCCTTTTCTTTTTTTCTCAGAGGGCAATGATACCATTGTAACTGACTTAGTTATTAATAACAAGAAAGGAGTAAAGGGAAGGCCAAAGAGTATAGGCATCTAATTTGTGCAGCTTTGCCAGGAAGCTGCAGTTTAACACTCCCCAGGTCTATTCCCCACAGATTGCGGAGGGAAGGGACTGAACAGGGTGGCGGTCAGATGCATGTCCAGTGAAGTCTGGATGAAATAGGGAAGGTATTTGGTTGTCAGTAACACCTGAGAACAGGTCATTGGGCAGAGTAAGCTTGACCACTGAAGGGTGCAAACTTTGAGATGCTTAATCCCCTAAACCAGCAGTTCTCAACCTGTGGGTCGAGAACCCTTTGGCGGTCGAACGACCCTTTCACAGGGGTCGCCTGAGACCATCCTGCATATCAGATATTTACATTACGATTCATAACAGTAGCAACATTACAGTTATGAAGTAGCAACGAAAATAATTTTATGGTTGGGTCACAACATGAGGAACTGTATTTAAAGGTCCAGAAAGTTGAGAACCACTGTCCTAAACAAACGAGTTCACGTTCTTGGCTCCTGGCTCTTGTGGTTCCCTTGGGACTCTTGTTGCAGGAGGCATACTCTCCTGGCTCCCCGGCATTCACCCATGTGGACCACAGCCATGTGCACCCCACACAATGGGCTAATAAGACTGCAAAGAGCCAAATGCTAAACTGGACCGAATCCCAACATGGAACAGAAACTCTGGGCGCGGGCTTTGCTTTTCGCTCTACTGAATCCCCAGTTGCACTTCTTCCAAGACTGGATTAAGGGAAATGGGACTTCAGAGATGCAGAGATATAATTCCATGCAAATAAAAGGTACCCATCCTTCTGTGTGGGGCCTCAGAAAATTGTTTTTATTGAGATATTGTAAAGACACCACCCCCAGCACCCAGTGGGGAAAGAGATGCCCCATTTCCACCAGTAACAAAAAGAGATGTTCTGACACCAGAGTCACGGGGAACCATAAACAATTATACAAATAAGAAATGTTACTGGAAACTTTTTTTCATCAAAACTGAGCCATGAAACTTTGGCTGTTTGATAACATCTATTAAGTATAATGCTCACAGTTTTTTCATTCAAGATTTAAATTATTTCTGTATTTGAAACCAACATGTTGCTTTCCAGTTTTTGTGGGGGTTTTTTCAGATAGCTTTTTCTTCTTATGAAACTTTCCAGGACACAAAATGCAACTTGTAAATAATTCTGGCTTGGCAAATCCTTATATGCACTCACAGATTACATGCTGTTCTGATTAGGCACAGCAAACATGCTACTCAATATGTAGGCCTGTTTCAACTCACGATGACAGCTGATGTATAATTCACTAAGCTGACTGCTCAAGGCATTTGTACTGGTTCAATATTCATATTTATTTATGCCATAGATTTGTTGTAAACAAAGCAATTGAAATGATGTAACAGATGGCTACTGACAAAGAGTTTTTAAAAACAACAATTCCTGTGCTTAAGTTCACCCAAGTCTATGCTCAAATGTCTGCATGATCCAATCAGTGAGCAGTCTTGATACAGGCAGGATAACATGCTATTTAAATTTAACAACCACCTGTAAATCACTCCATCAAGGGAAACACTTGTTAAAAGCTTAATGATCAGAAAAAAAATGCAAATTTCCAAAAGGAAAACAACACCTATTTCTGGGGTTGTCTCATAAATTGCACCCACACCCGGGCTGGCCACCCAAGATGGCTTGGCTTATTGCTAAAGCAATAAATCCAATCTTCTCAATGGAGGGAGAACATATCATTGATCCATATTTTCTTGGCATTGTTTTTAAATCTCTGATCAGGAATTACTACAATCTATAATTTAATATTTGGAGGTGGATACATGAAGACTTCCATTTTCATGGTGGACTAAAAAAGAAAAATAAATCTATATGTACCTACAGATCAAGAAGCACATCCTTTATAAACCACTAAAATGAATTTACATTGTCTTCCAAATAGTTTTCATTGACCTCATGAAACTCATCCAGGATTTAAAATGGAAGTAGGAAAAAAGTTAAGCAAATAACTTTCTAAAATGTCACAGGAGAATAAAGGAGAAAGATTTTGTTTTTAAGATTAAAAGATAGAGGGAGAAATGATAAAAAGGGAAAAGAAATGAGAAAAGCTTTTTGAGGGATCTAGGTTGTTCTACCCTACTCCAAAATATTAAAAATAAAGCCTTTTGATTATTAAGACTACATAGAAATCTGAACTAATACATCTCTTTTTAAATCCACCCATAACAAAAAGGTACTGCTTCAACTACTGATAACTAGTAGAATAAACACATTTTTTTTTTACCTAAAGGGTTACTAAGAAAAATAGTATTATGTGAATTTTCAAAGTTTGGAAATTTCTTATACTTTTCCCATATGTTCAACATCAATATGTCAATAATTTTACAAACTTATCTTGCTAAGGTAGATATGTAGAAAAATATCTCATAAAGATGCAATATCACATGCTTTTCAAGGAAAAATTTAGCTTTGTTCCTTCACTTCTAATTTCTCTTGTACAGATTTGCAGCTTCTGTATTTTAATGACAACTTATGATTACCATTAATTTTTCAGAATTGTATGTTGAAATAAACAAGTTTGTCCATGGTCTAATTTCAACAACAAACTGCCTGAAAGGATGAAAAAAAAACAAACAGGCAGAGAAAAAGGGCCATTTATACAGAACCATTCTTCATGGCTCTATTTTGGATAATTTTGTTGGTCCAATTGGGTGTGGCTGATTGGGTCAATTTATCCTCATTAATTAGAATATTCCAAGTTAAATAAAAAGGAATAAGAACTATCTGAAACCAGTAATAGTAGTCCCTAAGTTAGTAACAGAAACATTAGAGGCAGAGTGTCCTCTGATAGATAAAAAACAAAACAAACGAACAAAAACACACACACAACTCTCCTGCATTGAATGCCTATTTTTATAATTATTTTTTTTTTAAAGACGGCATCTATTTTACATTCCACCAAAATGAGTCAATTAATATTCAAGAATAAGTTTTTCTTAGTACATGCTATTCACATGTCCTTAACTCTCAAAGCTTTTAGAATCTATCTGTTTATGATGATACCAAGATGCTGCTTGTTTGCTTGTGTGTTTTTAAACAATTCGGTCTTTTTCTCAACTACCAGAATAATGCAGTTATATAGGTATCCTAGAGTAGTCATTGAACCTCTTTGAACAGTCTCTTCAACTGTAAAATGAAAAAAAAAAAAAAAGAAAGAAAGAAAACTGGTCTCTTAGACTCCTTTCTGACTATGCTAATATGTCAGCCATCTGAGCAGCCAAACAGATCACCTGCATGTGCTTAGGGGAGGAGGCTGTCAGTAACACAGAGACCAAAACTTTGTGAAAAATCTGTTTAACCTAGTCACTCAATTTTTAAAATGTGCCAGTTAATCTCATATTTATTTCATTGATTTTTTCATTAATTGACCAGTAATTTAGTTAAAGTAGTTGAAGCAGTTGCGTGTGTAGATTTAGCGTCAATCACAAATATACTGATATGTCTGAGGTGGTGTTGAGAGAAAATATGTATTTAACTGCTTAATAAGTTACAGTTGGAAGAAAAGGTACCAGATAAACTCTTTTGGTAGCAGAATGAAATTTCAATCTCTAAATAATGCATCGTCTATTTTCTGCTTCCTTCATAGTATAGTTTCTGATTCTCAAAACTGTTGCCTGACAGGCCTGTGTTCCCCCGGCCAGGTAACGGTACATTTTTCAGCTTGTCAAACTTCCTGGCGCCCTTTTTCATTATAGAGTATTGCTCTGTGCTTAGCCACTGTGTCTGTTCATGCAGACACACACTGGCTTCAGTTTAACACTAAAACTGATTTGCTAGGCTCTCCTTTGCTTCTTCACATTTCACATTTCCCCACTGAATTTCTTGTGTCAGGAGCATAGCCCTGTCTTTCTACTTCTCAGAAATCTGAAGTCTGAGTTTTTTTGAATATTTAAATGGATGTGTGACTGATATCCTTGTATTTCATTCTAGAGTACTTTGTTGGATGCAATCTTGTATTATTCTTTGAGAGTACGTACTCAGCGCTTGTTTTCATTTTGGATTCTTTCTGTTTAACATTATTGAAACTTATTGGTCTTTCATACTAGTTAATGGTTGCAGACTTATTTATTTATTTATTTTGTAAAAACTAAAGTTCCTAATTAGTATTTTCCCCAGAAAACATATATTAAAAACAAAAACTCCATGATATAATATGAATTTGTTTGAAGTTAATACACAAATTAAACAATATGTTTTTATTTCTTGCAAAAGTGGAAGAGAAGCCGCAAAATGGTTAAGGCTCGTGATTACATGATCTAAATTGGCACCAGATCTTGGATATTCTCGGGAGAATTAAAAGGCCAACTGTTTAGTGCTTGTTGATAAGACATATTTATGGTAGCATGTTGTCTTAAGTGGTCAAATTTGGAGACTTGTGGAGTGTAGGTGAAAGTTCAAACTTCTTTGCTAAAGTGCAGTCATTGTGTAATAAAATGCTGACCACGATCATTAATGTGGTCACCATACTATCTACTCATCAGGGAGAAGAACAAGCTAGGGAGGTTTAATATCTTCTTCTAGCATAATATGGTAAGTGCAGCATTCCAGTCCAAAGGTAGAATTGATCCTTTGAGTAAAATAATTAATGAGCCCAACAAAAAGAAAGCCGTTACGAGAGAGACCTCTAGTGGAAAAAAATGCAAGTGCCTTGACAAGGGGTTTTATTGTTTATGTCTCATCTCAAAAACCGAAATTTGCATATACTATTTAAGGCAGCATCCATAAAACAGCAAACTAAATTCTTCTTTAATGTTTAGTGCCTGGCACTTGTTCAAGCAAATAATGCTTTTCAGAGCAAAGCTAATCCAGTGCTTGAGGGAAGCTTAACTTAGATTTTAGAAATCAAGTCAGAGATATCTAAGACAAGAAGATTTGTAAAAGAGGGAAATCAGAACTTAGAGGTGCTGCATAATCTAAGAGCTATAGGTTTGTTTGTTTCTCGAATCAATCCTTTATTTGTAGTTAGTTTTTTGACATGTAAAAATATCAAAGCACTTCTTTTATGTGTGGATGGTAAGACAGTTTTCACAAATCATAACATTTCATAAGACATTTAAATATTAATTAAAAGTTATTTTTAAAAGAAAAACAGCAACGGTTGGTAATGTGCAGAGTAAGTTGCCATGAAAGAACGGGTTATTTAAAGAAAATAGTTGCCTCTGGATTACAGAGTAGCTCATTCGGCTAATGCGCCTCGGTTTCAATATTATTCTCCTCTGTTCTCCCTGCAATTGCATTTAATTCACCCTCTGCTATGTAACTAATTTTAACTACTTATTTAAACTGTTTACTTTAAAATATTGATGATAAATATGAAAATTAGGATATGTTCCTGGTTAGAGATCTAGCACTAAATCACAGAGAAATCTGGGTCTACTTACTATGTTTAAGGAGTGGGTAGTAATATAACTTCTAATTTAAATTAGGACATTTGCTTAACTTCAGACCAACACTGAGACTCAGAGCTACATAATTCAAGAAAGAGTTCCAGGCATAAGGAAGAAAGTGAAAAGTTAGGAATTCAAAGGTATAGCATTAACTCAGCACTGAAATATGATGATGGTTTTGAAGAAAAGTATTTAAGCAGTGGGAACCAGTTTCCAAAATTATCTTCTGTAATAGTGACAATTACAAAATAACCATAATATAGTTTTAGTTTTTGTTATAGTTTAGATGTATCATCCAAATTTAGGAAAGTAATATTTTGTGAGGCTATTTTTATTTTCAGTGTCAGCCCCCAATTTCCTTATCTATTTTAATTCCACCTTTTGTCTTTAATAATACTCCCTTCAAGCCTACTTAGGATGCAGTTTATTCACTGCCCTTATAGTTCATGTTAATATATCTCAGTTAATGTTAAAGAGGATCTATCTTCCCAATCTTACCAAAGTCTGAACATCCCAGAAAACAGGACGTCATCATTTCAAGGAAGCCGGTTCATGACTCTCTTCAAATTTGGGCTGGCGTCTGGCAGCCAGTTAAATGAGAATTGGTCATGGTGTGTGTAGGGGGTGGGGGTGTGACTGGAGACTGTAACACAAATTTTATTTCCCTGACTTTGTTTCCATATTAGAGCGAAGCTTCTTCAGAGAAAGAAAAAAATAGCTTCAAATTATGGAGGCTTTGAGTAACATTTTTTATTATACTTAAAAAAATTATAATGGTTAAGAAAAAGGATCCAAAAGATAGAAAAGCATAAAGCAACATGTTTTTCTGGGCTTCTTTCTGATTCTTTCTTTTTTAAAAGAAAACTAATCACATTCCTAGGTTGCCATGTGTTCTTTCAATTACACATTTCAGTTTCTCACTATTTTCTAAAGATGTTGAATCTGTCTCTTCTGGCTTGTGTCCCGCTCCAATGGTTTTCTTGTACTCTTCCTGATCTTAATAGGTCTCATCGTTTATGGCCCATGAAAAATTAATTTCCACAAAAACCTTAGGACATGAGAAGGAGTGAAAGTAAACACAAAAAGTCTTCAGAGTTTGCCCGAATTCTCATTGGAAAAGGAAAAGTCCCAATTGCGTCTAGCCAATGGGCTGAAATGCAAACGGCTCCCCTCTTACCATCTTGTGTCCCCAAGGGCTTCCTTCACACACACCCATACACACACACACACACACACACACATATGTGCACAGGCCTGTACCCACTTGCCAATGAGCAACAGGAAATAGCTCTGCAAATAAAATCTTATTCTTATTTTAGGTATGTTGCAGACCTATCTTTTTTATCATTTCAATTTTTTTTATTACAGTTAACATATTATATTAGTTTCAGGAGCACACCCCAGCCATTAGACATTATATAACTGACTAAGTCATCATCCCAATATATCTTAATCCCAACTGAAACTATGGACAGTTATTAGAATATTATTGACTTTAATATCTATGCTGTGCTTTACATTCCTATGACTAATATGTTATTACCAATTTGTACTTCTTTTTAAAAGAATTATTTATTGTTTAAAGTATTACATGAGTCTCCATTTTCCCCCATTGACCTCTCCCCAACTGCTCCTATCCCCCAGCACATGCCCTTACCCCCCTACTGTCTATGTCCATTGGTTATTCTCATATGCATGCATACAAGTCCCTCGGTTGATCTCTTATCGCCCCCCCCCCCCACCTTCCCTCTCAATTTGTACTTCTTAATCCCTTCACATTTTTCACCCAAGCTCCCAACCCTCTTCCCATCTGGCAACAGTCAAAATGTTCTCTAATGTAACTATGAGTCTGTTTATATTCTACTTGTTCATTTATTTTGTTTTCTAGATTCAGTTGTTGATCGATATGTATTTATTGCCATTTTATTGTTCATATTTTTATCTTTCTTTTTTTTACTTATTTTTCTTAAAGAAGACGCTTTAACATTTCATGTGATACTGGTTTGGTGATGATGAACTTCTTTTGCTTTTTTTTTTCTAGTCTGTAAAGCTCTTTATCTGTCTTTCTATTCTAAATGATAACTTTGCTGGGTAGTGTAATCTTAGTTGCAGGTCCTTTCTTTTCATCACTTTGAATATTTCTTGCCAATCTCTTCTAGCCAGAAAAGTTTCTGTTGAGAAATCAGCTCATAGTCTTATGGGAGCTCCCTTACTTTTCTTTTGTTGCTTTTAAGATTCTGTCTTTCACATGTGATCTGTCTTGGGGTGCGCCTCTTTGGGTTTATCTTGTTTGGGGCTCTTTCTGCTTTCTGGACTTGTATGTCTATTTCTTTCACCATGTTAAAGAAGTCCTCTTGTCACTAATTTTGAAAATAGGTTTTCAATTTTTTGCTCTCTCTCTCTTCTCCTTCTGACACCCCTGTGATACAAATGTTGGTATGCTTGAAGTTGTCCAAGAGGCTTCTTACACTATCTTTAAAAAAATGTTTTTTTTCTTTTTGCTGTTTTGTTCGGGTGTTTTTTGCTGCTTTATCTTCTAAATCATGGATTTGATTATCGGCTTCATTTACTCTACTGTTGATTCCCTGTAAATTATTTTTTATTTTAGTGTATCCTTCATTTATGACTGGTTCTTTTTTATGGTCTCCAGGCTCTTGAAGATCTAAATTCATCTACTCTTCCCCTAAGTTCATTGAGCAATCTTATAAGCAGTGATTTGAACTTTGCATCTAGTAGATTCCTTGTCTCCTATTTTATTTAGTTCTTTTTCTGGAGTTTTGTCTGTTCTTTCATTTGGGACATGTTTATTGGTCTTCTAATTTTGGCGGCATCCTTGGGTTTGTATCTATATATTAAGTAGAGCTGCTACCTAATATACTAGGATTTGTAGAGTGGCCTAATGTAGTAGGTGTTCTGTTGGGATCAGTGGCACTGCCTCTTCAATCATCCAAGCTGGACACTCCAGGTGTGCCACCCCTCCCCCTCCCCCAGGCTGGGCTATGCACACCCACATGTTGTAATTGAGCCTTGATTGCTGTTGGCACATAAATGTGGGGGGGGGGCCGTTATCCTCCCAGAATGATCAGCTTCAAGGACTGGTTAGGACGAACCTGAAGGATTAGCTGTTCCAGAGCCCATCCATGGAGCCTAACTTACTTCAGTGGGTTTCTGGTGCCTGATGACTCTGCCCCTTAAGTGTGTCCCTGTGGAGGTGATTGGGTGGTGCTTCGACATAGTCTAAAGCTGTTTACCCAGTGCACTGGCTCTGGGACTCCCAGGAGGTACATGACAAGATCAGCCATTGTTTCTATTTTGCCTGGGGCCACCGGCATAAGCTACAGTGTGATTTGCAGATAGCTGCTACTTGTGCTGGGCTTAGAGGTGCCCAGAAGAGGCCAAGTTATGAACAAAGGCTGGCGGCAGCTAATGCTGGACCTAGGGCCATTTAGCAAGATGTACAGGGGCATTCACAGGCCAGATGCTTCTTGTTTGAGAGATTTTATGAAAGTCTGAAGCCTGAGCCAAGACAGGCCATTTGTATGGAAAAGACACTGGAAATAGCTTGGGTGGGCCAACAAATTGGTAGGGTGGGGTCTCAGGGAATCACCAGGTTGGGACGAATGGTGATATCCAGGTTGACAGGGACTCAGATGTGGCACCCACCTGCCAGCCTTGTTGCAGAAGGTCTCAGAAAACAAAAAATGGCCTCTATGAGCACTTTTGTCTGGGAGAAAGCTGACCCTCTCCCATTCCCAGACACCCAGCTCTCATCCTGATGCCTTTAGGGCTGCTACATCAGTGCTGGAACTCAGAGAGAGTGAGTCTCGGTGAGTCTGTATGTGGGCTCTTTAAGAGGCATGCCTGGTACTCCAGCAGCCTCTGTCTTAATTATTAATATTTATAAACCTCTATTACCCTTTCTGTTTCTTATTTGCCTGCAAACAATGGGGAATAAAGAAAGAAGGCAGGAAGAGAATTAGAATCCAGTCTGTACCAAATGTGTGCCTTATTTTTAATTTTGCTTTTTTCTGTTTGGGGCTGTATTTTTATCTACTCTTCTTTTAGGTTGCAGCAAATTAGTTCAGGATTTATCATTTTCCACTATTTAATGTCATTCCCACCCTTTTTCCAATTTTACCAAGTAGGCATAAGATGTGTTATTACAAAGAAAAAATGAAAACAT
>NW_005369934.1:1626462-1626986 GCF_000412655.1 Myotis brandtii | reverse complement strand
ATATATAACTCTATGTTCATATTAGCATTATTCATAGTGGCCAAGACATGGAAAATAATGACATGTCATTAGACAGATGAATGGATAAAGATGTGATACATGTATACAATGGAATACTATTCAACTGTAAGAAAAGGAGAAATATTGCCATTTCTAACAACATGGATGGATCTTGAAAATATCATAATAAGAAAAATAAGTCAGACATAAAAAGTCAAGAACCATATGATTTCACTCACATGTGGCATATAAAACTGAAAGCAACAAACAAACAAACAAGCAGAAAACCTCATAGATACAGACAACAGTATGGTGGTTACCAGAGGGGATGGGGTTGGAGGGTAGTAAAGGGAAGGGGAGTCAAATATAAGGTAATGGAAGATGATTTGACTGTGGATGGTGGGCACACAATGCAATATTACAGATTATGTGTCTGGAAATGTACACTTGAGCCCTATATAATCTTATTAACCAAATAGAGCCCTGGTGCATGAAATTCGTGCACGGGGGGGGGGGGGAAGGGG
>NW_005369934.1:1601457-1626174 GCF_000412655.1 Myotis brandtii | reverse complement strand
GCCTGGTCACCCCTAACTGCCCTCCCCTGCAGGCCTGGTCCCTCCCAACTGCCCTCCCCTGTTGGCCTGGTCCCCCCCTAACTGCCCTCCCCTATTGGCCTGGTCACCCTCAACTGCCCTCCCTTGCAGGCCTGGATCCCCCCAACTGCCCTCCCTCCCCTGCAGGCCTGGTCCCTAACTGCCCTCCCCTGCCAGCCATCTTTGACCACATGGGGGCGGCCATCTTGTGTGTTGGAGTGATGGTCAATTTGCATATTACCTCTTTATTAGATAGGATGTCACCACAATAAATGTAATTTTTAAAAGTTTTTAATAAACAAAAAAAAGCACTTGGGAAAAACAAACATCAGTGGAAAGGTGATAATTGATCTGAGCATTCTCATTTCAGCAGCACTGCCAGTAAATAGCGCTTTCCTAGGTCCCTAACTCTCCTGTGCTTTGGTTCTTCTATCTGCAACATGCAGATATCATGATTTCCCCTGTACAAATATTGATGTAAAGATAGAATGCATAAAAGAAATACAAAGTAACATATGCACCTAAAATGAATATAGAAGCTGTAGGATACTTTTAGAATCAAAAACCTCTGCTTAACAGAATCTTTGGCTCTACTTGAATTCCCTGTAGCTTACACATCCCGCATCCATTGCTTTGGAACCTACTATAGTCACACAAATGACTGACACTGAATTGTGGGTGAGACTAACCCAAATCTTGACTTGACCAATGCATAGTTCCTGCCCTTTACCAATAAAGCAGCTGTGGCTAATTGATGTTCAACAACATCTTATACCCAATAAGTGATTTCATGCCCCCAGATGCCATTGTAACAAAGAGGGCTAGGGTGTGTAACTACCAATGGTTCTAGGGTTTTTATTCTCAAGGAATTTCAGAGGAAAGAATGATATATGAGGTCTGGTTCATTCAACAGGAATTATTTAAGCACTTACTAAGCAGAGCTATCTCTGTGTTGTCAACAAGAATATTCTGGTAGGAAATGTTCTTAAGATGTAAATTATTATAATTTACAACTTAATTCATGTCTTTTACTAGAGTTAAACATTAGGCTTACTTTCCATTTTTCAGGAGAAATCTACTATTCTGAAGTAGTAGAACACTGCTTGCTTTAATCCAGTCTACATATAGCACTATGCCTAACAGGCTGGATCTGCATTAAAATGAAAAAAAGGAAAAATATGTTACTCAAAATTTCTGTTTTGTGACAAGAGGTGTGATGGGTAGGGGAGTGGGGTGATGATGGCATCTTGTGTGTACAACAAAGTATTTTTTTTTAATTTTTTTTTAAATATACTTTTATTGATTTCAGAGAGGAAGGGAGAAGGAGAGAGAGTTAGAAACATCAATGATGACAGAGAATCATTGATTGGTTGCCTCCTGCACGCCCCCCACTGGGGATCCAGCCCGCAACCCAGGCATGTGCCCTCGGCAGGAATCAAACCTGGGACCCTTCAGTCTGCAGCCTGACGCTCTATCCACTGAGCCAAGCCAGCCAGGGCTACAATAAAATATTCTAAAGAATCATAATCCGTGTTGGTGTGGCTCAGTGGTTGAGCAGCGATCCAGGAACCAAGAGGTCACCAGTTTGGGTCCAGGTCAGGGCATATGCCTAGGTTGGAGCTTCCATCCCTAGTAGGAAGCAGCTGATCAGTGATGTTTATATTGATGTTTATATCTCTCTATGTCCTTCCCTTCTTCTCTCTCTAAAAAATCAATAAAAATATATGTAAAAAAGAAGAATCATAAGCTTTTCCTTCTGCCTTTTTTTTAAAGTTTCCCCAAATTAAGGTTTAGGGTAGAATAGTGTTTGTGATGATATGAAATATGAGGCCATTGGTGTGTTTGAATATCTCAGATTGAAGACCAGAAAGCTGCCGATCACAAATCAAGTATAATTCTGCTGCAGTGTATTTGTTTATTTACTTATGCATTTATTCATTCATCCATTTATTCTACAAAGTTTTATTTTATTGTTTTTAAATTTAACTATGTTGCTGAAAGTATTACAGATGTCCCTTTGTTTCTTCTATTGACCCCCTCCACCTCCTCCTGCCCCTCACCAGGCCTTCACCACACAATTATCTGGGTCCATGGGTTATTCATATATGCATATAAGTTCACATATGCATATAAGTTAATCATTTCTCACGCTGCCCCCTTTCCTCTGAGAATCATCAGTCTGTTGTTGCATCCATCTATTTTGTTTTTCAGTTTATTTTATTCATTACATTCCACATGTGGTATTTGTCTTATTCTGACTGGCTTATTTCACTTAGCATAATACTCTCCAGGTCCCTCCATGTTGTCTCAGAGGGTAAGAGATTCTTCTTTTTTATATCTGCAAAGTATCCCATTGTGTAAACGTACCACAACATTTTTATCCACTCATCTACTGATGGGCACTTGGGCTGTTTCCAGATCTTAGCTATTGTAAATAATGCTGCTATGAACATAGGGGTTCATATTTTTTTCTGATAGTAGTTTCTGGCTTCTTAGGATATATTCCTAGAAGTGGGATCACTGGGTCAAATAGCAGTTCCATTTTTAATTTTTTGAGGAAACTTCACACTGTTTTGCACAGTGACTACACAAGTCTGCATTCCCACCAGCAGTGTACTAGGGTTCGTTTTTCTCCACATCCTCACCAGCACTTGTTGTTTGCTGATTTATTGATGGTAGCCATTCTGGTAGGTGTGAGGTGGTATCTCATTGTTGTTTTAATTTACATCTTTCTGATGATTAGTAACTTAGAGCATTTTTTCATATGTCTCTTGGCCATCTGTATGTCCTGTTTGATTTAGGTCATCTGTCCATTTTTTAATTGAATTTGTCTTCCTTTTGTTGAGATGTATGAGTACTTTATATATTTTGGAAAAATTAACCCCTTATCAGATGGTAAATATGTTCTTCCATATAGTGGGTTCCCTTTTCATTCTGTTGATGGTGTCTTTTGCTGTGCAGAAGATTTTTATTTTTATGTATTCCCATTTGTTTATTTTTCCTTTGTTTCTCTTTCCCTAGGCGTTGTAACAGTGAAAATTCTGCTACGTGAGATGTCTGATATTTTGCTATCTGTGGTTTTTTTCTAGTATTTTTATGGTTTCACGAGTTACACTTAAGTCTTTTATCCATTTTTAGTTTATTCTTGTGTATGATGTAAGTTGGTGGTCTAGTTTCATTTTTTTTGCGTGTACCAGTCTAATTTTCCAAACACCATTTATGAAAGAGATTGTGTGTATTCCATTGTATGCTTTTGCCTCCTTTGTTAAATACTAATTGAGCATTATTTCTTGTGTTGAATTCTGGGTCTTCTGTGCTGTTCTACTGATCTATATGCCTGTTCTTATGCCATTACCAGGCTGTTTTGATTACAATGACTTTGTAGCAGAGCTTGATAACCGGTAATGTGATCCCTCTAACTTGGTTCTTTCTCGAGATTGCTGCTACTATTTGGGGTCTTTTTGGTCCCATATAAATTTTTGGAGTATTTGTTCTAGATCTGTGAAATCATTGAATCTACAGATTGCTTTGGGTAGTATGGATATTTTAATGATGTTAATTATGTTAATTATGTTAATTCTAAGAATCCATGAATATGCTATATTCTTCCACTTGTTTATAGCTTCTTCTATCTTTTTTTTTCCCCAATGTTCTGTATTTTTCTGAGTACAGGTGTTTTACTTCTTTTGTTAAGTTTATTCCTAAGTATCCTACTTTTTTTGTTACAATAGCAAATGTGATTGTGGGTTTTTTTTAGTTTTTCTTTCTGAGAGTTCATTATAGATGTATAAAAATGCCATCAATTTATGCATGTTAGTTTTGTATCCTGCTACAATGCTGCAATCATTGATTAAATTTAGTAGTTTTTTGGTTGAGTCTTTAGCATTTTTTATGCAAATATCATGTCATCTGCAAATAATGAAAGTTTTACTTCCTCCTTTCCAATTTGAATATCTTTTTATGTTTTCTTCTTGTCTGATCGCTATGGCTAGCACTTCCAGTACTATGTGGAATAAGAATGTTGAAAGCACACATCCCTGTCTTGTTCCTGTTCTTAGGGAAAATAGTTTTAGTTTTTGCCCATTGAGTATGATGTTGGCTGTGGGTTTGTCATATATGGCCTTTATTACGTTGAGGCATGATCCTCTATTCCCACTTTGCTGAGAGTTTTTACCAAAAAAGGGTGTTGGAGTTTGTCAAATGGTTTTTCTGTGTCTACTGATATGATCATGTAATTTTTGTCTTTCAATTTGTTTATGTGATGTATTCCGTTTATTGATTAATGAATATTGTACCAGCCTTGCATCCCTGGAATAAGTCCTACTTGGACATGGCGTATGATCTTTTTAATTTATTGCTGAATCCAATTTGTTAATATTTCATTGAGGATTTTAGCATCTATGTTCATCAGGTATATTGGCCTTTAATTCTTTCTTTGTAGTCTCTTTATTTGGTTTTGGAATTAGGATAATTCTGGCCTTCTAAAAATAGGAAGGCAGTGTTCCTTCCTCTTAGATTTTTAAAAATAGTTTGCGGAGAATAGGTGTTAGTTTTTCTTTGAATGTTTGGTAATACTCCCCTATTAAACAATCCAGACGAAGCTTTTGTTTGTTGGGAGTTTGTTTGTTTTGTTTTGTGTATTTTTTGTTTTTGTTTTTTATTACTGCTTCAATTTAATCAGTTGTTATTTGCCTAGTCAGTTTTTCTGGTTCTTCCTGATTCAGTTTTGGAAGATTGTATTTTTCTAGGAATTTGTCAGTTTCATCTGCGCTGTTGAGTTTGTTGGCATATACCTATTTGTTCATAGTATTTTCTTAAAATCCTTTGTATTTCTGTGGTGTCAGTTGTTACTTCTCTGCTTTCATTTCTGATTTTATTTATTTGGATCCTCCCTCTTTTTTTCTTGATGAGTCTAGCTAAAGGTTCATCAATCTTGTCTATCTTTTCAAAGAACCAGCCCTTGGTTTCATTGATCTTTTATATTGTTTATTTTGTATCTATGTCATTTATTCCTGCTCTAATCTTTATTATTCTCTTCCTTCTACTTTCTCTTGGCTTTTCTTGTTTTCTCTCTAATCTTTTAAGTTGTACGGTTAAATAGCTTATTATTAATTTTTCTTGTTTCTTGAGGTAGGCCTGTAGTTTTATGCATTTCCCTCTCAGGATTGCTTTGCTGTGTCCCAGAGATTTGGGGTGTGTGTTCATTTTAATTTGTTCCCAGGAAATCTTTTATTTATTTCTTGATCTCACTGGTAACTCATTCACTGTTTAATAACATGCTATTTAGCCTCCATGTGTTTGGATGTTTTTGAGTGTTTTTACTGTAGTTATTTTTTAATTTCATTCCATTTTGATCTGAGAAGATGCTTGGTATAATTTCAAACTTCTTGAACTTGTAGAGTCTTGTTTTGGGTCCTCCTAACATGTGGGCTATCTTTGAGAATGAACCATGTGCACTTGAGAAGAATATATATTCTGCAGCTTTGGGGTGAAATTTTTTATAAATGTTAATCAAATCCATGTGATACATTGTGTCATTTAAAGTCACTGTTTCCTTGTTCAATTTTTGTTTGGAAGATCTATCCAGTGAAGTCAGAAGGGAGTAAAAGTCCTCTACTATGACTGTATTGCTGTCAATCTCTCCTTTAAAGTCCTCCAATATTTTTTTATAGATTTAAGTGCTGCTATATTGGATGCATATATGTTTACCAGGGTTATATTCTCTCTACCCTATGTCTTTTGATTAGAGCATTTAATCCATTTGCATTTAAGGTTATTATTGATAGGTACTTATTTATTACCATTTTAATTATTTTTACCTGTGTTTCTCTATTTCTTCTTTTTATTACAGTAGTCCCTTTAGCATTTCTTTCAGTGCTGGTTTGGTGGTGATAAACTTCTTTAGCCTTTGAAGCTCTTTATTTCACCATCTACTTTGAATGATAGTCTTGCTGGATATACTAATCTTGGTTTCAGATTCTTGCTTTTCATTACCTTGAATACTTCATACCATTTCCTTCTGACCTGTAGTTTTGGATGAGAAATCAGCTGACAGCCTTATGGCAGCTCCTTTGTAAGTAACAAATTGATTTTCTCTTGCTGCCTTTAAGATTATCTCCTGGTCTTTAATTTTTGTCATTTAATTATGATGTGTCTGGTCATGGGCCTGTTTGGGTTCTTCTTGCTTGGGACTTTCTGTGCCTTCTGAACTTGTGTGACTTTTTTCTTCACTAGGTTAGGGAAGTTTTCTGCCATTGTATCTTCAAACACATTTTCTATCCCTTTCTCACTTTCTTCCTCTTCTTGTATTCCTATGATGTGAATATTGTTACATTTCATGTTGTCCCACAGCTCCCTTAAGTTGTACTCCTTTTTTGTTTTGTTTTCTTTTCTTTTTTTTTTTTGGTTCTCTAATTGAGTGATTTTTTTTCTACCATCTTCTAATTCACTAATTTGATCTTCAGCTTCCTCTAACCTGCTGTGTATTCCTTCCAATGTGTTCTTTATTAGAGCTATGTCATTCTTTATTTCCCACTGCCTTTTTTTCATAGTTATTATATCTTTTCTCATCCTTGCCATTATTAATCTGAACTCTATATCTGATAAATTTCTCATCTCCATTTTATTTAGCTTTTCTTCTAAAGAATTCCCTTGTTCTTTCATTTGGGGCTTGTTTCCTTGTCTCCCCCATTTTAGCTTCCTCTTTGGGTTTGAGTCTACATATTAAGTAGATCAGCTATGACTCCCAATCTCTAGTGCAGGACAATGGCAGAAGCTGTTTGTGACTGGCCCTGAGCACCCTGTTTGGAGCTGTCAGCAACCCACAGCTAGTGGCTCCATCTGCTGGGGCTGGGTGCCTTTGGAAAGAACAAGATGTGCAGCAATGTGTGCATTTCCTAGACCCAGGCCCAGAATTACATCAGGCAAAGACTCAAAGACTCCAGAGACCCATTTCTGCCTGCAATCCGATTGGTATTCTGTTTTGATTAGTCTCAGGTATTTTCCAACAGGATGGAGGCAATGCTTCTGCCTGCAGGCTGATTTTTATTCCCAGTCTCTTAATGAACCTCAGAAACTCCATAGGGTGGGGTAAGGGGTTTTCTAATAGGATGGGGCAATTGCTTCTCCCACAGGCAAAAGCTGTGTGGATGGTAAAGATCTTCCAGAGATAGATGTCCTCTATAATATGAAGGAATGATTCAGCACTGGAAATTGGGATGTCTGTCTTCTAAGCTCTAACCCCATACCCCCAAACCTGACTACTGCTCACATAGCTCCAGTCCACTCTGCCATCCCTCTGCCGGAGCCCAAGGTAAGTAGCTGCACACAAAATTTTGTGTGTTGGTCCTTTAAGAGGATGCCTGCATTTCCAGCCATCTACCCCTGATAGACAGCAACCCTGCTGCTTTTCACAGCTAGATGCTGTGTGGGCTAAGTTGTTTGAGCACCCTCATAACCATTACTTTGAATTCTTTATCTGTCAAATTGCTTGTCTCCATTTTATTTACTTCCTTTTCTGGTGATTCCTCATTTTCTTTCATTTTGGGATTGCTTCTTTGTCTCCATATTTTTGTTGTCCCTTTGTAGTTGTTTATATATATTTGATTAAACTGCTATGTATGCCTCCCAGTTTTCATGGGGTAGCCTTATGTAGTAAGTGATTTGTGAGACCCAGTGGTGCAGTCTCTTAGATCTTCTGAGCTTGGTGCTGTAGGAATGTTCCTTGTGTGAGTAATTTGTGCTCCCTTTTGTAATTAGATCTTAAATGTTGTTGTCCCACTGGTGGATGGAATCTCCTCTCAGCCTGGCTGACTATGAGACTCACCCCTAGCTACATCATGTGAGCTGTTGTGCAGGTGCTGACAGAACAAAACAAAACACAGCAAAACAAGAAATGAATGAAAAAAAAAATGCACAAGCCCCTAGAACAGGGGTGGGCAAACTTTTTGACTCGAGGGCCACAATGGGTTCTTAAACTGGACCGGAGGGCCAGAACAAAAGCATGGATGGAGTGTTTGTGTGAACTAATATAAATTCAAAGTAAACATCATTACATAAAAGGGTACGGTCTTTTTTTTTTTAGTTTTATTCATTTCAAACGGGCCGGATCCGGCCCGCGGGCCATAGTTTGCCCACGGCTGCCCTAGAACAAAAAAAAAAAAACAACCACAAAAGAGGAGACAATTAGTAAAGAGGAAAAGGAACAAGAATTATAGAAGAAAAGAAAGAAAGAACAATATGAGGAGATAAGAAAGGATGAAGAAAAAGAAATATGAATGGGCAGAGTTGAAATAAAGAAAATAATAATAAAGAAGAGGGGAAGAAAAACACTGTGAAAATAAGAGGAAAGAAAACATTGAAAAGAAAAATAGAGGAGAAAGCAGATAAACAAAAAGTAAGAAAAGGAAAAAAGTCAAAAGCAGGAACAAGAATAAAAAAATAGAGCAAGAAAAGGGAACATAAACATTAGATATATGAAAGAAAAAATGGAAACTAAAATTATAACAAATCAATAAATCAGAAATATAAGATAAGGAAAAGAAAGTGAAGTGGCATTCATCTCCTCAGAGTTTAGTGCCTCCTTGAAACTCCCTTTTTAATCCTACTCTTCTGATGTCTGAGGCTGACTGACTTGTCTACTAACTCTGGGCCTCCCGGGATGTACTTAGATGCTCACCACTGTCAGAAACTGTCCTTCTTTGGCTCCCAGCAACCTGTTTGAAGCTTCAAGTGATCCACAGTTTGTGTCTGTCTCCACAGGACTTGTCTGTGTGCCAGAGGGGCCAAGCTGCACTGTAATGCCTGTTGTTAGCAACAGAGCACTCGGGGATGGGTCAGCTAACTTCCCCAGTTCCCCGGCTTCACCTCCACTGCCTTCACCTGCCAGCCAGTTATCAATCTTTTTGTTGCTGTTGTTGCTAATCATGACTTGAATATATTTTTCCATTAATTTTTAGAGAGAGTGGAAAGGAGGGGGAGAGACAGAGAAAGAGAAATGTCCATGTGAGAGAGACACATGCCCCAACCAGGGTGGGGGATAGAGTCTGCAAACAAGGTACGTGCCCTTGACCAGCATCAAACTTGGGACTCTTCAGTCCTCAGGCCAAAGCTCTATCCTCTGAGTCCATCCAGCTAGGGCCCAATTTTCAGTCTTAATCACTCCAAAGATTGTTTCTGGAAGGGCTTTAGGTGGAATGGGGAGCATAGACTTCTGGGTCTCACGTGAGGGGAGGTGCTATAAAGATTTCAGGGAACATGGTGTGTGTTCCCCAGTTCCAGAGTTACCCCTCTGAGAGTGCCCCAGAATATCTTCCTATCTTTAGCCGGCAGATATCCTTGTATGCAGTCCAGTGGGATCACCTCAATGCTACATAGTTTCTATCAGCTCTTCCTTGTGGGGGAACCACCAGTCAGGTTCCAGGGACAGTGGGGTAGATAGCCCCACCCCCCGGACAGTGACTGATGCTCCCTGAGATGTTCAAACCCATAGGCTTAGCCTTTGCTACTATCACCTCTGCAAAAGTTGAGATGCTGGGTATGGCAGGCAGGGCTCCTGAGGGTGAGGTGGGCTATATTACCTAGGGCAGTTATTGTTTTTCCTAAGCTGTGGCTTCTAGGAGGGGCTAGCACCTCTCAGGAAACATGGCCATTATGGTTTGGGGGGATGACTGCATTCAGGTCTCCAGGCTGCTGCATTTGCACGTGTTCCCTCAATGCTTCCCACCTCAACCTCTCCTTGGGGACCTCAAGTCCTCACCACCCTCCCTCCACCAAAGCCTCAGGTGAGCAGCTGCATATGAAAACTCTGTGCTTGGGGTTTAAAACCAAAACAAAACTGAGGGTTTATCTCTGACTGGCCCCAATCCTCCCCTGGCCCCCCCGCCCCCCCCCCGCCCCCTCGTGGCTATGAAACAGGAATTTTTAGGGGTGAAAAAGACAGGTTTTAGGAAATTTTAGAAATTAAGGGGACCATGGAAGAAATACAGGGCTGCAGAGCAGCAGAAGGTACATTTCCATAGGGTAGGGGGAGCTGAAAAGCTGCAACAGGTACATTTCCATAGAATGAGGGAGCTAGGAACCGCAAAAGGTCTATATTTACAGAATAAAGGGAAGGAAGCCCTTCATCCAGAAGGAGAAGAAGAAAGCCCAAAGGGAATAGGAAAATAATAAGAAAGAGGGCAGGGATAACCTCACATGTCCCATATGAGTTTCCACCTTTGACCCCAGGAGTTACTATAGTAACCAGTCCAAGGGAATAGTGACCAATCAGAGGGGATATCAAGGCACCAGGATCTGCAGCCTTTATAAGCCACAGGGAAAAGGAACTCAGTGGGACCCTTTTCCCCTCCCCACGCGGGAGTCCGTACTTGTTCTTCCATAAATCTCCATCTTTGCTATACTACCCTCTGTCCATGGATTCATTCTTTGGTTCCGGCAGACAAAGAATCCAGGTTCCAGTCCAAAAATTCTGTTTCAGTTAGAAACCCTGCCACCTTTCATGGCTGGATGTAACGTGGGCTGCTGTTCATGGCTCTGTTGCTCTGAGCTGTGGGGCCCAGCCTGGGTTCCTGGCCTTGATCTTCTCGGGAAGAAAATCCTCCCGTGGCTGAGAGATCTGTCTTCACTCTCGGCCTGCTTCCTGTGAAGCTGGATCAGCCCCTCTTGCAATCCCGCCCTTCCTAGCAATCTCCAGGTGTTTTCTGTCTTCCTTGATATGTCTCGTCCTCAGCTGGACCTCAAATGGTAATTCCAGGTGAATGTTCCCCAATTTAATTTTATTTCCAGTCTGGCCCTGGGAGGAGGTGGGAGAAAGATATGCCTATTAGGCTGCCGCCATCTTTTCCCTTTTTAATATCATCTACAAATTTTTATTGAACATTAACATGGGGTTATAAAAATGATGAGGCTTAACACTCCCTGTATCCATCCAGAATCCACAGTTTAATAACGGAAGAAGAGCCAATGTACTTATTCTTTTCAATGAAAGTATATCAGTGAATGTTGAAGACAAGAGTCAACCATGAAGGTGAGGAAGATCAAGTCATTTGATGAAGGTGCAATGCCAAGATGATTATTGGAGCTTTAAAAAAGGAGGCACTGAAAGGTTCCTCTGTTTGCCTGCAGCACCTGGAGGAGTTGCTGATACATGGAAGATAATAAATACTGAGTGAGTGAATGAATGAGTGCGGGAGATAGACATTGCAGGTCAAATTCTCAGAGAATCTAAAAAATGTCCGTTTTTTTGACTCCAGTGAATAAATAAATGTTAAGCTAATCTTGAATTAAATAAAAACGTAGACTGATGCTAAAAATATCTGGAAAAAGACATTTTTCTTGGCTCAGTAGCTTAACCGCAGACTACATTGCTTTTTACACCCAACCACCTAATCATTTCATAAGATGGACTGAGTGAGAAATGAGAATAAGGCAACCAAGTGACAGGTAAAATATGCCTGGGCCTGCAGAGGGGCCTAGCCTACCTGTAACAGACTACTTAGTCTGAATATAGTGTTTTGATTTTTTGGCATTTGGTTTTAGGGCTGCTAGTAAGCTCTGAGATTTTTTTTTACCCACATACTGAAAACACCATCTGTTTTAATATTCTCCATATGACATCACTATAAAGATGATAACATATTTTATGGCACTTGAAAAAATAAGCAAGAAAAGAAAAATATTCTTTTATGCTTTTGTCAAATATTTGTATAGCTAACAAACTTTAGACTTTGTAAAGCAAGCATGTCAAACTCAAAGGCTTACCTGGACCAAATAAACAAGGTTTAAGCTTACGTGGGCTACAAAAAGACAAAAGCTTCAATTTTCATAGAAACATAGGTTTATTTCAATAGAGACATGCTGCATACAAAGGGCTGAAATAAATAAAGGGCTGAAATAAATGGGTAATTGTTAACATAAAATAATAGAACATTTTAATAAAAATTATTATTTTTTTCTTGAACATTAACTTACCAGACACTGAATAACTGCACAAATTAATAAGCATAACACAAATAAACCTATTTTTCTTGTTCTCTGAAAGCAAAATATTTCCTGTTGCACACACCAAACAAGTCAGTCCAAGACAAATGACGTGGCAATCAGCTGTTAAAATATTAGCTGCTAGTATTAGTGGAGAGAAATGGTGCGGCTGTGCGTAAGGTGAGTGAGGGAAATGAATGCAACACGATTATAGTAATCATTAGCGAACGTTGTAGTTCGTTATTAATAATTATGTATAACAGGATATTGTAAAAATTAAGTTATGAAATTTATATTAAAATATTTCTTACATACCGTTATATTGGCTGGGCCGCAAAAATATTCATTGTGGACCACATGTGGCCCGCGGGCAGCAAGTTCGACATGCTTGTTGTAAACGTTCTTATGAATTGAGCAGGAGCCATCATAGTATCCAGAAATTTTTTGAAATGAGCTTTCTACTTTGAGTAAATTTGATCTAACAACTGCAACTATTCATAGAAAAACTTTGAGATTCTCCAAAAATGTATTATTTGCTATTTCAAATATGTATTACTTTCTCTACAAAACAGTCTTTATTGTAATTCTAGTTCTAGGTTAGTAATATTGAAAGGATTATGTCTCTCTTTCAAGATCTCAGAATCTCCCCCTCTTTGCTCCCCCCCCCCCCCCCCCCACACACACACACACACAAATTTAGCAGAATCACGGCCATGGGCTTGATCTCATTTTTACTGAACACTCATTGAGAAGAAAAGTGAAAATAAAATGGGAGGAATTAATTCTAGTAGAGGATGTATGGAGGAACGAGGACTAGGATGCAAACCGAACCAAAGCATCGAAAATGGAGCTATTGTAAGCAGTGGTTCTCAACCTGTGGGTCGCGACCCCTTGGCGGTCGAACGACCCTTTCACAGGAGTCGCCTAAGACCATCCTGCATATCAGATATTTACATGACGATTCATAACAGTAGCAACATTACAGTTATGAAGTAGCAACAAAAATAATTTTATGGTTGGATCACAACATGAGGAACTGTTTTAAAGGGCCAGAAAGTTGAGAACCACTGCTCCAGAAGGTCATGTTGGATCTCCAAGGTCCTCCTACTGTCCTGATGGCCTCAGAGGCAGGCCTTATATTTGATATTGGAAAGTACAGTGGGGAAGTGGTTTATCATGTAGGTTATTCAAAATTGCACAAAGAAGTAGTATTTAACTCATTTCTTTAAGTACTATTCAAAAGCTTAGGTTACAGTGTACTAGTTTTGCCTCAAATTACTTCCTGACTTTTATTTTATCTGAAAAAAGGCAGTTGAAAACATCCATTGGTACATATTGCTTAAATAAATAGCCCCAACTTATCCTGTGAATACAAGTCATATCAGCAGTTAAAGATTAAGTAGGGAATCTTTTTCATTAGGCTTTATTTGTGTGTGTGTGCACATATTTAATTTTATTGTAATAAAACAAATTTTAACATTTAAAACTGAGCATTGTCTTCTCTTTCCATTAAAACAAGAAAATTTAAAAATAAACAGGGAAAAAATTACAATAGAGAATGTTAATTCTGAACATGATCCTATGGATTCTGCCGATTCTCCCATTAAGTGCCAGGGTTCAGGTCATCATTAGGAAATAATTTTATTTTAAAAGTGTTGTCTTAAACTGCAAGGATATTCATTAAATATCACAATTAAACATGCCAAAGGGGAGGTCATGTTGTCAAAATGCCCATTTAATCCACCCAAACATCTCAAAGCCACACTTTGCTTACCTTCTTTACCCTCGTTTATTAGTTATTTTTTTCTTTTTTTAAACAAGAGAAAGTAAACAGATACATGTTGGTAAATGGTAACAGCCCATATTCACATAGATACACAATGTAATCTCTAAACCCAATAGACAGAAAGGGGGAAAAACATAGAATTCCCCAGCTCCCAGCAGAGCTAAGGGAGCAGGTTTTCTTTTGTTCCACAGAGCACTTTGGTGTTGATTCCATGAAGGTTTTGTTGAGACAGGACGAGATAAACATGAATTTGAAACAGAAAGGGGCAGAGATTCTTTTCCTATTGTGTTTCCCCTGAAAATAAGATGAGAACCATGATGTAAAGGAGAGAAAATAGGGTGACTGACCACCAGAGGGGGGAAAAATAGGTTGCTACTTGTTCCCAGGGATTTGAGAAAATTAAAAAAGAAGGTTGGAATCCATCAGTATTCCATTAATGATATTCTCCTTCATCTTCCTCTCCTTCCTCTCCTTCATCATCATTAGCTTTTAATTTGTGATTCCTTTTTGATATGTTAAGAGAAAGAGGCATTTCGTTGATTTGTTTTTGATAGTTAAGGATAAAATAATATATAATTAAGTTTAACGCATTGAGTATTCCTTAAAGATTTAAAAAACCCAGTCCATGAGTTTACATGTAAAAAAAAAATGATAGAAAAAAATTTGAATGCCTGGAAAAAATCAAAGCATCACCGGCTTGCTATCTGTTTCCAGCTGACCCACACAGGAATTCTGTTCCATTATCTTCATGAAGTAAATTGCTCTTGCAATATTACAAACATAAGTTTTCCTTATTGTTTTCAGCGTTTACTAAGGATTTTTAAAATAATCTTGAGCTACTTCAATAGTGATTTATCTATGCATTTTATGCCTTTTGTTAGCTATAATCTTAGTCATTTTAGTACATCGAGCCCTAATCTTCCAGCATATCAGTCCCATTTTGCATTATAAATCATTTGTAGTTTTATAACTGGCAGTTCCAAGGACATCTGAAAAAAAGATGGATTTATGAAAGGTTACCATGCATTCTAAGAAGGCTGAGAATTAGCATGACTTTGTAAAGGTTCTTATGAATTGAGCAGCAGCCATCATTGGCAATAAAGTGTTTTCTGCTTTCGTCAAGTATCTATAGTTAAATATTAAGGGTGAGATATGACCTTTAGCCTGGGAGTCCCTGTAACATGACAATGGCCCAATGGAGTGCTAGGGTCTGACTCTCTCAAGGCCCCTGTTTGTGGACAGTGTTATAATAACCCTTCCATTAGGCATCCCCAAGGCAAATAACCTCCGCTTTAACAGAGTCACTTTAAAATTCCTTAGAGTAACATTAAGAGACTGGCTGGTTTGTGTCAGTTGAAGATCAACTGCTCTCTGCATAGGTTCAATTCTGTCAATTTTAAATAGCCATAGCTATTTCAGATTTATTTAATGTACGCCTGCAGGTAAATATTAGGCACATAGAATGTAAAAATAACTCATACACCCCATTAGACACAGAATATAGAAATAACTCCATTTAATTTCTTAGCCAACTTCTTTAGTGATGAAGTAAACCCAAATAGGCTTGAGCAGCTATATTTTACATGGCTTTTTTTCATCAGTATACATATTATTATTGATGGATATTTCATAATGTTGCTGCTTATGGTATGAACAGGATTTGGAGACATAAAAACCACAAATAGAAGATACAATATAATGTCCACCAGGAAGCAAGCATCCCTTCTTATGTGTGAGCTAGGGGTAAGTAATTGTTACAATACCAAAAGTATTTGTGTGTGTTTTTTCTGACTTTTCACCCTGGCTTTGTCTGTCTCTTATACTATTTTACCTCCAGGTAAGTAAATCTGATTCTGCTTGAATGAAATGCTTTCATTTGAATCACAAATTATTACTTCTCTTATCTCTTACTACTATGGATTATTAATAGGCTCAGACTTTGGGGGGGAAATCTGAGGTCAAAAGACATCTTTATTATGTAAAAAATCAAGGTCAAGCTACCCTAAAATGCTTTCATCAAGAACAGTTGTCATACTGAGTGAAAATAAATCATTAAATATTATTTGAACACTTCAAATATTTAGCCATGAAGTGTTTTAAAAAATAAAACAAATTCATCAGTGATTGTAGATCACTTCTCAAGGGAAACTTGCATTGTTTAATTTTATTTGTTAAATAAAATTTAATAGATCAGTTTGGTTTGGAAATTTTATTTTAAACCTAATGAAAAATTCAACAAATGTTTATAAAGTGCTCACAATGTATTATACAGAGTTTGGTGGATATATATATATATATATAATCTTTCAACATCTTTCGATTCTTATAGTAAAAGGTAAAAGGTCCAGGCAATTTTTAAAATAAAAGACTAATTTCAGGAAAATAAATTAAATCTTTAGTATCTTCCTTTACGTATTTATGCTAATTACAGTATAAACAAGCATG
This sequence comes from Myotis brandtii, assembly GCF_000412655.1. Taxonomy (NCBI): domain Eukaryota; kingdom Metazoa; phylum Chordata; class Mammalia; order Chiroptera; family Vespertilionidae; genus Myotis; species Myotis brandtii. The sequence continues at coordinate 1,609,946 of NW_005369934.1, read as the reverse complement.
TGTTTAATTTTGTCCCACATCAGGTTAACTTCTGTAAGAAAAAAAAAAGTGAAATAATATCATGTGCTAAAACCCCAGGGCTCATAAACAACACTTAGCTTTTGATTTACAGTGAAATCACAATTCTCCATTTCTTGGTCCCTCTGTCTCTGACATTGCATGCAAGACCATAGGGCAATACATGCCCTACAACATAATATAGGATGTAATTTAAAGGGTTCTATTGATGCTGTAAATCACAGGTAGTTCTGCTGAAGCAGTTTATGAATGGCAGTAAAACACTAAGACTGGATTATATAATTAGAATTCTGTACCAAATGCTGGTATTATTATTTGTAATTGGGGATAAAGTATTACAAAAAACACATATGGAAATGTTTGGGGTTTTTTTTTTCTTGGTATTTTCAGACTTCTGTTACTAAAGAAGTGTCATGGATTAAAAAAAGAAATCCAGAGTTGTAGACTATCTGTCATTCTTGAGAAAGCATTTGTGGGCTCTGAGAGTAGACCATAATAGTTAAAATATTCTGACAGGTCATACTTAACCCAATTGCTAGAAGCAAAAAAGTCTATCTGCATATGGGCTACCAGAAAACTTGATAAGGTTAATTATCACACAATCAAAAAGATATAACACCACAATGACTATGACAGTATGAGCTGAGGAGTATAACAGATCATTCAATCTGGTAGCACTTTCTACAATAAAATGGTAACTATAATGGATGTATTTTTCTGATGAACTGACTGGTTTTTGTAGGCACATAAGCATCCAGAGGCTCTGAAATAATCTTTGTTACAAGTTTCTCTTTGGGGAAAATAAAATGATAATGTCAGTTCTTCAACAATTCTGGGCACTTTTTTGATGATGAAGAGGGATTCTAGTCTTCTAGACTACTAGTATTTAGCTGTATCCTTCTGTTATTATGAATAAATTGTACTAGTGTATGTGTATGTGTGACCAAACTAGGTGCCCTGTATTGATGACCAACAGTTCTTCCATCTGTTATTTTAATTTTTTCATAGCGAAACTAAAATATCAGAACCAGACTTCTGGTCAAGATGGTGGCATAGGTAAAGGCAGTACCTGAAACCTCCCGTGATTACATCAAAATTACAACTAAACTACAGCACAACCATCATTCAGAACCACCTAAATGGAAGTCCTACAACTAGGGGTTTAAAGAAGAAGCCACATTGACACTGGTAGGAAGAACAAAGATGAAAAATGGGCTGGTCCCATGCCCACATGTTCTATTTTAAAATCCGGAGGGATATCTTGGCTGTGGGAAGGAGTGAGAGGGTCCCTGCCCCACACCAGGCCTCCAAGCCCAGGTTTCCAATGCCAGGAAGAGAAATACTCATAGCTTCTTGCTGTAAAAACCAGCAGATATTGTGGCTGAGTAAGAAGGAGGGCTGCTGGAGTTCCAAGCAATTCCTCTTAAAGGGCCCACACACAGACTTACTCAGACTCACACCTTCAGAGCTTCAGTGCTGGGGCAGCAGCTTGAAAGAAACCAGGAACATATGGGGAGAAATTGAATTGTCTGGCATCTGAACAAGAGCTGGGTGTGACAGCTTTCTGCCAGACAGATGTGTTGGCAGAAGAAATTATTCCTTTTCTGGAACACCCCTCCCCACCCCACTGCGCACACACACACACACACACACACACACACCCCACAGGTGGTGGCCATATCTGAGTCAGTCTATCTCCATATGGGCTACCAGAAAACTTGATAAGGTTAATTATCACACAATCAAAAAGATATAACACCACAATGACTATGACAGTATGAGCTGAGGAGTATAACAGATCATTCAATCTGGTAGCACTTTCTACAATAAAATGGTAACTATAATGGATGTATTTTTCTGATGAACTGACTGGTTTTTGTAGGCACATAAGCATCCAGAGGCTCTGAAATAATCTTTGTTACAAGTTTCTCTTTTGGGAAAATAAAATGATAATGTCAGTTCTTCAACAATTCTGGGCACTTTTTTGATGATGAAGAGGGATTCTAGTCTTCTAGACTACTAGTATTTAGCTGTATCCTTCTGTTATTATGAGTAAATTGTACTAGTGTATGTGTATGTGTGACCAAACTAGGTGCCCTGTATTGATGACCAACAGTTCTTCCATCTGTTATTTTAATTTTTTCATAGCGAAACTAAAATATCAGAACCAGACTTCTGGTCAAGATGGTGGCATAGGTAAATGCAGTACCTGAAACCTCCCGTGATTACATCAAAATTACAACTAAACTACAGAACAACCATCATTCAGAACCACCTGAATGGAAGTCCTACAACTAGGAGTTTAAAGAAGAAGCCACATTGACACTGGTAGGAGGAACAAAGATGAAAAATGGGCTGGTGCCATACCCACATGTTCTATTTTAAAATCCGGAGGGATATCTTGGCTGTGGGTAGGAGTGAGGGGGTCCTTGCCCCACACCAGGCCTCCAAGCCCAGGTTTCCAATGCCAGGAAGAGAAATACTCACAACTTCTTGCTGTAAAAACCAGCAGATATTGTGGCTGAGTAAGAAGGAGGGCTGCTGGAGTTTCAAGCAGTTCCTCTTAAAGGGCCCACACACAGACTTACTCAGACTCACACCTTCAGAGCTTCAGTGCTGGGGCAGCAGCTTGAAAGAAACCAGGAACATATGGGGAGAAATTGAATTGTCTGGCATCTGAACAAGAGCTGGGTGTGACAGCTTTCTGCCAGACAGATGTGTTGGCAGAAGAAATTATTCCTTTTCTGGAACACCCCTCCCCACCCCACTGCGCACACACACACACACACACACACACACCCCACAGGTGGTGGCCATATCTGAGTCTCCAATACCTGGATCACACTTTTTTCTCTGCCCTGGTGATTCCCTGAGACCATGCATCACCCAAATTTTGGGCTCATACAAGCTGTTTCCAGTGGCTTTTCAATACAATTTGTCTCTCTTGCCTAGTGCTTTGGACTTGCCTAAAATCTTTAAAATAAGCAGCATATGGCCTCTACATACCCCATACCACCTATTTAGAGGCCCTAGGCCTATCACTAGTTTCAGCTTTCCATGATTTGCAGCTTGGGTACATCCTCTCCTGGGTACATGATTGTTCAGTACATCCAAGTAGTAGCCATCTGTAGATCACTATGTAGCCCATGCCAGGAGGCCCCAGGCAGGGCAAGGGGTGGTGACTGATGTTGCATCTCCTGGGAGGCCTAAGCACCAGTGCATCTGGTGGACAGCTTCAGAGCATGCCAGATTACAACCATACAACCAACATCAGTGACATATTCAAAGGGCAGACTTGATGAGTACCAAATGCCCACCAAAACAAGTCCTACTCACAGGGTCAACTCCTTCACAGCAGCTCTTTTGCTGTAGTCACAACCAGCTATTGCAGCCAACTGGCCTGGGATTCAATTCCTCCCAGTAAAACCAATGGAAATCAAGGCTCAACTAGAAGAGGTCAATTCACACAGCCCACACTGGAGCACACCTGGAATGCTCACCTTGGGTAAAAATGGAGGCTGCACCACTGGGCCCTATAGGACACCAACTACAAAAGACCACTCTACCTACTCTGAGAGACATAGCTGCTCTAACTAATACATAGAAACAAACAGGAAAGCCAAAACATGCAGACAAATAAATAGGTCCCAAATGAAAAGCAGGAAAATCTCCAGAAAAATAACTAAAGGAAATAGAGGCAAGAAAATTATCAGACACAGAGTTCAAACAATTGTGATCAAGATGCTCAAGGAACTGAGTAAAAACTTCAACAGCATGAAAAAAGACATAGAAATCATAAAAAAAGAATGAGCCAGAAATGAAGGATACACCAATTGAAATGAAGAATACTTTACAGGGAATCAACAGTAGAGTAGATAAAGCCAAGAATTAAATCAGCAACTTGAAAGATAAGGAAGCAAAAAAAACCTCATCAGAATAGCATTAAGAAAAAAAAATTTTAAATGAGCATAGTGCAAAGAGTCTTTGGGACAACTTCAAGCATATCAACATTCACATCATAGGGGTGCCAGAAGGAGAAGAGAGAGAGTAAGAAATTGAAAACCTATTTGAAAAAAAAAATGACAGAAAACTCTCTTAATCTGGTGAAGGAAATAGATATATAAGTCCAGGAAGTACAGAGAGTCCTAAAGAAGAAGAACCCAAAGAGGCCCACACCAGAACATATTATAACTAAAATGCAAAAGATTAAAGACCAAAAAAAAATCTGAAAAGCAGCAAGAGAAAAGCAGTTAGTTACCTCCAAGGGAGCTCCCATAAGACTGTGAGCTGAGTTCTTAAGAGAAACTTTGCAGGTCAGAAGAGATTGGCAAGAAATATCCAAAGTGATGAAAAGTAAAGACCTACAACCAAGATTACACTACCCAGTAAAGTTATTATTTAGAATCAAAGGACATTACAAAGAGCTACCCAGACAAAGAAAAGGAGTTCATCACCACCAAACCAGTATTACATGAAATGGTAAAGTGTCAGGAGAAGAAGAAGAAAAGAATAAGAATAAGAATAAGAATAAGAATAAGAATAAGAATAAGGGAGGAAAAGGAGGAAGAGGTCAATATTATGAACAATAAAATGGTAATAAATACATATCTATCAACAATTGAATCTAAAAACCATAATAAAGGTACAAACAGACAGTAACATACTCATAAATATAGCGAACATTCTGATAGTTGCCAGATAGGAGGAGGGTTGGGGGAAATTGGTGGAAAAGGTGAAGGGATTAAGAAGTACAAATTGGTTGTTATGGGAATATAAAGTACAGCATAGGGAATATAGTCAATAATAATCTAATAACTATGTATGGTATCAGATGGGTATGAAATTTATTGGGATGATCAGTTAGAAAGTTATATAATGTCTAATCATTGGGGTATACACCTGAAACTAGTATTGTATATCAACTGTAATTGGAAACTAAAAATGATTTTTTAAAAAGACTATGTTCTGCCATTAAAAAAATAGAACTGGACTATAAAACCCCAAAGGATGGGGACTGCAGACTGATTTCAAATACATGGTGAACTACAGCTATTACCAGAAGTTCCCAACATGAAATCTGGGAAGAATTCCAAACAATTGGGAAATTGAAGAATGAGCCAAGAACTAAGGATTTGTGTTCCATTTGGAACCATCTGCTTGCTAACTCCCGGAATGAAAAGCCAATTAGATTGGTTGTTCAGTACAAAGTGAAGCTCAGAACTAGAAGAAACATACCGGTTGCCCTTGGAAACGGCAAGAAAGAGAACTCAAAGGGCCAGTGACCACCATGCCTTCATTTCTACATTTTGTCCTCAAAGCTTTGGGAAGTCTCCTTTGGTCCCACCACTGCCACCAAGTCTGTTAATGTAAAAACTTCAACCAAGAAAATTTTAAGATCTAATTGGCTTTATTGGACAATTCATGAATTGGGGAGCATCTCATCCAATAAATTGTACAAATCAGGAAGTTTTTATGGGGAGAAACTGGGTGAGGAAAGAAACTTAGAAGAAGAAAAGAAAGGATTATTTCAGGCAAGGGCACCTCTCTTTAAGGAAAGAAGATTACATCACTGTTGGTCAGGAATTTCCAGACTGATTGATCTAAGGCCACACTCCTATGAGAAGCTGAAGTTGCAATTAAGTCTTGGTTTGCTCTTCTTGAGGCTAGTGACACCTTTGGGACTGTTGTTTCTTTTGTCAGCATATGGTTCGATTAAAATAGTTACTGAAGTTGTCCAATGTTTTACTTTCATGTATCAGTAAACTGTAGAATCACTTATCAAACTTTAATAATAATTGACATCATTATATTTTTTGAGGTATAATTGATATATCTATAATAATAAAAGCATAATATGCAAATCGACCAAATGGCCATCTGAATGTCCTTCCAGACAACCTTCCAGACAAAGCTAGGGCTGCAGCCATGGGATCGAGGCAGCCGCCGCAACTGCAAGGGATCAAGGCAGCCACCACAGCTGAGAGGGAGGAATCAAGGCAGCCGCCATGGCTGTGAAAGCCTATTCTTGCACGACTTTCATGCATCTGGCCTCTAGTCTATATAAAAAAGCCTAAGCGACCATTATGGCAGAACAACCAGAATGACAGGTTTCTATGATGCCCACTGACCACCAGGGGGCAGATGCTCAATGCAGGAGCTGCCTCCTAGTGGTCAGTGCACTCCCCCAAGGGAAGCACTGCTCAGCCAGAATCTGGGCTCACAGCTGGCAAGTGCAGGGGCGCTGGTGGAAGCAACTACTACCTCCACAGCAGCACTAAGGAGTAGCGAGCAGGTGGGCAGTAAGGACTGAGGGGTCCCAGACTGTGAAAGGGCACAAGCCGGGCTTAGGGACACCCCTTCCAGTGCAAGTTTTTCATGCACCGGGTCTCTAGTAATACTATATTAGTATTGGCTGTACAACATAATGATTCAATATTTGAACATATTGCAAAATAATCACCACAATGGGTCTAGTTAACATCATACACAGTTACAGTTATAAACATTTTTTCTTCATTATTTTTTTCTTATTTATTTATTTTTACTTTTTATTTATCTTTCAAAATTCTTTATTGTTTAAAGTATTACATATGTCTCCTTTTTTCCCCATTGTGCACCCCAAACCCTCAGCACATGTCCTCAGCACCCTAAAATTTCTGTCCATTAGTTATGCTTCTATGCATGCATACAAGTTCTTTGGTTGATATCTTATCCCCCACCCTCACCCACCCCTGCCTTCCCTCTGAAGATTCACAGTCCATTCAATGCTTCTGTGTTTCTGAATCTATGTTTGTTCATCAGATTATGTTGTTCACTATTTCCAGAAATGAAAGATCTCATGTGATTTTTCTTTCTCCAACTGGCTTATTTCACTTCACAGGTCCATCTATGCTATTGCAAATGGTAGGTGTCCTTCTTTTTTACAGCAGCATAGTATTCCATTGTGTAAATATACCACAGTTTTTTAATCCACTCATCTGCTGATGAGCACTTAGGTTGTTTCCAAATCTTGGCTATTGTAAATTGTGCTGCTAAGAACATAGGGGTGCATATGTCCTTTCTGACTGGTGTTTCTGATTTCTTGGGATATATTCCTAGAAGTGGGATTACTGGGTCAAATGGAAGTTCTATTTTTAATTTTTTGAGGAAACTCCATACTGTTTTCCATAGTGGCTGCACCAGTCTGCATTCCCACCAGCACTGCACCAGGGTTCTTTTTTCTTCACATCCTCACCAGCACTTGTCATTTGTTGACTTGTTGATGATAGCCATTCTGACAAGTGTGAGATGGTACCGCATTGTCGTTTTGATTTGCATCTCTCAGATGATTAGTGACTTTGAGCATGTTTTCATATGTCTGGTGGCCTTCTGTATGTCCACTTTCAAAAAGTCTCTATTTGAGTCCTTTGCCTATGTTTTGATAGAATTGTTTATTTTCCTTTTGTTAAGATATATGAGTTCCCTATACATTTTGGAGATTAGGCCCTTATCGGATATAACATTGGCAAATATGTTCTCCCATGCAGTGGGCTTTCTTATTGTTTCGTTGATGTTTTCTTTTGCTGTGCAGAAACTTTTTGTTTTGATGTAGTCCCATTTGTTTGTTTTTGCCTTAGTTTCCATTGCCCTAGGAGCTGTATCGGTAAATATATTACTACAACATATGTCTGATATTTTGCTGCCTATGGATTCTTCTAAGATTTTTATGGTTTCCCATCTTAAGTTTAAGTCCTTTATCCACTTTGAGTTTATTTTTGTGTATTGTGTAAGCTGGTGTTCTAGTTTCACTTGTTTTGCATGTATCTGTCCAATTTTCACAATACCATTTATTGAAGAGACTGTCTTGACTCCATTGTATGCTCTTGCTTCCTTTGCCAAATATTAATTAAGTATAATGGGTTGGGTAGATTTCTGAGTTCTGTGCTCTGTTCCATTGGTCTATATGTCTGTTCTTGTGCCAGTACCAGGCTGTTTTGAAAACAGTGACTTTGTAATATAGTTTGATATCTGATATTGTGATCCCTCCAACTTTGTTCGTCTTTCTCAAGATTGCTGCAGCTATTCTGTGTCTTTTTTTATTCCATATGAATTTTTGGAGAGTTTTGTGCTAGGTCTGTTAAATATGCCATAGGTATTTTAATGGGGATTGCACTGAATCTATAGATTTCTTTGGGTAGTATGGACATTTTAATGATGCTGATTCTACCAATCAATGAACACGTTACATTCTTCCAGTTGTTTATGTCTTCCTCTGTCTCTTTTTTCAACGTCCTGTAGTTTTTTGAGTACAGGTCTTTTACCTCCTTAGTTAAGTTTATTCCTAGGTATCTTAATTTTTTTGGTGCAATGGTAAATGGGAGTGTTTTTGTTTCTCTTTCTGTGAGTTTATTATTGGTGTATAAAAAGACCATAGATCTGGGTGTTAATTTTGTATCCTGCTACATTGCTGAATTCATTTATTAAATCTAATA